>NC_136067.1:1782583336-1783178336 GCF_964261635.1 Lissotriton helveticus | reverse complement strand
GAATGTCGAGTGCCTCCCCAAAAGCTTAGGCACATTGAATAACAAAATTCTTATCGGCCGCCCGGTCGGGGGGATGGCACCATCGACTGCAGCAGCGGACACCAAGTGCGGCAGTCGAGGCCAATCGCTTCCAAACTTGTTGGAGGTTGAGGACAGGACTCCATGAGAAAATTATAGCGCACTGAACCGTAAACACAGCCTACAAAGGTATGAACACTAGCATCACTCTTCAAGAAAGACCTAATGAAAACTACATGCATTAAACGGACTACCTATCCCAGAAAGCATGGCATGACGGTGTACTGAACACACGCCTACCATGGGTGTGGTCTAAGCAATGCCCGGTAAATACGAATGCATGAACAAACATTTCTTGAATGCAGCCCCTGATGACGGGAACAAGCTCCCAGAAACGCGTCGGGCAGATTTTACTTCATGTGAAACGAGGAAGTGCGCCGAGAGAGAAGCCCGCAGGGCGGAGGAATGTCGAGTGCCTCCCCAAAAGCTTAGGCACATTGAATAACAAAATTCTTATCGGCCGCCCGGTCGGGGGGATGGCACCATCGACTGCAGCAGCGGACACCAAGTGCGGCAGTCGAGGCCAATCGCTTCCAAACTTGTTGGAGGTTGAGGACAGGACTCCATGAGAAAATTATAGCGCACTGAACCGTAAACACAGCCTACAAAGGTATGAACACTAGCATCACTCTTCAAGAAAGACCTAATGAAAACTACATGCATTAAACGGACTACCTATCCCAGAAAGCATGGCATGACGGTGTACTGAACACACGCCTACCATGGGTGTGGTCTAAGCAATGCCCGGTAAATACGAATGCATGAACAAACATTTCTTGAATGCAGCCCCTGATGACGGGAACAAGCTCCCAGAAACGCGTCGGGCAGATTTTACTTCATGTGAAACGAGGAAGTGCGCCGAGAGAGAAGCCCGCAGGGCGGAGGAATGTCGAGTGCCTCCCCAAAAGCTTAGGCACATTGAATAACAAAATTCTTATCGGCCGCCCGGTCAGGGGGATGGCACCATCGACTGCAGCAGCGGACACCAAGTGCGGCAGTCGAGGCCAATCGCTTCCAAACTTGTTGGAGGTTGAGGACAGGACTCCATGAGAAAATTATAGCGCACTGAACCGTAAACACAGCCTACAAAGGTATGAACACTAGCATCACTCTTCAAGAAAGACCTAATGAAAACTACATGCATTAAACGGACTACCTATCCCAGAAAGCATGGCATGACGGTGTACTGAACACACGCCTACCATGGGTGTGGTCTAAGCAATGCCCGGTAAATACGAATGCATGAACAAACATTTCTTGAATGCAGCCCCTGATGACGGGAACAAGCTCCCAGAAACGCGTCGGGCAGATTTTACTTCATGTGAAACGAGGAAGTGCGCCGAGAGAGAAGCCCGCAGGGCGGAGGAATGTCGAGTGCCTCCCCAAAAGCTTAGGCACATTGAATAACAATATATATATATATATATATATATATATCACAGCTACACTTGCACCTGCCAGACGCACTCCCAGGCTGGTGCCTGCTCGTCGGGGGTGCACCCGACCATAATATCCGCTTCGCAGTCCCTCCCCACAATCTTGGGAATTAGGTAGCAGCACTCCGGGGTTAGTTCACAGTTTCAGGTTTTATTGATCAAAACGCGCTTTCGGCACTCGGCCTTCGTCAGTGTTCAGAGTGACAGTGCCGCGCAAGGTTTACAAATGCTTTGCATGCAACACGTGATGTTAACTTAGACACAAAGATAGGACCAAAATAATCCTCATGGTCGCCATCTTTGAATGGGTAAAGTAAAGTCAATGTAGATTACCGCTCTATATTACCAGCAGTACGCAGCTACATATATGTAGATAAATTCACTGACGAAGGCCGAGTGCCGAAAGCGCGTTTTGATCAATAAAACCTGAAACTGTGAACTAACCCCGGAGTGCTGCTACCTAATTCCCAAGATTGTGGGGAGGGACTGCGAAGCGGATATATATATATATATATATATATATATATATATATATATATATATATATATATATATATATATATATATATATATATATATATATATATATATATACATATATATATATATATATATATACATATATATATATATATATATATACATATATATTACCTACTGGCGGTCGCCAGTAGGTATATATAGTTAGGATTTTTTCTCTATGGGTTTTTTGAAAATTCTATGTCTAATAACTTTGGCGTTTGTGGACGGAATTGGCTGAAATTTTCAGGAAAATGGCACATTTTGTTTCTGAGCAGCCCTTGAAAATTTGGGGGGGGTTCGTCAAGGGGGGGCCGAGAAAAAAGGGGGGTCCCAAAACGTGTTTTTAACATTGAGTTTTCCATAGGGCGGTTGGCCTCACTTTTAGCCCGAACGGCTGAATGGATTTGCACGAAACTTGGCAAAATTGTAGGGACTGGTAGCCCGATGTGCCTTTTGTAGGTCTCAATATATGTGCTCCAGTGGATTTTGAGAAATTAACGTTTAAAAAAAGATATATATCTGTAACAGCGGACCGGGCAGCGTCCTAGGACGCGTACTTTTCGCGCAACGGAGCTTTGTGAAGCGAAGCTGATTGGTTCTCCGGCGTCTGTCAACATTCCAAACAGTCCGTAGCGGCCGCCATCTTGTCTCTCGGTAGGATCGAGAGACAAGAGGAGGCCAAAGCGAAGGGGCAAATGACCATAAGGGGGAATAGTAGATCCTCGCTGACCCCCTAGGTTTGATGTGGAGGTTTTAAAAGGGCCCCGCGGGGCAAAAAATAATAATAATAATAATAATCGAACACCTGAATGGATTTGCACGAAACTTGGCAAAATATTAGGGACTGGTAGCCCGATGTGCCTTTGCTAGGTCTCAATATATGTGCTCCAGTGGATTTTGAGAAATTAACGTTCAAAAAAAGATATATATCTGTAACAGCGCTCCGCTTCGCGTACTTTTCGCGTTACGGAGCTTTGCGAAGCTGATTGGTTCTCCGGCGTCTGTCAACATTCCAAACAGTCCGTAGCGGCCGCCATCTTGTCTCTCGGTAGGATTGAGAGACAAGAGGAGGCCAAAGCGAAGGGGGAAATGACCATAAGGGGGCATAGTAGATCCTTCCTGACCTCTTAGGTTTGATGTACCATTTTGCCAAGTTTGGTGTAATTCCGTTCAGCCATTCAGGCTGTAGACGTATGTAAATGTCCTATGGAAAATTGCATGGGGAAAACACATTTGAAAGTGTTGAAATTTAGAACCAATTAAAATGTTACTTTGGTTTTGTATTTGTGTGTGATGAAAGTTAATTGGTTATGTATATATGTCAAATGAGAGGAAACCACAGCCATTTTGTGATACTACTGTCTGAGGTACATTTGTGAGGAATTTTTGGTGGTGAATTTCTGGTGTTTGATTTACACAGTACTAACACTTCTGCTACTTTTAAAAAGGTGAGTTGTTAATTTGTAAGGGGAACTATGTTGTACACTTGAAGATAATTTGAAAAATGTTTTCTGTTATTTATTTGCAGTCCTTCTGTTATACTAAATACTTGATGAAGTTAGTTTTATATTATGTATTACTAAAAACGATAAATGAAAGTGATTATTTTTTTCTGCAATTTACAGCAAGCAATTTCAAAATAAAATGGCTCACAATGAAGAGACCGTGGCAATTTCTTTTGAATTGTCCACTACATTGATTGAAATTGAGAGCACCAATAATGAAATATTGTCACAAGGAGGACATGACTTGTATGATTCCATTAGATTGATTGAAATGGACAGCACCAAGAATGAAATATTGTCACAAGGAGATGACTTGAATGATTCCACTACATTGATTGAAATTGAGAGCACCAATAATGAAATATTGTCACAAGGAGGAGATGGCTTGTATGATTCCATTAGATTGATTGAAATGGACAGGACCAATAATGAAATATTGTCACAAGGAGGAGATGACTTGAATGATTCCACTACATTGATTGAAATTGAGAGCACCAATAATGAAATATTGTCACGAGGAGATGACTTGAATGATTCCACTACATTGATTGAAATGGACAGCACCAATAATGAAATATTGTCAGAAGGAGGAGATGACTTGAATGATTTTTTTGATCAATCTCTTGATGGCGAATTTATCGAGTGTTTGGAGACCATAGAGTTACAAGAATCATCATTGCAGACTTTTAATGAGGAGATTCCAGATGAGATGATTGAAGAGGAAATTACTGATGAGGACATGTTACTAGTTGTTTCAAATTTAGAAAATTTTGAAGAATAAATTTATATTTAGAAATCAAAAATTGTTTGAGACATTATTTATTTTTATTTTTAATTTATGAGGTTGTAGCGAAGTGATTGTAGTATAAAATGAGACTTATAGTATAGAGTGCAACATTTTTATGTTACATGGTAAGTTTACTCATATTTACTTCCCTTCTGCCACTATATTATCTCCAATGTGTATTTGACATGTCTTCTTCATCTCCGGCCTCCTTTCTCTCACTGTGTGTCTCCGATGCATCTTATCGCTGGTATTTTGTGTAATTACAGAAGAGAGTAAAATAAAATAGTTCGGAACGTGAAAAGGGGGCAAAGTAGAGTACTCCTCACCCCCTAGGCCTTTTTAGGCGGTCCCAAAAGGATCAGTTTCTGCTTTCCTGAGAGATTATGGTATGAGTTCCATATACCACAATAACTTGCATTACAACATGCAAGATATCTATCTCCTATTACCAACTTTTGGAGATATTCGCGCTAAGCGCGAATATCTCCAAAAAGTAACACCTGCCCTGAGCAGTTCTTAGCCATGTTATCCAATGGGAGGTGGATAACATGGCTAAGAGTATTAGCTCGGTAATGCATGAATATCGCTGAGTTTTTAGCGATATTCATGCATTGCGGCCGTTTATTATCGCATTTGCGATAAACCTTGATAATAGTAAGGTTTATCTTCGATAATTTCTGACGATGCTTAGTGGTAAAAAATTGGTTGGTAAGCATCGTTAGCGATAAATATCGCTTAACTTTGGTAATATGCCCCAACGTCTGTTAACGTTCGATTCGAAGGAAATGAGGAAGTGTTGAAAAACATTGTCTGCGCCATCTTGCCTTTTTTGAAATGCCACACTTTTGTCGTGCACGGCAGCCATTTTAGATGTCTTGACCAGACCCACTCTCTGCACGCTGTCGATTCGTAGCATGGCTCCTCACCCTCGCAAGCATCTTCCCCAGGCACTGGTCACCCCCGCTCTCTGTCTTATGCATGGGCAATAAACCTCCCCCCATCTGCGCTGCTCTTCCCTGAGAATCACACTGTGCCCGCCCGACACCTCCCTTTCGCCCTATTCACTACCGCACCCTGTGACACTCCTCTTCCTCTGTGTCCGATTGTCCAGGCTATCAGCTAGCCCTGCAGATGTAGTTTATGGCCCCAGCTGTAAAGAATCACCCCTCTTCAAAGGAGTTATAGTAGATCAAGGCCCACACCCGATGAGATCCGTCACACCACACGTGTTCCTACTATCTGAAAACTATCCTGTATTGTGATTGGGGAGGGGACCGAGCCTGAAGCGGAAGATTCCAGGAATGACTCTTTGTACATCAAAGTTTTTACAATTATGTGTCACATAAAAAATATATAGCACTCCAACAAAGTAGTAGGAATATAAAACTTTAATAACATATAAATATATACAACAAAACAAAAACAGTAAAAACATTTAAACAACGAAGAGACCGTGGCAATTTATTTTGAATTATCCAATAGATTTATTGAAATTGACAGCACCAATAATGAAATATTCTTGTCAGTAGCGGTCTGTTGTGCGAATAGTTCCAAGGCAGCAGAACGCGCTGAAATCTGGATGTCACGAAGGTGATGTCTAGCAAGTTGCCGCCCAGCAAATAACGGCGTGGGGCGCCGCGGGGGTGAGTGAGTCCAGTAGGCACCACAGCTATTCTTACCGGCATTGCAGAATTACTGCTGGGGACAATGCCTGTGCTGGAGCAGGGTCACAGCAGAAACAAAAAGGATTCTGTTGAAGATGTTGTTGGTTTTCAATTTGAAAACAGTTCTGGTGTCAACTGCTATGCTAATGTAGTGGTTAATGTTTTGTTTTCTCTAGAAAATGTAAAAGAGGGGGAGGCAGTCCAAAGTTCCGTTAAAAGGGCAAAGGAAAGGATCGGTGGTTTGAACTATCAGTCAAAAAGGGGAGGGGGTGCAACAATTTTTCCTACCGGGTCACACTGTGCTTTCACCGGAAGTGAGGTCTGCAGGATTCTAGTAATTCAAAGTGAGGCTGGCGCCGACGTCCCGCGGATACAGTTTCGTCACTCCACGGGTGATCATGGCAGTCATTCCCCATCGGGGGTGGGAGACTCCCGCGGCTCCTCTAGAATCTTCAAGGTCGTGGAGGACTACGGTGGTGGAGTCAACCAGTGACCGGGCCATTTCTTTATGCTGGGCCCGCTCTTGCCAGGTCGACCGCCATTTTGAGAGTTCGGTAGCTACTGGCGATCGCGGGGTCAAATGAACGGACGGGCTCCACCCTGCCGGGCGAGACGTTGCAGCATGGCCACAGTGGAAGAACTCTTTTCCGGGCGCCTGGACCGCTGAGGGTGCAGCTGGGAAGCCTACACTGGGGAGGCGGGAGAGGCCTGTTCGCACCGTCTCTCCCTCCCAGTGCACCCCACGGCGTCTCGCTTGAGATTTGTTATGGCCGGACCAGGCGATGAGGACGAGGGGGGGGTCGGAGGCATGTGCAAGACATCCCCCCCCCAGTGTTGTCGCAGCCATTATAAAAGAAAGAAGTGTCCCGTCCGTCTTCGGGCCGGGCTTCCGGTGGATGTCGGCCGGACGCCCCTGGCTCTGGCCCCATGAACGGGTTTCTTGGTTTATCGGCTGCAGCCGGATTCCGTCGGCCTCGGCCCCCCGACCGTTGGTGGCCGGACCGGAAGAGCATGTGGCGGGACTACCTGCAACTCTCAAGGGCCACCGCGGCCGGACTGGGAGAGAGAGGGGAGGGTCGAGGAGACATTCCCCCCCCCCTGCAACTGTTCAGCGTTGTAAAGGCAATCCCCTGGCCGGGTCCCGTTGGTCTCGGCCTCTCCTCCGGCTACACCCTACGTTAGGATCTCCTGGCCGAGGCGTGGCAGCAGGACCTGCCTTATATGGGCTGCTCCCGGCTGGGCGTAGCCGGAACCCTGCCCCACCTTGGAAGTTTCCAGAGTGGGGGCGGATGTTCTACTGACTTGCATTTTCCCTAGTCTATCGATTTTTTTGGCGTGGCAGGCGGTGGGACAGCGAGGGGTGATTTGGTTTCTCTTACTGTTTTTCTGGTCTCTCACCACTGGCATATTTTAACGTTTTCTTGTTTCTAGGACATTAATAGGTTTTATCATTACGTTATGTTATCGTTTCTTTGTTCGTTGTTTAATAAAAGTTCATGTTCATCAGTGGCCTACTGATTTTCGTTTTCCTATTCTTTTCTTTCCAGGTTGTTTCATGCTAAAGTTTCTGTTAACAGGATACAGTGATCACTTCGTTATTATTGCATATGTCCTTTTCACTAGGGGTGCTCTCTGGTCGGGCCAGATGACGTATGTCTAGTAAATGGTCCGGGTGAAACAGGTGCATCAATCAGTGGGGATAGGCATGATAGATTACAACGGGGGAGAAAGGTCCGCATTACGTACCCTTTCACTACTTGCAAAGATTTTCCTACGTTTATTTGCAAACAGGGAATACCTCCAAAAAGAACTAATTCCCAAACAGTCAATGTTCGGACAATCAATCAATCAATGAGGAATGAAATAGGTACGACGTGTTAAAGGCTTGCGTTACCTACCCTTCACTATCTGCAAAGGGAGAGAGAATATTCCTATTCTTCCTCGTTTGCAGGTAGAGAAGATCCTTAAGAGAATTAACATCGAACAATTCAATGCTCGATTGAAACAATCAACAAGGGGTACTGTGAACACAAATGAACGCCGCTTATGTACATACGCATTGCTATTTTCAACAGGTTGTTCCTAATGTTTCTATTTTAGCGAGGTCAAAAAGAGATCCCATTAGTGGCCTACTGATTTTGCTCGATTCCTTTTGTTTTTTTACACGATTTTTCGCTATCTGCAAAGACTAAACAGAGTATTGCGACTCTGTGCTTGTTTGTAAATAGAGAATGAACCAAAGAGAACAATCAATCAAATGGAGAGAGAAGCAGGCACGACGGATTACAAAGGGGGAAAGGGCTGCGTTAACTACCCTTCACTATCTGCAAAGAGAGAGTACTCCTAATAGAAATGAGGGGTGGGGGGCAGCAATCAAAGCAGATCAGTGTGCATAAACACGAAAAAAAAAATTCTTACCACGTACTTGACATTCGACAGCTTATGATATTTGCTATTAAAAAACCATTGAAATTCACTGAAAAAACCATAGGTTATAGACCATATATAGTTAGGAATTAGCATTTACAAAACCTTGAAAATTCACTGAAAAAACCATAGGTTATAGACCATATATAGTTAGGAATTAGCATTTAAAAAACCTTATTTTACTCACACAAAACCATTGAAATTCCATATATAGTTAGTTGCACTAACTATATATTGCGCACCCGCAATCCACTGCTGATGATGTCACATATTACATCATTCATGACATGGTCAGTGACATCACTGATGACATCACTGATGACATCTCAAATGACATCACTGATGACATCTCATTTGACATCAATGACCACATCACTGATGATATCATTCATGTGACAATACAATGCATCTCCTCACATTTTAATATAACCTCTGTTTCACCCAGTGTTAAAAACAGAGTATAATTTTTGAAACCATTGACACACCAATACTAGTTACTACATACGTACTCACTGATTCCTACGTCTACACACACATTCACTCATTCACCCATACAATCATTCATACATACAATCACTCATGTTTACAACACAATCATATGCACTCATACACCTATACAGACACTCACACTCTGCCACTCATCCATGGAGTTACTCACACACCTAGTCAGTCCTGTAAAGAATCAATCACACTTCCATTTTCTACTCTATACAGTTAAACATAGAGCACCTTACGTTTTCAACCATATACTAACACATACTTACTCTCTTATACAATCATTGATACAAGTACACATTGATCTGTACAGAGTCACACACCTCCCATCCAGCCACACACACACTCAGTCTCCCATGCAAATACTTGGGCAATCAATCAATAACCCATATAGTTACTCATATAGCTACTGATCAACACATGCAGCAGTTTACAGAACAACAGACATAATGATGCACAAATTAAGACAGTTTAGTCACTAACCCATGCACTCAGTGAGACACATTTAATCACTCACTCATACATTCAGTCATGCACCTACTAAATCCTTCGTCCAGACACTTATACATCCACTCATTCTTCAATATGTAAGACATATTTTAACTTTACAGAAACATAGTCACTGGATGTTGTCATCAGTGATGTCACTGACCATGTCATGAATGATGTAATATGTGACATCATCAGCAGTGGATTGCGGGTGCGCAATATATAGTTAGTGCAACTAACTATATATGGAATTTCAATGGTTTTGTGTGAGTAAAATAAGGTTTTTTAAATGCTAATTCCTAACTATATATGGTCTATAACCTATGGTTTTTTCAGTGAATATATATATATATATATATATATATATATATATATATATATATATATATATATATATATATATATATATATATATATATATATATATATATATATATATATATATATATACATATATATATTACCTACTGGCGGTCGCCAGTAGGTATATATAGTTAGGATTTTTTCTCTATGGGTTTTTTGAAAATTCTATGTCTAATAACTTTGGCGTTTGTGGACGGAATTGGCTGAAATTTTCAGGAAAATGGCACATTTTGTTTCTGAGCAGCCCCTGAAAATTGGGGGGGGGGTTCGTCCAGGGGGGGTCGAGAAAAAAGGGGGGTCCCAAAACGTGTTTTTAACATTGAGTTTTCCATAGGGCGGTTGGCCTCACTTTTAGCCCGAACGGCTGAATGGATTTGCACGAAACTTGGCAAAATTGTAGGGACTGGTAGCCCGATGTGTCTTTTGTAGGTCTCAATATATGTGCTACAGTGGATTTTGAGAAATTAACGTTTAAAAAAAGATATATATCTGTAACAGCGGACCGGGCAGCGCTCCAGGACGCGTACTTTTCGCGCAACGGAGCTTTGTGAAGCGAAGCTGATTGGTTCTCCGGCGTCTGTCAACATTCCAAACAGTCCGTAGCGGCCGCCATCTTGTCTCTCGGTAGGATCGAGAGACAAGAGGAGGCCAAAGCGAAGGGGCAAATGACCATAAGGGGGAATAGTAGATCCTCGCTGACCCCCTAGGTTTGATGTGGAGGTTTTAAAAGGGCCCCGCGGGGCAAAAAAAAAAAAAAATAATAATAATCGAACGGCTGAATGGATTTGCACGAAACTTGGCAAAATTGTAGGGACTGGTAGCCCGATGTGCCTTTGCTAGGTCTCAATATATGTGCTTCAGTGGATTTTGAGAAAATAACGTTCAAAAAAAGATATATATCTGTAACAGCGCACCGCTTCGCGTACTTTTCGCGTTACGGAGCTTTGCGAAGCGAAGCTGATTGGCTCTCCGGTGTCTGTAAACATTCCAAACAGTACGTAGCGGCCGCCATCTTGTCTCTCGGTAGGATCGAGAGACAAGAGGAGGTCAAAGCGAAGGGGCAAATGACCATAAGGGGGCATAGTAGATCCTCGCTGACCCCCTAGGTTTGATGTGGAGGTTTTAAAAGGGCCCCGCGGGGCAAAAAAAAATAATAATAATAATAATCGAACGGCTGAATGGATTTGCACGAAACTTGGTAAAATATTAGGGACTGGTAGCCCGATGTGCCTTTGCTAGGTCTCAATATATGTGCTTCAGTGCATTTTGAGAAATTAACGTTCAAAAACAAGATATATATCTGTAACAGCGCTCCGCTTCACGGAGATAAAATTATATCTGTATTACCTAGCTGTTGCTAACACCAGTTAGCGACGGCTAGTAGGAGATAGCGACCATCTTGGGCCCCACTTTGCATGTGAGTGATATTTATCACTAATGACATGCAAAGTGGGCATGCCAAGATGTTAGCGACTGGAAACAGTCGCTAACATCGCTATCTCCTATTATCAACTTTTGGAAATATTCGAGATAAGCGCGAATATCTCCAAAAAGTAACAGCTGCCCTGAGCAGTTCTTAGCCATGTTATCCAATGGGAGGTGGATAACATGGCTAAGAGCATTAGCTCGGTAATGCATGAATATCGCTGAGTTTTCAGCGATATTAATGCATTGCGGTCGTTTTTTATCGTATTTGCGATAAACCTTGATAATAGCAAGGGTTATCTGCGATAATTTCTGACGGTAAAAAAATCTTTGCAATGCATCGTTAGGGATAAATATCGCTTAACTTTGGTAATATGCCCCAACGTCTGTCAACGTTCGATTCGAAGGAAATCAGGAAGTGTTGAAAAACATTGTCTGCGCCATCTTGTCTTTTTTCAAATGCCACACTTTTGTCGTGCACGGCAGCCATTTTAGATGCCTTGACCAGACCCACTCTGTGCACGCTGTCGATCCTTAGCATGGCTCCCCACCCTCGCAAGCATCTCACCCAGGCAGTGGTCACCCCCGCTCTCTGTCTTATGCATGGGTAATAAACCTCCCCCCATCTGCGCTGCTCTTCCCTGAGAATCACACCCTGTGCCCGCCCGACACCTCCCTTTCGCCCTATTCACTACCGCACCCTCTGACACTCCTTTTCCTCTGTGTCCGATTGTCCAGGCCGGTCCTAGGCTATCAGCTAGCCCTGCAGATGTAGTTTATGGCCACAGCTGTAAAGAATCACCCCTCTTCAAAGGAGTTATAGTAGATCAAGGCCCACACTCGATGAGATCCGTCACAGCAGAAGCTTTGCTATTATCTGAAAACCATCCTGTATTGTGATTGGGGAGGGGACCGAGCGTGAAGCGGAAGATTCCAGGGATGACTCTTTGTACATCAAAGTTTTTACAATTATGTGTCACATTAAAAATATATAGCACTCCGACAAAGTAGTAAGATTATAAAACTTTAATAATTTATAAATATATACAAGAAAACAAAAATAGTAATAACATATAAACATTTTTAGGGAAAAACAACGAAGTAGCGGTCGGCTGTGCGAATAGTCCCAACGCAGCACAACGTCCAGATTTCCGGCGTGGGGCGTCGCGGGGGGTGGGTCATCAGTAGCAAACTGTTGTGCGAATAGTTCCAAGGCAGCAGAACGCGCCGAAATCTAGATGACACGAAAGTGATGTCTAGTAAGTTGCCACCCAGCAAATAACGGCGTGGGGCGTCGTGGGGGGTGGGTCATCAGTAGCAAACTGTTGTGCGAATAGTTCCAAGGCAGCAGAACGATGGCACCAAGGTGATGTCCAGTAAGTTGCCGCACTGGTTTTGGTATCCTACAATGCTGCTCTGAATAACGGCGTGGGGCGCCCCGGGGGAGGCGGCGTGAACGGGCCTCTCCAGGTGGAGTGTCATCTGTTGTAGTGGGGCGCCCCTTTACCGTTTCAGTTGCCATTCCGTCCGTTTTTGGTCCACTGTGTCAAAAGCCGCAATTCAGCTGAGTTGCGCCCACTCTTGCGGTGCAGCGATAGGCGGCTGTCACAGGACTCTCAAAATGGCGGCAGGCTCTTTCCTTTTTGGGCCTGGTCCACTGAAATGGCCCTGGGACACCTTGGAAATCGGACGCTTGTCTGCTAGGTCTTGGACCCCATTCTCGAAAGCGTCCCCTCCGCCTTGAGAATTCATCAAAAGTTTTGGGGGCCCCGACTCCTGCAGGCTTCTGGTGGGGAGCGGCTGCCATGATTGCTCGCGGAATGACCACGACGGAGCTACGAGATGGTGGTGCTCTCATGCTGACGCCAGTTTAGTCTGAAACATCCAGAAACAAGGTGGGGCTTTCATCGTTTGGGAAAAAAAAAAAGTTTTCATCCAATGAAAAGTGTTGTTTTTAGGTCATATGATCAAGCCTTCCATCATTAGGAAACCAAAAGTAAAATGAACCAATGAAAAGTTTTATAAACAAGTCACATGACCTGTTATGCGGCATAGGGTATAAAATGCGGAGAAAATACGTTGGTACGTGAGGCGGCGTCAGTAGCGGACCGATGTGCGAATAGGCCGAAGGCAATACAACGCGCCAAGATCCGGATGGCACCGAGGTGGTGTCCAGCAAGTTGCAGCACTGGTGTGGCCATCCTACAATGCTGAAAGTCGGCGTGGGGCGCCCCGTTGGCCTGTGAGTTTGCGTCAGTAGCGGACCGATGTGCGAATAGGCCGAAGGCAGCACAACGCGCCAAGATCCGGATGGCACCGAGGTGGTGTCTAGTAAGTTGCCGCACTGGTGTGGCCATCCAACAATGCTGAAAGTCGGCGTGGGGCGCCCCGTTGGCCTGTGAGATGGCGTCAGTAGCGGACCGATGTGCGAATAGGCCGAAGGCAGCACAACGCGCCAAGATCCGGATGGCACCGAGGTGGTGTCTAGTAAGTTGTCGCACTTCTGTGGCCATCCTACAATGTTGAAAGTCGGCGTGGGGCGCCCCGTTGGCCTGTGAGATGGCGTCAGTAGTGGACCGATGTGCGAATGGGGCCAAAGGCAGCGCAACAATATTTTCTGACTGACACCACAAGGCGCTGAGATGCCAAGATCCGGATGGCACCGAGGTGATGTCTAAGTTGCGGACTGATGTGCGAATGGGGCCAAAGGCAGCGTAACAATATTTTTTGTATGGAAGATACCACTAGGCGTTGAGATGCCAAGATTCGGATGGCACCGAGGTGATGTCTAGCAAGTTGCTGTACTGGTGTGGTCATCCTACAATGCTGAAACTCGGCGTGGGTCGCCCCATTAGCCTGTGAGATGGTGTCAGTAGCGGACCGATGTGCGAATAGGCCGAAGGCAGCACAACGCGCCAAGATCCGGATGTCACCGTGGTGGTTTCATAGTTGAGAGGCACTTCATCTGCAGTGGGGCGCCGAGATCCGGATGGCACCGAGGTGATGTCTAGCAAGTTGCTGTACTGGTGTGGTCATTCTACAATGCTGAAAGTCGGCGTGGGGCGCCCCATTAGCCTGTGAGATGGCGTCAGTAGCGGACTGATGTGCGAATGGGGCCAAAGGCAGCGCAACAATATTTTCTGAAGAGAAGACACCAAAAGGTGCTGACATTCCAAGATCCGGATGGCACCGAGGTGGTGTCTAGCAAGCTATGCATTTGAGTTGTGTGCGCACTTGCGGCGAATAGGTCGAAGGCAGCATAACAATGTTTTTTGAATAGAAGACACCACAAGGCGTTGAGATTCGGTTACCACCGAGGTGATGTCTAGCAAGTTGCCGCACTGGTGTGGCCATCCTACAATACTGCTCCGAATAACGGCGTGGGGTGCCCGAAGGGGGGGGGAGCCGGCGTGAATGGGCCTTCCTAGGTGGAGGCTCGTCTGCTGTAGTGGGGCGCCCCTTTACCGTTTCAGTTGCCATTCAGCTGAGTTTCGGCTGCTCTTGATGCTACAGCGACAGGCGGCTGCAAGAGGACTCTCAAAATGGCGGCCTGTTCTTTGGATTTGGGCCTGGTCCACTAAAATGGCCCTGGGACACCTTAGAACTCGGACGCTCGATTTTTTTTTCCTTTCCTGTACATGCAAAAAAAGGTAAATGCCCGGTACGTTACACGCTTCATCTGCCACGATGAACTCTCCAGAGGAACCGAAAAAAAATATAGTTGTGGTAACTATACCATGCATCGTCATATGGAGAGGTGGCACCAATTAATTATAGTGCTGCATAAAAGAGAGATTTGGAGGAGAACCCCTGACCTGCTAGTACATTCATCAAAGAAGTGGCACTGAGAGCTTCACAGGCAAGGGAAACGGTCCCAAATATTTAGAAGAACTTTGGAAAGATTAAAATGACATGTTTAGATTGTGGCAAATTAATATCATGTGGACAGATGAGTGTTACTCTAATAAATACAGCATATGAACATCATCTTAGTCGATGGTTGGTAGAGACATTTTGACTATATCCTGAAACTGCCCGTCCTCGCCCAAAATGGCGCCGGAATAAATGGGACTCGTAACTCCTTGTTGTGTACTGGTTGCAGAACCTTGAAATCACGAGATACGTATGCAGTTTTGAAGCACATGGCGGGCGGGGACGAGAATTGATTGACTATTTCGACATCCCTATTGATATTAAGTTCTGATGTGTTATTGATTACTGTACTGTTGAAAGTTCGAATTAACGTCACCCATGGTACTTGCCCGCAAATGTATATCTAGATAATTTTATTGTAACTGGCCCTGTCGTATTTTAATTATAAAATGTACGTCCACCGATTCCGTAACTGTTAGACACCTTAGTTCTTGCAACCTAATGGCCCGCCCGTTACGTTCCTCTACAGTGTAAATGTCTATTCATCATATACGATTACAGTTTGCTCTGTGGCAGGCCCACGTGGTTATAGGCTCGTATTTGTATAATGAAATTTTCACAATAAAGGTTTTTAAAAGAAAACATGGTAGTAGTATATACATTGGTAAAGTTTTTAATAATAGTGACTGTTTTAGAATCATTAAAAGGCAAGTGAAATAAAGCAGACCAATTACATGAAGGGTAAAAGGTATAATACGAAGGAACGCAGTAAAGATAAATGGTCAAGGGCTGTTGTGTTTTCTATTCCTGCAACATAAAGTGATCGATAAGAATCTCATATTCAGGCGTATCGGCGACTAAGACAGCAGGTCGACCCTCTTTTGCTCAACGGCTCCGTCATGGGACGAAGAAACGCTCTTTTTCACGAAAAAAGAATATATTTTACTTGCAGGACAGTTGTAAAATTTCCGGGAAAGTACATTAGCCTGGAACATTATAACATATATTTAAGAAAAAATAATGTTCGGAAGTAATGAAAAGCGTAATTTTTAGGTCATATGACCAAGCCTTTCATCATTACAATAAGAATAGTAAAATGAACCAATGAAAAGTTTTATTAACAAGTCACATGACTTGTTATGCTTACGTTACGCGCTGCGCGCCCCGGATGACTTCCGGATGCGCTAACGCGGCGCGTCATATGACGCATTACGCGACAACGCAGGTACAGAATATAGTCAAAATGTCTCCACCAACCAGCGGTCGGAACACAACCCCTTTCAGCAGGCTAAATAGTTCTGTTAAATGACAACAGAAGGGACAGGCAACAAGAACCATCAGTCAAAGAGGGGAGGGCTAGTTCTTCTCTACCGGGTTACATTGGGGCGCTACCGGAACTGATCGAATTGGTAGTCTACAGTGTTTCTGGATGTTTCAGACTGAAGCTGGGGTTAGCATGAGAGCAGCACCATTTCGTAGCTCCGTCGTGGTCATTCCGCAACCAATCATGGCAGCCGTTCTTTATCGTTATTTTGGGCGGGGTGGGTGGCGGAGCCGAGCTGTTTTGCAGCCATCATTGTGTGGAGTTCAGTTCATCTCACTAGTTTTGTATTTGTCATGAGGGGTTGTTCCTAATGTTTCTATTTTAGCGAGGTCAAAAAGAGATCCCATTAGTGGCCTACTGATTTTGCTCGATTCCTTTTCTTTTTTTTTACACGATTTTTCGTTATCTGCAAAGACTAAACAGAGTATTGCGACTCTGTGTTTGTTTGTAAATAGAGAATGAACCAAAGAGAACTAATTCTAAAACAGTAAATACTTGGATAACAATCAATCAAATGGAGAGAGAAGCAGGCACGACGGATTACAACGGGGGCAAAGGCCTGCGTTAACTACCTTTCACTATCTGCAAAGAGAGAGTACTCCTAATAGAAATGAGGGGGGGGGGCACCATTCAAAGCAGATCAGTGTGCATAAACACGAAAATGTTTTCACTTACCACGTACTTGACATTCGACAGCTTATGATATTTGCTATTAAAAAACCATTGAAATTCACTAAAAAAACCATAGGTTATAGACCATATATAGTTAGGAATTAGCATTTACAAAACCTTGAAAATTCACTGAAAAAACCATAGGTTATAGACCATATATAGTAAGGAATTAGCATTTAAAAAACCTTATTTTACTCACACAAAACCATTGAAATTCCATATATAGTTAGTTGCACTAACTATATATCGCGCACCCGCAATCCACTGCTGATCATGTCACATATTACATAATTCATGACATGGTCAGTGACATCACTGATGACATCACTGATGACATCTCAAATGACATCACTGATGACATCACTGATGACATCTCATTTGACATCATTCTTGTGCTAATACGATAAACCTCTTCAGACTCTAATATAACCTTAGATACACTCAGTGTATACAGACACTCACACACTGCCACTCATCCATGGAGTTACTCACACACCCAGTCAGTCATGCAAAGAAACAATCTCACCTCAATTTCTTCAACTATACAGTTAAACACACCTTACTTATTGAAACATATACTAACACATATTTACTCTCTTATACAATCCCTGATACAAGTTCACAATGATCGATACAACCACTCACTCATTCAGTGGCTCTCATGCACAGTTATTTATATATGCCAACTCTCACATGTACTGTGTTTTACATATGTACTTACTATGACATGTAGCATTGAGATATCCATTCACTCATCAATACACTCATGCACACAGTCAACTGCCCATGTAGCTGTTTCCACATGCACTCTTGAACTCATACACCTAGTGAATAAACTGCTCACACATCTATGCATAGAGTCACACACCTTCCAGCCACCCCCACACAAACTCAATCTCCCATAGAAATACTTGGGCAACCAATTAATAACACATATAGCCTCTCGTATAGCTAATGATCAACACATGCAGCAGTTTACAGAACAACAGACATAATGATGCACAAATTAAGACAGTTTAGTCACTAATCCATGCATTCAGTGAGACACATTTAATCACTCACTCATACAGTCAGTCACGCACCTACTAAATCCTTCATCCAGACACTTATACATCCACTCATTCTTCAATATGTAAGACATATTTTAACTTTACAGAAACATACAGTCACTGGATGTTGTCATCAGTGATGTCATCAGTGATGTCATTTGAGATGTCATCAGTGATGTCATCAGTGATGTCACTGACCATGTCATGAATGATGTAATATGTGACATGATCAGCAGTGGATTGCGGGTGCGCGATATATAGTTAGTGCAACTAACTATGGAATTTCAATGGTTTTGTGTGAGTAAAATCAGGTTTTTTAAATGCTAATTCCTAACTATATATGGTCTATAACCTATGGTTTTTTCAGTGAATATATATATATATATATATATATATATATATATATATATATATATACATACACACACGCATATACATATATATATGTATATATATATCAAAAAAGCAGTCCTGTCCGCTATCAATGCGGAACTGAGCAGGTGCGGACCTCTTCCCCAAACCAAATTACGATCTTCAATAACAAGCCATCAATACACCAAATCGTGTGAGCAGTGGTGTGGATTTATTCAACAATCATCGAACAAGTGTTCTCCATGACGCGTTTCGCTCCGCGGACGGAGCTTGATCACATGACGCGCCTGAAGCAGGTGTGCAAATTTAAAGCAAGTTAAAAGCCCAATCAGCCAAAGAAACACGGATGAAGGGCAAAAATGTGACAGATTACACAGCACCACATTACCAAATGATAATGAGAGGATATAAAATAAACAGGAAATAACCATAATACACTGAATAAGAGCATAGTGCTCGAATCACAAACTCATATTTAAAACGAATAGTTAGCAAATGATGGCAAGTGCACACACATACATAGACATATATATATCCACATAAATAGGTTATCAGATACACAACCTACGTATTTGAGAAATGTGACGCGAATGCTAATTTACCTACTTCCCATTCGCCCACTCACCTCGGATAGACACAACATACATGTACTCCATAGAAACATTTCACTAAAATGTTTCAGAAACTGGGTTTCCCTTCTTGTAGTTTCAATTTGGTATATATAGTCTGGGAAGCTGAGTGCCTACTCACTATAAGACTCCTCACTCCTCACTCCTCCTTACGTTTTATCAGCTATGATCTTCCCCATTGTATTTGTTTGCAATTTTTCTCTCCTTTCACTTTTTTCAAGAGGGAGGCACACTCC
The DNA here is from genome assembly GCF_964261635.1 of Lissotriton helveticus. NCBI lineage: Eukaryota > Metazoa > Chordata > Amphibia > Caudata > Salamandridae > Lissotriton > Lissotriton helveticus. Next base: position 1,783,158,990 of record NC_136067.1, on the reverse strand, counting down.
CTGCCCCCTTTGCCTCGGCTGTGGAAGTGTAAAAATAAACTACCACTCTACTGCAAGGTGGGTGGGTTTTTCTAAAAGTGGTTGTACATACTATTTCTCCAGTGCCACTTGGCAATGGGGGGAAGACTTTTTTTTAAGTATAGCCTAGGCACCTGACACCATTGTGTAATTGCTATGTGCCTTATCCTAGTTCTGCTAGGCCAGGGGTGGTGAGGGTGAAATACTGTTTATTTCCCTCCCCAACTTGCCAAAGAGGGATCTGTATAATTGGGCAGGCCCAAGAACGATCCTCTAATGCATATTGCTGTCTCCTCTCTCCCCTGAGGCTGCTTCTGTTTTTTATTTCCTTGCAATAATTGTGAACATTGTAAGGGTGGGAGTGATGAGTGCCCATTGCGCCTGCACCTAAATAGCTCTCTACAGTTTTATTTACATTGTTTATGATCAATTATCCATTTGTTTTCTGTGATCTTACATAAAAATATATAACACGGCACATGCACAATGGACTGTCACAAATTTGCTTGTATCACTGAAATGGCTTGACGACATTTCATCAAACCTAGAAAGGACACTGAAGAATCAAAAGGCAGCTATGCAGTTAAAGTTTGATGGAGTTTAATTTAGCTGTCCATATATGTTCACAGAAAACATCACCATGGGAATAGTAACATTTTTTGGCAAACACATATACCTTTTTAACTATTTAACCAATCTTCGCCCTATTTGACCCGTATGTGGTCTGAAGTTTGAAGGCAGTATCCCAAAAGCGTGGCCCCAGTTGATCAGGAGTGGTTAAATTATGAATGTGGTAAAAATTAGATTACCTGTGTATTTTTTTAAAGGTGTTCTTAAACGATTCGTCATTTTAAGTTCAAATAAGAACCCTGGTTAAAAATCTCATCTGTATTGTGATTTGTAAAACTGTATAAACTGGACCTAGGGTTAATTGTCACACCATCTTCTTTGAAGTAGGCCGTGGCTGCTTTATCAAGGCACCCTGACCTGTCAAGCAGGCTTTATAAACCATCTTTCCAGTGCTTAATTTGAGTCGGTGGGGGCACTAGCACTTATTTTGAGGGGCCAGCACATATTTTTCTGCATCAAATATTTACCAAGACCAAGAGAGGAAGAAGCACATAAATCAGAATGATGCAGGAAGAGAAAGCAGGAGCCTGCAAGAGTTATATAAAAGAGCAAGAGGAGGATTAAAGAGGCAGGAGGGGGTTTTAAGCCTATCAGCCATGGCATTTGGTGCATAGGCAGAGGGTTTATGAGGAGAACTTCCAGCACTGGCACTCCTTCTTTTACAAATTAAGCACTGCGCCTTTCCATTGTGGGCCAGGCAAGCACTACGCATCCTGGTTGGAAGGAAAGACAAGCAGTGTCACTTTTATATTGCTCAGCTGACATGCGCAAACTTGGATAAAAGACTGAAACAAGTGACACCATTCTTACATCAATACCCCATGGACTCCTAATGGGTCATGTGTGATTTCGTAATCTTACTGTTTACCTGTTTCAGTGTTAACTGTGGGTCAGTGAGCTAAACGCTAGCCGCTGGGCAGTGTAAGTCACAAGTTCGAATCCTAACAGAGCCGCCTCTGAATTCCATCCTTCTGAGGTCAGTAAACTGAGGTTAATTAAACTGGTAACTATAACACCTGCCATTTCAGCACTTAAAAGTGTGGTGTGAAACACTAACACAAAGTTAGTCTCCAGTAAGAAAGGCGGGCACAACCACTTCCGACAGTGATATAGGCGCCTGAGGCCCTACTCATGAGCAGCTGAGGATGGTTCATGTAGGATATTAAACACAAGGTCCTCTTGGGGTCTTCTTCGGGTGTAGGCCTATTAAGGATTCCTGTAGGGTTCTAGAACCGTGCTCTTCCTTTTCATCCCGAATCATCTAACAAATGCTCACACAAACCGAGTCCCACAGCAGCCTCTCACTGAACGTTCTAAATATTACATTATCAGTCGAAGTCACCAGGATTTGGCAAATCCAAACAGACACTCTCACTCAAACCCTTGCACTTCCAGCTGATATTTAGACCTCAACAAACAAAAGAATAAAAATCAGAGATCAGAACTCACGCAACACTAACAGTGAAGAGGCATTCAGTCTTGCCCTAATACTACTAACATGCATAAATATCGATGGATTCTGTATCAAATATTCATAGGACAAGATGTATTTTGGAAGCTTGTATCAAAAGAAGAGAGCATTTGCTGGTGCCATTCAGTCGGAGATAACTATTGGCAGTGTCACTCACGCAACGGACTAAATTCTGGATGAGGAACTGACCTTGTGGCGATTTATTCCACTGTGCCTCGAGGGTCCCTGGTGTTGCTGCCACTGCTCGTGCAGGGGGCTGTGTTGGAACTTTCGCCTGAGGACTTGGCCAGATTGGGGGAGCCAGCAGCAGCTGAAGGGGTGGTGCGCGGCAGGGACTCTCTTGACCAGGAGTCCCTGCACAGTCTCGACCAGCTCGTCCGCGCCCTCCGGTAGCCACGCCCCCCACCTGAACAGGTGATAAACTCCGGTGCTCCCCGTGTGACTGTGGGTCTCTCACGCAACGGACTAAATTCTGGATGAGGAACTGACCATGTGGCGATTTATTCTACTGTGCCTCGTGGGTCCCTGGTGTTGCTGCCACTGCTCGCCGCACCCGCTCTGCGGGTGCCGCTTCGTGGCTCATGCAGGGGGCTGTGTTGGAACTTTCGCCTGAGGACTTGGCCAGATTGGGGGAGCCAGCAGCAGCTGCAGGGGTGGTGCGCGGCAGGGACTCTCTTGACCAGGAGTCCCTGCACAGCCTCGACCAGCTCGGCCGCGCCCCCCGGTAGCCACGCTCCCCGCCTGAACAGGTGATAAACTCCGGTGCTCCCCGTGTGACTGTGGGGCTCTCACGCAACAGACTAAATTCTGGATGAGGAACTGACATTGTGGCGATTTATTCCAATGTGCCTCGTGGGTCCCTGGTGTTGCTGCCACTGCTCGCCGCACCCGCTCCGCGGGTGCTGCTTCGTGGCTCGTGCAGGGGGCTGTGTTGGAACTTTCGCCTGTGGACTTGGCCAGATTGGGGGAGCCTGCAGCAGCCTCAGGGGTGGTGCGCGGCAGGGACTCTCTTGACCAGGAGTCCCTGCACAGCCTCGACCAGCTCGGCCGCGCCCTCCGGTAGCCACGCCCCCCGCCTACTACGCCTTTACTTCAACGGCCCCTCTAACGCTCCGCGGGACGCGAGCGAACCCTTTCCAGCACCCGGGCAAAGGGCGGGCCCGTTTAAGCCCGTTAAAGACCGGGTAAGACTGGACTGGGCCCCCCCCCTAACGCTCACGCTCATACTTCTACATTTTGTCAGCGTTTATATACTGCATATTTGTGTTTTTATTTATATTTATATTTTCGTGTCTATATTTATATTTTTGTGTCAGTATAACACTGTTTCTCTGGGTCAATAACTGTTTATGTGATTTTGTATTAACGGGACTACTGGGTATTGCGAATCATGTCAACTAGAGGTAGCAGGAGCAAAACTGCACAAAGCTTGGCACAGATTTCTGGCCCGATTGACCAATTCATTATCAGGGCTAATGAAGCTATCGATCAGGGTATATTACTCTTGGACCGACGAGTTTCACACGACTTGGACCAAGCTAAACGACGAGTTTCACATGACCTGGCCCAAGCTAAACGGTCCTCATTAGGCCCTCTGGCACAAGCGCAAACTCCTATTCGTCAGCAGGAGATGGCTCCTGTAACAGAAATACGAGCAGAAATCCATGGCATGCCCAACCTGGTTAACCTGTCGGCATCTCTATCATTGCTGGACACGCAATTGAGTCAGTCTCTTGTCGCCACGCCTAACATCTTTGCGAGCCCGGTTCGGGTGGACCCTGTACAGACACACCCAAGGGAAATAAGGGAGGGTGCAATCCCAAAGCGGCGGAAATTAAAGAAAAGAAAGCATCGTAATGCAGCTAAAACATTGTCTAACACCCAGGGAGTGGGAAGTACTATATCCAAGTCAATGGGACCTAATAACCATCCGAATGAACGGAACAGTGATAATGAAACAATTAACCCCCCCATAAGTATTGAGGACCCCAGTCTTAACGCTAATAACTCAGATATTAAAATCATGGGTGGAGGCTGCAAAATATGTAAAGGCAGCAACCAATTATTGGCCAGAATTGAAGAATTTATTATGATCCAATTACAACCAATCCAAGTGAGCCTTGCCACCATCGAGAAACAACTAGCAGTTGTGACTTCAAAACTGAAAAATCCAAACAACTCGAAGGACCTAGGGGTGGTCACCGTAGGGGGCACAAAAAGCACAAAAAACAAAACTGCCACTATTACGACTGAGCAATGTATTAAAAGTACCCCTGTCGGACCGACAGACCTAAAAACAAAGCCTACCCAAGATATGACTAATAAGGCTTTAAATCCACAAAAAACCCCAGCCCCTATAAATGTTCCCACTAAAGAGGTCCCTACAAATGTTGCCCTAAGCAATCACCCCTCAAAAATTCATCATATAGGGGAACGGGCTCAGGGTGGGGGGAGTCAGACTGCAATTCCTCCAATAAACCTCCCTCCTGAAGCAAGCCCATTTGTAGTCATTATGACGGGGGTCCCTGAGCTGAGTTACAATACCGAGGAACCCACCTGGTCTTTAATAAATAAAGTCCAGCATTGGTTGAATATCAACAGACCATTGCCACAAAACTGTGATGGCAGGATCAACATGGTGCGTACGGTTCCCTGGATTGGTCACAAACTAAAAAAGACTCTGGGGGACAGTATTATAGTTAATTTCGAAGATCCCCGTGCTGTTGACCACATCTGCTCATGGGGCTCCTTTGCCAAGGAGGATGGAATATGCACCAAACGCCTATCCTTCTTTTACCCACCAGTAGCCCGCAACATCGAAGGCCCGGATTGGTCTTGGAACAAAGCGGGCAATTGGGACAGGGGGTGGAACCAAGTAGGCAATAGGCAGGGGAGAAGAGATTGGGCTGATTGGTTAGGTAACGACAGGAGAGACACAGTGCTTAGGGAAGGATGGGGTGGTATACCCATCTCCAACAGATACAACTGCTTGGTGATGGTTGATTGACCATCATCGTGTAGAGGGCAGGGTGGCGCAGGTCCTTTAAATTCAGATGATAAAATTGTGCACTCACCTAAAAGTTTTATTAATGTCCGATCTCCTGAGACAATTAATAGACCAACTGATTCTCCAATCTCACCTAACAAATTGCCTATTAATAAATACCTAGATACCCTAGGGTTCCTAGTGAGTAAGGCGGAGGGCCCCGCCGCCGAGGGGGAGACTGAACCCATGCAACTAGTCGAGACTCAGAATGACAGGGAATTCTCTAGAGGGTCTGATAGGCCTACGCACAGAAGAAGTTTACGAGTGGAAGAGAACAGTCCACCTATAAAAAGATATAGTTTGTCCTTACTATCTTGGACCATTGCGGGTCTTCTAAAGAAATCAAAGGACCCCACCTTCCTAAGTTTTGTGGCTCAGTTTGATGTGATCTGTTTACAAGAGACCTGGGATAAGGGTGAGACTCATTTGGAGGGCTTTAGCACATATGCCGCCCGGCGCGTATTATGGGCAAAGGAAGATGTTCTGGTGGCCTTTCCACTTATTTTTCAAACTTGGCCAACCTGACAGTAACGAACTTGGTTAGTTCTAGCTGCCCTCTCAAATATAAGCATTTCTTTCAAATGTTTTACATCAAGGGGAAAGGATCTTTGAGCTTGCTCTTAATCAACTTATATAATAACATCCCAAAAGAGGAGCAAAAGTCGGTTTTAGATGAACTCAACGGAGCTATCAATAAGGGGCTGGGAACAGAGCAAACGGACACTTGTTGTATAATTACAGGCGACTTCAACTGTCATTTGTGCACCCAAAATGGGACAGAGTTATGTGGTATAGTTGATCTAAAGGGTGAACCCTGCACGCATTTTGAACATTCCATCTTTGGTTATTTATTAAACGCCATGATGCATGACCTGAACCTCGGATTTGCAAACGAGTTGAGTGACCTCCAGGTCAATTTTGAACCTACATTTACCGGCCGGGGCCTTGTTTCCCTTATTGATTACATGCTGGTCTCCACTAATTACCACCATAGTATTCGATCTTTTAACACCGAAAAAATTGCACTGAGTAACCATTACCCGATCAGTGCCATCTTTGACATGGGCCCCAGAGATAGTCAAGCCCTTGACCTGGTTGAGGTCCTTTATTGCCACAGGGTTTCTCTGGCAAGGACTAACAGATATGTAATTAAGTGGAATAAAGTTAACTCTGAGAAGTTTATGTATGAACTAGTGTCAGATGACCTCACTCCATTTTTGATATGCCTCGAAGATAATCCCGAATCCTTTAATGGTTGTAACAGCATTTGGGGAAATTACATCCAAAATAAGTAGCAATCTAGTAAGAAAGAGGAAGAAATGTGATAGGGATAGAGCAGTGGGCTGGTTCAGTTCTGGCTGCACTAAAGCACATCAATACCTGAAGCAAGTACTGAAGAAGGTACCAAGAGACAAGATTGAGGTAAAGAGAGCAAGAGCAGCCTATAAATTTGCACTTCATAACCGTAAAACGGAACTTAAGGAAGCGGCTTGGGAGGCCCTGCGAAAGGCTAGTGAACTAAGAGATAATACTATGTTCTGGAGAGAGGTCAATGCCCCTTTTTTTAATGTCAGGGAAACAGACTCAATTGAGATCGCTATCGAAGAATCGGCCTGGGTCAATTATTTTACAGATTTGTTTAAGAAAGATGACCTGGGCACTTTAGAAATCTCTATTCGTGCGGACTCATCCGCAAAGGGTCCTACCCCAGAAGATGCTCCTTTAAATGCCTACCCACTAGAGATAGTATTCACACATGCCGAGGTTGAGTTGGCAATACAGGAAAGCTCCAAATCTAAAGCCCCAGGCCCAGACGGGGTTCCTATTGACATATACAAAGACAACATTGCTCTCTGGGCACCACTCCTGACCAATGTTTTTAACAGTTATAACATCACTGGTTTTCCAACCACATGGCAGGAGGCAATTGTAGTGCCCATTTTTAAAAAGGGAAATCGTCAGGATCCCAAATGTTATAGGCCGATTTCCCTGTTAGATTCACTGATGAAAGTAGCCGGCCGAATTGTGCTGAATAGACTGCAATCCTGGGTTAAGGATAGGAATATCCTTTCCAGATTCCAGTATGGCTTCAGAGCAGGGTTGGGGACCATTGAGCAAGGTCTCAATCTGGCACTAATCACAGGGAAATATAAGGCAGCCAAGAAAGGCGATCTCTTTATGACATTCGTCGATCTAAGATCAGCCTTTGACTGCCTTAGTCATAACGTTTTATGGAATACATTGACTGAACTGGGGATTAATAAGCCCATTCTTGATTTTTTAAAGGAGCTTTACAGAGGGGCAGGTGCGAGGGTGCGATACGGGAGAAATGGAGAATGCACTGCAAAATTCCCCATTAAAAAAGGGGTGCGTCAAGGCTGTATATTGGCGCCACTCCTTTTTAATCTATATATTAATGGCGTGGCTGACCATTAAATGAAACTTGATGTAGATTACCCCCAAATAGATGGTAGCGCTGTTCCAATCCTACTTTATGCAGACGATGCAGTTATCATGGTGAGAACACAGTTAGGCCTACAGAAAGCATTGACCAGTTTTTCCGATTATATGGGGTCAAGAGGCCTAAAGATTAACGTGGGAAAGACCTTCACCATGTGCTGCTCGTCGAAATCTAGCACCCAATGTAAAACTTTTTTAAATCAATCAAAGGTTAGCCTTACAAAAACATTTTCATACTTAGGCATTATGTTTAATTGTTGGGGTTCATGGACGTCTGCCATAACTACCCGCAACCTGGCTTTCTCCCGAGCCATTGGTGCATTGAATCATTTTACAAATAAATTGGGTGGCAAACCAGTCCAAATCCTCCTTGATATTTATACTGCAAAATGTGTATCTACAGCAATCTATGGCGCTGGCATATGGGGGATGGCGAACTGCCAGGAGACACAGACAACGGAAAATGCTGTTTTCCGATATCTCTTGGCTGTTGCGAGGTCAACCTCTAATACCATTTGTCATAGGGAGCTTGATAGGGTCCATATATCTGATCTAATCAAAATTAGCCCAATTATGTTGTGTCACAAGATATGGACCACTGAAGATACAGTATTTAATAGGCTTATTATTGGTGACTGCATGAAACTAGAGGGAGTCACAAATATCACATGGTTGTTGTCCTACATCAGAAATTTCCGATCCACTTTAGGTCATCCAGAACTGTATGATTCCCCTATCACATGTGAATCAATCTCAAAAAAGTCCCTCAAGAAAAGCTGCCTGGCCTTACTGGAAGACAGACGTGATCTGTCCGAGAGAGGGAAACCTAGTATTATACATCATCATCTCGTGTTACATGGACGGGGTCTACACCCATATTTATCCCCAGATCACTCGAGCTATACTAGACTGTTGCTATCTAGGATGAGAACAGACAGCTTTTTCAGAATGTTGACTTTCCCAAATACAAATGAGTGGTCTCGCAATTTAAGTAATTGCCCATGTGATGAAGTTTCAGTACAGTCTAATATACATTTTATTTTCTTTTGCAAATACTTTGCCTGGGGGAGAAAAAGATATCTACTACCCCTTTTAAAATCATGGGGCCTGAGGCAGTGTAGATCTGCTTTGATTAAGCTGTATATGTTACAAGACGATCTGACTATTTTAACAACAGCAAAGTTTTTAAAATATATAATTAGATGCAGATTGTCGATGCAATAGGTCGAGGTAGTTGTAACCTGTAATTAACTGTATTTGATGTATTCTCTATCCTATCTATTGCGTTAATTTGCACTTTAGGCCTGGGATGGCCTTTTTAAAATACCTGTTTAATTCGTATAATTTACAGCCTCTAGTATTTATTATAGTACGACCCTTATGTTATTTTAGATTGTTTTTATCTACTCACATGAAATGAATTGATTTTATATTTTGTGTGTAACTGAAATTTTTTTAATGTGCTTATGACTTGCTTTGTAAAGTAGAATAAAGCTACCTTTGAATTGAATTGAATTGAATTGACAATATTTTTCCAGTGATGATGTCTGAACAGTGTTTATCTTTATCAGATGATCATTTACCTAAACCAGTCAACAAAGAAACAAAGGTAGACAATGGAAGCTGACTGGACAAAATGTCTACTTCCTTACACATTGGGAAAGTGAATCAAGCCTGTCCTAACCCAATGATGTTCTCTGAAGGTCAATTATTATTTTAATCTTCGAAAGAAGTTTTCTTCAAAGCAGGTAGTAATCATGAGTGTTATAACATTGTGTAGACAGATCTCATTCTTTTTACTGTTTCAATATACTTTTTGTGCAAGTAAAAATATAACTGCCATAGTTCTCCACAGTGATTCATGTTTAGGATACACTGTGAGACAACGATCTTTTGGTAACCTTGTGAGCATTGTTCGTCAGATAAATACATTTCATTTGAAAACTAAATCAACTTGACTCTTCCCTGCGCACTTTTCATTATCTCCAGATATGTTTCAAGTGTGTAAATGAGTGTAGTCAGTATATATACTAAATGTGCCTCTAAGGGCCTGATTTAGAGTTCCTCAAAGAGTAGGCGGTAATTATAGTGCCCAATGAAATTCAGCACCTCAAGGTTTGCAATTTATCAGGTGTGATAAATAGCACCTATTCTAAGTTTTTTTCTCTCGCTGCAATGGGGGAATAACATACTTATTTTGGTGCTGATGTTACCAAAATACAAAACCCGACCTAGGTTGCTTGTTTCCAGTACAGGGAGGCCCTGGCCTGGCAGTTCAGGCTGGACTATTCCCATTGGGTGCAGGGTTAAGACTGATTTGCATATGGCTGGGTTCAAACTGGAATGGCGAGCAAAACAACAATGGATTTAGGCCCAGATCTCTGTACTGTGGTGAATGAGTGACATAGTTCTACATTCTGTCTATCGATTGTTCTTTTTGCATTTATCACCCCAAGTGGGAAGGGTGTGTCCAGACATGGGTCCCATGCTTTCCATGCTACTGTAGTCAAGCTATCCTGGCTGATAAGGGGTGAAACCCCGAAACCGGTCCTAGGATGCTTGTTTCCAGTCCAGGGAAGACCTGGCCTGGCAATTCGGGCTCAACTGTTTCTTTTTGGCGCAGGGAAAAGACTAATTTGTATATGGTTGGGTTCAAACTGGAATGGCATGGTGAGCAAAAAAATGATGGATTTAGGCCCAGATCTCTGTACTAGGGTGAATGTGTGACATTGTTCTGCATTCTGTCCATCAATTGTTCTTTTTGTATTTGTCACCCCGTGTGGGACAGGTATGCCCAGATGTGGGTCCCATGCTCTCCATGCTACTGGAGTCAAGCTATCCTGGCTGATAAGGGGTGAAACCCTGAAACCGGTCCTAGGATGCTTGTTTCCAGTCCAGGGAGGACCAAGCCTGGCAGTTCGGGCTGGACTAGTTCCCATTGGGGCAGGGTCAAGACTGATTGGCATATGGCTGGGTTCAAACTGGAATGGCATGGTGAACAAAAAAACGATGGATTTAGGCCCAGATCTCTGTACTGGGGTGAATGTGTGACATTGTCCTGCATTCTGTCCATTAATAGTTATTTTTGCATTTGTCACCCCGAGTGGGACTGGTATGCCCAGACGTGGGTCCAGTGCTCTCCATGCCAATGGAGTCAAGCTATCCTGGCTGATAAGGGGTGAAACCCCGAAACCGGTCCCAGGATGCATGTTTCCAGTCCCGGGAGGACCTGGCCTGGCTGTTCGGGCTGGACTGTTCTACTGGGATCAGGGTCAAGACTGATTGGCATAGGGTTGGGTTCAATCTGGAATGGCATGGTGAACAAAAAAACAATGGATTTAGGCCCAGATCTCAGTACTGGGGTGAATGTGTGACATTGCTCTGCATTCTGTCCATTAATTGTTCTTTTTGCATTTGTCATCCCGGGTGGGACGGGTATACCCAGATGTGGGTCCTGTGCTCTCTATGCCACTGGAGTCAAGATATCCTGGCTGATGATGGGTGAAACCCTGAAACCGGTCCTAGGATGCTTGTTTCCAGCCCAGGGAGGACGCGGCCTGGCAGTTAGGGCTGGACTGTTCCCATTCGGTGCAGGCTCAAGACTGATTTGCATATGGCTGGGTTTAAACTGGAAAGGCATGGTGAGCAAAACTCAATAGATTTAGGCTGAGATCTCTGTACTGGGGTGAATGTGTGACATTGTTCTGCATTCTGTCCATCAATTGTTCTTTTTTCATTTGTCACACTGAGTGGGACGGGTATGCCCAGACTGTGTGTCCCATTCTCTCCATGCCACTGGAGTCAAGGTATCCTGGCTGGTGAGGAGTGAAACCCCAAAACTAGTCCTAGGATACTTGTTTGAAGTCCAGGGAGAACCTGGCCTGGCAGTTCAGGCAGGACTGTTCCCATTAGGTGCAGGGTCAAGACTGATTTGCATATGGTTGGGTTCAAACTGTAATGGCATGGTGGGCAAAAAGATCTCTGTAATGGGGTGAATGTGTGACATTGTTCTGCATTCTGTTCATCAATTGTTCTTTTTGCAGATGTCACCAAAATAGCCAGGTTCTGTAAATTAGCTGACTTTTTCCTCATTTAATTCCAGAAGGGTTGACCTTAGAGGGGTTGTCAACTTTATCTCACCTGGTAATTACTGAGTAAGGAGAACATTGCACCACGTATATTTGAAATCCTTTCTTAAACAGGTGCTTGCCTAGGAATTGCAATTTATGAGGGCACTTGTAGTAGATTCAATGCAGAATTCTGATGCACTGCCATCATTTGTCAGGTTTTTCCTTATTCCCTCTCAGGACTGTACTTTTTTTGTACTTAGTAGGACTCAAGATATCTTTTGATATGTTGGGACACATGATAATCTGCTGCAATTTCTCTTCGTGAGAAGTTTCACGAAAGAACACCATTGTAAGAGGGAAACATTAATATAGTTTTACTGTACCTACCAAAAGGCCCTTGCAATTTTGGAGCATTGCTTGTGGAGGGTATTGCTCTCACCAGACACACTACTACTCCCTTTTTGCGCCATGGGGAAGGTAGGGTGAAACATCCCACTGGAGTTTTAACCTAGGACCCGCAGTATGCTCCAGACAAAAAGGCAATCATCAGGGTTTCTATAACGTGCAAGTAATCACCTGTTAGGGTCTGACGTATCTGGAGGGGGGGAGTTCTTCATTTCAATGTAAGAGCCAGGTCTTGAGGTCCTTCCTGAATTGAGGCAGTGATCGTAATTGCCTGAGATACAGAGGCAAGGATTCCTGGTCTTCGTGGTGAGGTAGTAGAAGGATCTTCCACCAGCTGGGGTCTTGCGGATCAGTGGGACAGTGGGCGGTGCCAGTTGGGTGGAGTGGAGATGTCTGGTGGCTGTGTAGAAGTAGAGGTGGTGTTTGAGGTATGCAGGTCCGGTGTTGTGGAGGGCAAAACTATTTTAAGAAGAGAGAATCCATTATAAGCCCTACAAGAAATGAAAAGGATAAAATGACTGCTCCACACCAGCTTAATATGTGTTCTTGACTATAGGCCCAATGAAGGCATCAGTGGGATGTGAAAAACACGTGTGGTTACTAAAAATAACAATGGCCAAACTTTAACGATGATGCAGTATTGTGATGCAACTTTGCATACCTAAAAACCAGCATAGTACACTTCTTAAGAGCAACAGTAATTTCCAGCTGCCCTGATTCTCAATACAAGGATTCATACGAGCAGAATAGCCCAAACTACCTTCTTCTTTGGAGAAGGCGAGACAGTCAATGCTGCCCCCAGCTCAAGTACAGTAAATGCTGCAATGTGACATCAGCCACTCAAAGCGCCAATGAATGTGGGAGAGATATGGGAGACTCGTGGACCTCTCATCACATTTATTAGGGGAACCCCGACATTTTGCGTTAAAAACACTGACACCTTGGCATAGCAAAGGTGCCATAGACCATAATGCAAGCAAAAAAAATGGGCTGCTCATCCCGTTTAGAAAATAAAAAACAGCTCTATTTAAGATCTGCTGTGCGCCCCACATTTCTGGACCCCGGTGTCACTGCACCTCCTCCACCCTTGATGGCTACGCCCCTGAATCCAAGCGATACTATTGAAGCCCAGCTGTGCCAGATATGCCCCTGTATTACTAAGGTCAATATCAGAATTTAAGAAGTGCTCTCATCATTCGGGTGGAGGGGAGAGGGATGGCAGTTAAAACAAGACAAACAGGCAAGACCCGCCATATTGGAATTACGCAGCTGACGGAAGTCTAGGTGTGGGGCACGGGGTGTATATATACTTGAACAAAGCGTGGGCTGTAAATGTGAGACGTTTGGCACTGCGAGAGCTAGTGTCACTATACAGCTTCAGGTGACGATTAAGTGCAGGAATGCTGTCCGTGTAATCCTGTACTTAACCTCACAGGGCACTGGTAGACCAAAGCTGCTTATTGGATTGCTGAAATATTTACTATAATTGCCCTTGCACATGCCGGCCTGACGTTTCCTTTGTGGAAACATGTCAAAAACATTTTCTTGTATTCTTATAAAACAGTGAGTTAAGCCCTATTTTTGTAATTCCATACCAAACACGGTGGTAATTGGAGCGAGGCTATTAAAAGAATGCTTAAGTATCTGTTTTTATGCAGTCACGAGGTTGTCTCGCCTTCCTATTCAACAGAGCGTCTCTCAGTGTTTTTGTATTTGTGCAACGAGGCTAAATCACAACACAAAAGTAAAGAACCAGTATTTGGAGAAAACACAGCTGATATGCTCTGCGTGCCAGGAAATGAAGACATGCTAAACTTAATGGCGTAATCCTGAATTAATTCACAATTTAGGACGTTTCCAAGTGCCCCGTGATACAGGTGTTAACGCGTCGTTTGGTAAATACCAACACTACAAGGTGAGGTATTTACTGGGTGCGGTATTACTCATTCTAAATCCTGCAGGTTGGCTTGGGGCAAACCAGAGTATGAGCACAGTATTACTACTTGGTTTGTCTCTTGCTGGCCATTTTTCCTTTAATTAATTTTGCCAAGTTTTTTGTTATGATATGTGTCTGAGAGAAGTTATAACTGTGTGGTAATTATTCCCAACAACTCGGAATCCATGTTTTGGAATGCAAACTCATGTCTGTGTCCGAATTTGGGATTGCACGCCACCAGATTTATATGTTTAGGATTTGATTTGGGTTTCTCACACCAATGCATAATTTAGTTGATTGCCATAAGTACCAAACTACATGAGCAAGATGTTCCAATTGCACATTGTCAGGCACACTAATGCATTTTACACATTTTTAAAAATTCGCCAACATTTCCATGGACATGGTGGCCACAATGCACATTTTACATGTTGCACCCTGAAGTATATGAGAAACAGCAAACATGCTCAGACCATTCCCATGAAAAACTTGCTCATGGGGGCGAAGCCAAATGAAAGAAATTATCTAGATCATTCGGAGAAAAAGTAAGGACAGATACAAAATAGTAGTGTTCCCCCCTCATGGGCTTTTCTTGCAAAATCATTACAGTAGACAAGAAGTTCTTAGGGGTATCATTGTAAATGGATTCCCCCTGTACCTCTATGTCCTCTTGCAAGACAGTAATCATTTCCATCGTGAATATTTTGTCTGACCCCTGCTTGGAACAAGAACTAATGAGGAGCTGTGGCATTTGGAACAGACTAGGGGGCATATTATCAAGCAGGGCGTTCAAATTATCACCGTTTTAGCAGCGGAAAATTGCTGCTAAAGCGGCGATAATGGGCTTGATAATATGCCTTGGAGAATTCCAATAGAAGCTCATGTTCACACCAGAACATGGGTTTCTATTGGAATTCACAAGGTCATATTATCAAGCCCATTATCGCCGCTTTAGCGGCAGTTTTCTGTCGCTAAAACTGCGATAATTTTTAACGCCCTGCTTGATAATATGCCCCAACTTCTTGATTCTGAATCACCAAAGTTGTATATGGTTTTGTGGACCTTTCTACATGGACCTTACTTGTTTGCACTGCACACGTGTGTTTATTTTGGGCACTCCCAGTTTACCTTAGTAAAAGGGAAACATGTATTTTCCATTCCATTCCATTCCACCCTTTGGGTCGCTGTTGCACTTTGTGCTTTTCAACCGTTGTGGATTGTGCACTATGCACATGCGAAACATTCCCTAATTTCTGGGGTCAAATTGACTTATGTAAAACACCCTTTTGAATTATATTGATGCAATCCCATACTGCACTTCCGATTCACTCTTACTGTGATGGATTTCATGTACCAGGGCATGTGGAGGTCAATAGTGGATTTCATTATATTTAAATCTAGGACAGAATCAAGAGAGATCCAACACATATCAATGGTAGTATTTTAAAACTCCTTATATCTATGTATTGATGCAGAGTGACTCATTGGGCCTATATTCTAAAAACATACCTCCTTGCTGCAATACACAATTCTCACTTCAAGGATGATGGATAGTGTGCTCATTCAGAAAAATAACTCTAATTGCCTATCCCCCTTTCACTGCCTGCTTGTGTTTATTAAATATGAATGATTATTCTGCACTTCCTGTTAATCATAATAATAAGGATCATTGCTGCTAGTGTTACATCTATGTGGCTTTAAAAGAGTTTGCGATTTAAGGAATGTGCATGTTATTACCAGTAAAAGGGCTATAAGTGCAAAGATGGCCCAATTTTCTCTGGAGATTATGTCTGGCTTTTCTAGAAGGACTGGCTTTTACCTAGCATGCTGGCACTTGTAGTTCTGGAGCGTAGGCGTTGCGTTTGAGAGCATGAACTGTGGATGAACTCCATAGGCATAATTAAGAGCTTAGCCATGATGGAATGTTAACAAGGTAATGGAGCCCAAGAGGACAAAAAAGGTCAAAGTTTTTACTATTTGGTGAGAAGACTTGGAGCTTGAAGTCACTTGGAGAATTTGTTCAACAAAGATCAGGGTGTCTCAACAAGGAGGGAAGAAAGTGTTTGTAAATATTTGAACATCTGAAAATTTTTCTCTAATTAAGAGAAGAAGTGTAAACAAAAGAATGAAGCATCAAGTGTGTGAATTTATTTTATGCTATGCAGCTCAACAGTGTGAATGTTTTTTTAGTAATATATGCATCGCTTACAGTAGTGTATTACTTGAATTAGAGGTTGTTGAACTCATGTTCGTTACAATACATCTCCTAATGCAAGGATTCATATATGATGTTGGTGAGAAGCTTGGAGGTTAAGGTCCTGGTTCTTACATTAAGGAGTACGTAACTCTCTGGCTGCCCACGCTTGGGTTCCCTCCGCCTCAGTGCATGTATGTTCAGCAGCGCAAAATTCATAGGGTTGGCACATTTTGTAAAATTTCGCAAACATTTTTTTGTTTTCTTCAGGTGGAAAACAATACCAGATTTATTCCCTTCTTTCACAAACTCTAGAAACATGTGCTGGTCTTTTTTTCCACAGTCACTGAACCACTCACGCATGATTCATTTAGGTTCAAGTACATAGGTGCAGGTAAGTTCATGAAAGGCATTACAGATGCTTCTGAATACACAAATATTTAAAAATTGGTGGACGCTCTTGTCATTTGCATCGTATTTCAAAGATCCTCCAGCCCTCCTATGGCCCTTACAACTTCTCTAAAGGCCACTGAATATGCAAATATTCGTACACACTGCAGAAACATTACTGTTTGGCACATCTTTGCATGCAGCTAGGCTTCTGTTTTATGAATAAGAACAAATATTTCTTATTCAGAGTTTTTGCTTTGGTAAATCGGGCAGGGAAAATCTCGGCTAACATTTTAACCAACTAATAATGTACTCAGTTTAAATGAAAATGTGTACAGAGAAAGGTGAAAGTTACACATAATCACTAAACCCTAATTTGCAATAGTATTGAGGTATGATACCAGAATATCACTGTCTGAATATCGTCTGATATAAATACTGTGTGGCATATTATCAAGGGGGTTTATCTCCGCTTTTTTGGCTTTAAAAGCCAAGAAAGCGGAGATAAACATATCTCCCTATTACCTAGCTGTCGCTAACACCAGTTAGCGACAGATAGTAGGAGATCGCGACCATCTTGGGCCCCACTTTGCATGTCAGTGATATTTATCACTAATGACATGCAAAGTGGGCGTGCCAAGATGTTAGCGACTGGAAACAGTCGCTAACATCGCTATCTCCTATTACCACCATTTGGAGATATTCGCGCTAAGCGCGAATATCTCCAAAAGCTAACACCTGCCCTGAGCAGTTCTTAGCCATGTTATCCAATGGGAGGTGGATAACATGGCTAAGAGCATTAGCTCGGTAATGCATGAATATCGCTGACTTTTCAGCGATATTCATGCATTGCGGCCGTTTTTTATCGCATTTGTGATAAACCTTGGTAATACCAAGGTTTATCTGCGATAAAAATCGCCGCAGCTCAGCGGTAAATTTTTGTCTCTAACCAAGCAATAGCGATAATTATCGCTATTGCTTGGTAATATGCCCGTGTTCTCAAACTCTTCTACAAACATATCGCCCAAATGGAGTTAATAATAATAGGAAATCTAAATCCAACGGACCGATATTTTTGTAGAGTCATGTGGATGGGGTCGCTGTATCACATGTCTACCAATTGTATACGGTAGTCTAAAATAGAAATGTATACGACTTTATGTATTTTTATTTTCTGGGGTTTCTGTATAGAACACTTGAGCACTGATTGGTGGCTGGCTTGTGCCTAATTAGACTGTCTGTTGGTGAAGGTGTGAAGGAAACAAGTGCAAGCAAAGATGAAAGTAACAAACAGCCATGGGAATGTGATTTTGTGTTTAGCTGTGAGTTGTTTTTCAGCCACATCATGTTAAATATTGCATATGCAGCGTGCATGCATATGATTTAGACCATGGGTACTCACAAACATTTTCCCGGGGGCCACAAAGTACGGTCTGTGGCATGCCCGAAGGCCGCACCAATGCCAATAATGGGAGGGTTGGGATTATGAAAGGTGAGTGTAGGGGGACACGAAGCAGATGCATGGTGTGGACAACAACCCGAGCCTTAACATGACTTCTGTCTGCGGCCTATGCTCTATTCTCATGCATTAAGAATTAAAGTAAAAAAGTTAACTTATATTGTAAAACATGAAAGGGAAAAATATACCACTCATCAGGTGGCTGAATTGCAAAATGTGAAACCAAAAAACCTGATATCAGCCCTGGCTTCCCCACTTGATGAAATTGTGAGATACTAGGCAATTTGTTAATTTCACTTTTCCTCCTATTTCTTCATTAACACATATATGAACCTCTTACAATACATGAGTTCAGGAATAGGATATGTACGTTACAAAACCATCTTGTATTGTAATTAATAAACTATAATGGTGTTCCACTTATATAACAGCCAAGGCTACACACGGTGCACCTGACAAATGACTTCCCTCTTGGTTCACTAATAGCAATCTTTTCAGAATGGGGCGGCATGAAAGTTTCCAAGACCAATGTTTGAAAACTATCACTACCAATACATGCCTCTTAATGCACTGACAATCTGGTAAAACTCTTGTTAGAAACGGGACCCCCGGCCGGCCAAGGCTCACGCCAAAGTCAGTCAGGGATCACCATTTCTAAGTCAGGGCAAGGGAGTTACACACCAAGATAACCCCTGCTCACCCTCTAGGTAACGTGACGCGAGCAGCAAGGCTAATCTCGGAGGTGATGTGTAAAGCGTTTGCGCGCGCACCCCAGCGACAACACCCTAGGCCCACCACAAAGGAAACTCCACACAAGGTTATATCAAAAATAGCCTTTGTATTATAATAATAAAAACACATTAGATAACACACACACTTTACAATGTGCCAACAGGCACGGGCAAGATTTACAAGGGATTATGTACAGGACAGGGCCACCTGGACCACTGTTAGGGGTATGCACTTTTTAGAAATAGCACTTGTAGGTATAACACTTAGCACATAAACATATAATGACTGTAACACAGAAAATAGTTAATGTAGCCTACAACCAGTAACTACTGGTAAAGGGTAAATACCTCCTACGCCACCCTAAACACTGTAGGGAAATCACGCAGGGAACTAGGACCTTATCATCAGGACCTATGGAAGGAAAACCATCACCTAAGCAAGTCACATTTAGCAAAGGGAAGGAAACCTAAAATAATCACCTAAGCAAGTCACATTTAGCAAAGGCAATAAACCATCAACATTCCTCTAAGCAGGTCACTTTTAGCAAAGGGAAATAAAAGCATAAGGAATCACCTAAGCAGGTCACTTTTAGCAAAGGTAATACATAAACAATCCTCTAAGCAGGTCACTTTTAGCAAAGGGGATAAAACATAAACAATTACCTAAGCAGGTCACTTTTAGCAAAGGTAACAACAAACATTCCTCTAAGCAGGTCACTTTTAGCAAAGGGGAATAACACATAAAGAATCACCTAAGCAGGTCACTTTTAGCAAAGGTAATAACAAACAATTGCACATGAAACATTAAAACACATTCAGAGGTGCAGGTAGAACATTTGCGCAGGAATCACATAAGCAGTAAATCATAATGCGCAGGGTGCGCATGGCACAACACTAGAACTGTCCCTCAGGCCAACTGGCCTCGCAAGGGCTGGAATGCCCTGAGTCTCAATGTCAGGGAAGGCTGCGCAGGCAGCCAAAACACAAAGCCTAAACGTAGCAACTGTCCACTAAGTGCTGGACAGTTGTGAATCACAGATGGGCAACGTTGGAACCTTGTGGGCTCAAGAACACAGGGGAGGGAACACAGCGTGGGAGCCACGGGGCTCTGATCAACTAACTGGCTGTGTCCCCCTAGAGCCTCTCTGGCTCGCAAAACAAATATGGGCTAGGATTAAGAGCTTCAGCGCTCTAAACAATGAAAATGGCCCCCAGAGCCTCTCGGGGCTCAAAGATCAATATGTGGGCTGGAGCCTCGCTGGGCTCTGAACCACTGCGGGGCCCTGGAGCCTCTCGGGGCTCGTAAATCAAAAGGGGGCTTCGTTGGAGTCACTTCTCGGGAGACTCGAAAACGGAAATGCCCCCGGAGCCCTCTCAGGGCTCCACACAAGAATGGCCCACTCGTTGGAGCCTCGCTGGGCTCAATACCATGTGGTGCCCCCAGAGCCTCCCTGTGGGCTCTGCTCCACTCGGGGCGACGTTGGAGCAGCCCTCTGCCAACTGGGGCCGCTCGGAACACAAAGAGAAACACCCCCGCACGCACCGGGATCTCTGCAGGCTGCAGCGCTTCTCTAGCGGTCGCTCTGGGGCCGCGGGCGGGGCTCCTCTCGCTCTCCGGGGCTCTCCTGCCCGGGGGAACCTCGCGCCCAGCCTCACTCTTCCCACGGCACCTCAGAGGGAGGCGGGGTGAGCTCCCGTCCTCCTTCCTGCTTTCCGGGGGCAGCCAATCGCTACGCGGCGATTCTCCTCTGGGGCCGCCAATGGCAGCGCGGCCCTGGAGGTGTGGAGGCGGGACTTCCGGGTCGTCGCAGGCAGCGCGGCGGCCCGGCGGCTCTTTGTGTCACCCTGGGCTGCGGCGGTGAAACCACGGGCAATGCCGGGTGGGCACCGGCTCTCAAAGTAAATAAAACGGGGCAATGCCGGGTGGGCACCGGCCTCCAAATTAAAATATAAAGCGAGGTAGGCACTCGCTATGCCTGGCAAAGCCCTCCAAAGCGCTATCATCAAAATAAGGCGCACCCAGCGCTTAGGGGGGCAAAGCACACGGCAAAAATGCGGCGTGGGCAGCCGTGAAAGTCAAATAAAGCGCTCCACAGCGCTAGCAGGCAATTTAAGCGCTCCCAAGCGCTAGGGGCATGAAAGCAAAGCTCCAGCAGGGACTGGAGGCAGGCAGGGGGGCAAGGCAGGGCCAGAGCCAGCACACTGGGTCTCCAGGCAGGGAGACAGTACAAGTGGCGGTCCTCCTGGCCCCAGCAGCAGCAACAGCCCCCTCTGGCAAGGATCCAAAAGTAGAACAGAGAACAACTTGTAAGGGGACACAGCCCCTTCTTATACTGTAAATTCCTTTGTCTTCAGGGTGCAGGGTGGGGGGAAACCAGTTGCAGCTGGCTGGGGAGTACCCTTGATGGCCCAACCACCCCTTTCATTCACTGAGGAGGCTAGGGTCATTAGACAAACCACAGGGGGGTGGAGCCAGCATTGTGTGGGGAAAACCCCAGCCCATCAAGGACCCAGGTGCACTCCTCCCACACATCACTCATGCTGATCTCACACTCACCACCGGGCAGACCCATCCAGACTTCCTGGAGCCTGGCATGCCAGCCAGCTCCAGCCAATCACGCTCCAGCACCCTCACTGCACACATACATCAATGTCCAGAAGTAGCACTTCCCTTCTAGACACATACAAGCCGCACATACCATTGCGCAGCATTCATTCTCACTAGTTCATACATACTAAACTCGAGCCTGCACTCCCCACACATCAGGAACTAACATGGACACACACATTCCCCATGCATTCCCATGGGAGAGCAGGCCAGGCATACTACACGCACGCACTTTACTCTGGGGCACAGGGAAAAAGTGCGCAGAGACCCAAAAATCACTAACTCTGGGTCACAAACAAAAGCAAAAAGTTTAGGGGTGAACCTGCCCTAAGGCCCAAGTCCAACACAACCCCCTTCCAGCCAAAACGCAGGGCAGACCAATCACCACCGTGATGGACTTCCCTGCTTGGGGCGATAAAACACGGACGCGGGCCCACAACTGCAGGGACACCCTCCTGTTTTACGCCACGGTGAACCCCTAGGGTTCCTTCTAAAACTACTGTAGGGACTAACTGGGGTACCCCACTGATACTCTCCAGCTGCCCTCTGCCAGGACCAGGCCCTAGGCCACCCAGGTACCACTGGATCCTGCCTACTCACAAAGTGGGGGGTAGTAACCCCTGGCACATAATAGCCACTCTCCACCCTTCCTGTCTGCAAGACAGGGCTAGACTGCCACTGGTTCTCCAACCTAGGGTCTACAACCTCAGGCGGACCAGGAGTCTCAGGGAAGGCTCTCCTCCCCCTACCTCTTCTTCTAGGGTTCCTCCTCCTCCTGTGAGGGGTACCCTCTAAACACCATCCTCCCAACCTAGGGTTTAACCCCTCAGGTTGCACCGGGGTCAGAGGTGGGCTCTCCCACCCTCTGCACCCCCTTCCAGAGTCCTGCTCCCTCCCAACCGGGGCGGTACCTCTGGAAAAAGAACTGGTCAGGACACTGATTACAGTAGTCCCACCCTTCAGGTCAGGCGGATCCTGAACGTGGCCTTCCAACCTCTGGTCTAGAACCTTTGGTGGAACCAATGCCTGGCACTCCAGGACTTCTGGGGACTCACATACTATCCCCCAATCACTCTTCTCGCTGGACTCCTGTACCCTCCCCACTGGAGCGGTACTGCCAGACTCTAGAACCATAGAAGCTCCTCTTACAGATGCTCCAGGTCCTCTACACACTAGGAGATCTCCCTCAAGTGAACTAACAGGCAAGCCTAGGTTCCCATCCTGGTGTTCCCTAAAGAAACCATCCAGGCTCTGTGACAGGGCTTCGGGTGTCTGGGGACTCTCGGTCACACACTCACTCCTGCTCCACTGAGACAGGCAGTCAGCTCCTACACCCTCCTCACTAACCTGGGACCTAGCTGGGCTACTCTCACCCTCCTCCACCACACTGGGCTGGAGGACACCTGACCCACTATTGTTGAAATCACTCACTACTGACTCTAAAGAACCTCTCGCACTGTCCCAGCGCTCTGCTTCTTCTGCAAGGTCCCAAGGACAAAAACATTTCAACTTCAGCAGGTGCTGGCGCAACTCTGGACACACAACACTGAGCAACTGCTCTTTGAGGAACATATTCACCACTTCGTCCACCTCATTGTCCGAGTTAGCCCTCAGCCAATCCCACATTGCATCAGAACAGTCATCCATAAAATACCCCCACTCCTGGTGAGGTGGTTTCCTAAGGTTCCTGAACTTTAACCTGTTCTCCTCCTCTTTGGAAACAGGTACCATACTCTGGGAACTGGGAGTGGGACTGTCTACACTAACATTTAAATTGCTGCCACCACTGGACTCAACCCTCCCTGGGGAATCCAGACAACTACAACTGCACTCAGGGGATAACCTACTCTCTAGGGCTACCTTCTCCCTGAACAAGGCCCTCTCAGCCTCTAGCTTGGCATGCTCCAACCTGAGCTGTTCCATCGCTAGCTGATGCTCCCGCTCTTCCCTCTTATCCAACCACTCCTCTGGGGACAGGACAAGGGATGGGGCGCTGGCACTGACACTGGACCCAGCAAGGGACTCCCTATCTATGGGGTCCTCATTATCTGCTGATATCCATCCACTGTCATCATCATACAACTCACATTCTTCAGGGCTCTCCACAGACTCACCACCCTCATGGCGTGCGGCCCGGGCCCTATCTCTCTCACTGTGCTCAAGATCCCACTGACCCTTTTGCCATAGGATCAGGCTGTCCCTAAGCTGGGACTGAGTATCCAACTCACTCACCTCCATGCCGCCCTCTTCACAGAATCTGACCAGCTCTGACCTACTGTACCTAAAAAGACAACAGAGATCAAAAACAGGCTCCATTTTGGCGGACGTTCTCAAGAAGAGTTTGACACAGGGAACCTGGGGGTCTGAGCTTACACAGGAGTACACAATTACAAAATTCAGCAAGATTCCTATCTCAGAGAACTTGCACTCCTCTGTCCAGTGTAACACACCACTCATTCACACACACCCTCCCCTCGGACTGGTAAGGCAGTTTCTACCACCCCTGACTTCTCAACCTGACCATAAAGACACAGGTACCAAACTCTGGAAGCAGGGCGGGGAACAAATGTACTGGACAGAAATTACAAAATGACACCTTTCAGGAGAAGCAATACTGATCTTCCCTAAAAAACAATAATCCCCAAAATGCGGTTATCTAAAACTGTAGAGCTTTGTAGTGTGGCCTGTCGCCACTGTGGTACAGCGCAAACGCAAGTCCAATCCGCACCGCTTGCCACCAATGTTAGAAACGGGACCCCCGGCCGGCCAAGGCTCACGCCAAAGTCAGTCAGGGATCACCATTTCTAAGTCAGGGCAAGGGAGTTACACACCAAGATAACCCCTGCTCACCCTCTAGGTAACGTGACGCGAGCAGCAAGGCTAATCTCGGAGGCGATGTGTAAAGCGTTTGCGCGCGCACCCCAGCAACAACACCCTAGGCCCACCACAAAGGAAACTCCACACAAGGTTATATCAAAAATAGCCTTTGTATTATAATAATAAAAACACATTAGATAACACACACACTTTACAATGTGCCAACAGGCACAGGCACGATTTACAAGGGATTATGTACAGGACAGGGCCACCTGGACCACTGTCAGGGGTATGCACTTTTTAGAAATAGCACTTGTAGGTATAACACTTAGCACATAAACATATAATGACTGTAACACAGAAAATAGTTAATGTAGCCTACAACCAGTAACTACTGGTAAAGGGTAAATACCTCCTACGCCACCCTAAACACTGTAGGGAAATCACACAGGGAACTAGGACCTTATCATCAGGACCTATGGAAGGAAAACCATCACCTAAGCAAGTCACATTTAGCAAAGGGAAGGAAACCTAAAATAATCACCTAAGCAAGTCACATTTAGCAAAGGCAATAAACCATCAACATTCCTCTAAGCAGGTCACTTTTAGCAAAGGGAATTAAAAGCATAAGGAATCACCTAAGCAGGTCACTTTTAGCAAAGGTAATACATAAACAATCCTCTAAGCAGGTCACTTTTAGCAAAGGGGATAAAACATAAACAATTACCTAAGCAGGTCACTTTTAGCAAAGGTAACAACAAACATTCCTCTAAGCAGGTCACTTTTAGCAAAGGGGAATAACACATAAAGAATCACCTAAGCAGGTCACTTTTAGCAAAGGTAATAACAAACAATTGCACATGAAACATTAAAACACATTCAGAGGTGCAGGTAGAACATTTGCGCAGGAATCACATAAGCAGTAAATCATAATGCGCAGGGTGCACATGGTACAACACTAGAACTGTCCCTCAGGCCAACTGGCCTCGCAAGGGCTGGAATGCCCTGAGTCTCAATGTCAGGGAAGGCTGCGCAGGCAGCCAAAACACAAAGCCTAAACGTAGCAACTGTCCACTAAGTGCTGGACAGTTGTGAATCACAGATGGGCAACGTTGGAGCCTCGTGGGCTCAAGAACACAGGGGAGGGAACACAGCGTGGGAGCCACGGGGCTCTGATCAACTAACTGGCTGTGTCCCCCTAGAGCCTCTCTGGCTCGCAAAACAAATATGGGCTAGGATTAAGAGCTTCAGCGCTCTAAACAATTAAAATGGCCCCCAGAGCCTCTCGTGGCTCAAAGATCAATATGTGGGCTGGAGCCTCGCTGGGCTCTGAACCACTGCGGGGCCCTGGAGCCTCTCGGGGCTCGTAAATCAAAAGGGGGCTTCGTTGGAGTCACTCCTCGGGAGACTCGAAAACGGAAATGCCCCCGGAGCCCTCTCAGGGCTCCACACAAGAATGGCCCACTCGTTGGAGCCTCGCTGGGCTCAATAACATGTGGTGCCCCCAGAGCCTCCCTGTGGGCTCTGCTCCACTCGGGGCAACGTTGGAGCGGCCCTCTGCCAACTGGGGCCGCTCGGAACACAAAGAGAAACGCCCCCGCACTCACCGGGATCTCTGCAGGCTGCAGCGCTTCTCTAGCGGTCGCTCGGGGCCGCGGGCGGGGCTCCTCTCGCTCTCCGGGGCTCTCCTGCCCGGGGGAACCTCGCGCCCAGCCTCACTCTTCCCACGGCACCTCGGAGGGAGGCGGGGTGAGCTCCCGTCCTCCTTCCTGCTTTCCGGGGGCAGCCAATCGCTACGCGGCGATTCTCCTCTGGGGCCGCCAATGGCAGCGCGGCCCTGGAGGTGTGGAGGCGGGACTTCCGGGTCATCGCAGGCAGCGCGGCGGCCCGGCGGCTCTGTGTGTCACCCTGGGCTGCGGCGGTGAAACCACGGGCAATGCCGGGTGGGCACCGGCTCTCAAAGTAAATAAAACGGGGCAATGCCGGGTGGGCACCGGCCTCCAAATTAAAATATAAAGCGAGGTAGGCACTCGCTATGCCTGGCAAAGCGCTCCAAAGCGCTATCATCAAAATAAGGCGCACCCAGCGCTTAGGGGGGCAAAGCACACGGCAAAAATGCGGCGTGGGCAGCCGTGAAAGTCAAATAAAGCGCTCCACAGCGCTAGCAGGCAATTTAAGCGCTCCCAAGCGCTAGGGGCATGAAAGCAAAGCTCCAGCAGGGACTGGAGGCAGGCAGGGGGGCAAGGCAGGGCCAGAGCCAGCACACTGGGTCTCCAGGCAGGGAGACAGTCCAAGTGGCGGTCCTCCTGGCCCCAGCAGCAGCAACAGCCCCCTCTGGCAAGGATCCAAAAGTAGAACAGAGAACAACTTGTAAGTGGACACAGCCCCTTCTTATACTGTAAATTCCTTTGTCTTCAGGGTGCAGGGTGGGGGAAAACCAGTTGCAGCTGGCTGGGGAGTACCCTTGATGGCCCAACCACCCCTTTCATTCACTGAGGAGGCTAGGGTCATTAGACAAACCACAGGGGGGCGGAGCCAGCATTGTGTGGGGAAAACCCCAGCCCATCAAGGACCCAGGTGCACTCCTCCCACACATCACTCATGCTGATCTCACACTCACCACCGGGCAGACCCATCCAGACTTCCTGGAGCCTGGCATGCCAGCCAGCTCCAGCCAATCACGCTCCAGCACCCTCACTGCACACATACATCAATGTCCAGAAGTAGCACTTCCCTTCTAGACACATACAAGCTGCACATACCATTGCGCAGCATTCATTCTCACAAGTTCATATATACTAAACTCGAGCCTGCACTCCCCACACATCAGGAACTAACATGGACACACACATTCCCCATGCATTCCTATGGGAGAGCAGGCCAGGCATACTACACGCACGCACTTTACTCTGGGGCACAGGGAAAAAGGGCGCAGAGACCCAAAAATCACTAACTCTGGGTCACAAACAAAAGCAAAAAGTTTAGGGGTGAACCTGCCCTAAGGCCCAAGTCCAACAACTCTCATTCATGTTAATAAAATACACTTGTTTGCAGAGTCTAAAACTAAAAGTATCTTTAAAACTAAATGTGTTCCTAAAGATAAGTTGTCTAGGGCACATTGGTTTCTTCCTTATGGTTACTTTAGTTAATATGTAAAACATGTAATAAAATATGCCCATTTGTTTTGCAGCTTTCTGAATTCTCCTGCTCGGTTAAGTGAACAACAGCATCTCAGTGCTGCTGTTCACTAAGGGGGTGGAATTAAAGGTCAGGAGGCGGCCCTGGGCTGTTCTTTGAGTTTCCCTGAGTTAGACACTTCCTTTCTGTATAAAGTAATACCACTGCATATAGAGTGATCACAGTGAATGGCAGTAATTCTTTCGTAAATCAGTCTTAGGGGCTCTTTAATGACTTTCTGTGCACCTACCTTGAACTCAGGGGACAAAAATGCTAATACTGTAGGTCTAAATTGCAAAGGTATCGGGATGGACTTTTAGTCCTTGTAGATACATTTCCCATGATATGGGTTCTGCGTCTCTCCTCAACAGCATCCTTCCTCCTTCACAATTTCAATTGAAATTGTGAAGGAGGGAGGATGCTGTTGATCCTGATGAATGCTGTGACACAACGTTTGAACCCAGTTAATTGATAAGATATAATAAGAACTACAGGGATATTGAATACTAATTTCCAATGATCCTACACAATTGAGGAATTGATTCTATCCACATATTAGAGAAATAATTTTGAGAAGACTGTCATATTTCATGACCAGAAGATGTAATTTTATATTCTGTGTAATTAATACACTGAGAGAAAGAAACATTGCTTTTGAACCCTGAAGAAGCACATTGTGCACTCAACAAGTGTTGGCTGTAGGCTGTAGGCTGTATTTGCTGTATAAAGAGACACAGCAAGTGATCTAATAAAGAAAGAATAAAAGAAAACCTATAAAAGAATGTGCAATGTGTGATTTTGGCAACATCTCAGTGCTGTTATTTTTATAATGTATATATGTTTAGATAGATAGATAGATAGATATGTCTAAATCTACACATATTTAATGTGTTTTCTATAGTAGTAAATGTAAAGAATTTAACAAAAAAATGATATAATGTAAAATATATATATATATTTTTGGCAACACAACGTGTCCACCATACAAAGACTCACCCAGACACTCATGAGTTTTGAAAATGTCATTTATTTATGGTAGCCTCTCCCGACAAGTTTTGTCCCAGCCAGGCCTTTGTCACAGATAACAGAAGTGAGCACAATCACCAATGTGAAATAGACAAAGTAAAGGGTCAATTACAACATTGTCCTTCCAGTGCCTGAATACACAAGCGCCATTTTAACATGTCCAATTGGTCATTACAAGGGTCATAATATACCCGAATCGAGCATCATATTGTAATAACCTTGCCATATGTGCTAAAATATCAGGTTCTAATTACCCCTACAGTTTAACATCATATTTCGAAATGTTAATGAACAGAAGCATCACAGCTATGAAAACCTGTATATATGGTGGACTGTGTTTCAAATGAGTAAGCTGAACCAGCTGTCCTGCCCATAACAGGTGATACTTGATTACATAACAAAGTGGTAAGAGTCTTCAGTCATCGATTAATATTAAAATGAGGTTGGCTATCTATGCCAACGATGGCCTGAAATTGCTGCTCTTTTGTGCGTGTGTGTGTGTGTGTGTGTATGTGATGTGTGCAGTTAAAACAGCTTAGGTGCAGTTTATACCCCAAAGAACTATGGGCATGAATGCACCTGATAATTTGGGTGTCAGCTGATTCTGCATTAAATGCCCTGTGCCCAATGTGCCACTGAACCTGGCGTAGTGATGGCCTGAGCGTGAGTCACTTGATACCCTATGCACAGTCAGTGTCTGGCTTGGGCACAGCCCAATGTAATCCTGTGTTGCTACAACGCATGCAACCATGTGTACAAATTTTATTCAACCACTGTGGGCAATCAAGCCAACCACCAATGCCAAGTGTTGCAACAAAATAAAATGATTCATGCAAACAGAAGTAGACAACACAAATAATTCCAAAGCTGAGCTGTCAGTATAGACAATAAGTAAATGCTATTATGGACAAGTTCAGTTTCTGTGGTAACGTTGTGTGTCAAATAATTTGAAAAGTGAAGCAAAATACCCGCCCAAGTGGGCTAAGGGTACATCAAACAGTTCCAACCCTGCGGGCAAAATCCTGGCTATAGCATGTGACAAGGATTCCACGTAATTATGATAAAAATAGGTTGTAATCTGAACTGGTACATATGTCGTTCTCACTAACTGCACTGGAACTACATGATCATGTGTAGGTGAGCTGCATCACAATAGAAAACAGATGACTCCACATGGCCGTGAAGCTCTCCACCTCTAAGTGAATTCATGATAGGTGACTACGCTCCTTAAGGCACAGTGTAATGACCTTAGTGAAAAAAAGAAACAAAAGTGCAGTGATTTTAAACATTTTAAATACAAGACACTCTAGAAACAGAAGGGAGGGAAATACTGTTAAGACAATAGCCATCACTATATCCATCAATAGAACTATCAAAACAAATGCACCACCAACACTACATCAGAATTCAGGCCATGAGGGATTGAGGTATCGAAATTGAGAATGTATCTTGATTCAAGTTTGCGAAATGCTATGACTCTTCCCCCACCCCTGCTGCTGGACAATATTGTATCCAGAACCACAAAGTGAAGGAGACTTTCATTGCCATAGTTGGTATCAGTGAAGTATGTGTCTACTGAGTACTGGGAATTGCTGTGTTTATTGCTCTCAAGTATCCAATGTATTGCCTTGTTTATTGTATTGCCTATGTAATATAGATTGCATGGACAAATAAAGCAGTATACACAGAAGTCAGTGTTACAGTTAGTAAACTTTAAAATCTCAAATACTCTGTCAGGACACACCATTATAATGGCTATTGCAGGCTTTGCAATTATTGTGAACAAAAAAAACCCTCTTTTGTTTCTTAAGTGCCTTACTCAAGATGGAATTCATACTCGGATTGGCCTTTAATGAATGGCAGCATCTAAAAATTATCTGAGGTTGACTCCCTACATATCTCTTGGATACAGCATCTGTAGTAAGCACATGCCAATGTTTGGCTAGCATTTTCCTTACATTGTGTGCTTGATTGGAGAAAGTGGTTATAAATGTGACTGGGCCCTCTTCGCTGTTCAGGGGTTTGGTTTTGGGTTGTAGAAAACTTTAGTGCGTGACTTTATAAGCCCTAGTTGTGGCTTGTTTAATATTCTTGGCTGAGTAACCTCTTCCTTTGAATTGGCTTATCATCAACTGGTTTTCTTCATCAAAAGCTGTAATGTGCTACATTTTCTTTTTGCTCTGAGGAGGATGCCATGAAGAATACTGTAAATTAAGTTGCTGGGGTGTGCAATAGTGGCAAAGAGGAGACTGTTCCCAGCCATGGGCTTATAGAACAGTTTGGTTTCCAATTTACCCTCCAAGCTGAGACCACAACATCCAAAAATCCAATTCTTTTCTTGCTTGTGTGCCCTGTGGAAGGCAGATTAAGATCATTGGTGTTCAAGCTCTTAATAAAAGAGTTAGTAGATTTGGCATGCCTCTACAGATAACACAGATGCCATCAATAAATCTTAGCAAGAGAATATATAAAGAGAATTCACTCCTTCCCTTCTGAAACCATTCTTCAAATTGATGTTTAGCTAATATTTCTGTTGTCCTTTTACTGCGTGCGATACAGGTGCTGTGTACCATCCCGAGTCAGAGCCCATATAAATAATATATCCAGTGGCGCTGATGCGCTCCCCACCTGCCGCACTGAAAACGTAGGGAACCTTCCCTCTGTTTCTGTGTCCGTTTCATCCAACATTATCACTTGTAATCCAATGTAATCTTGGAACACACATCGTACTCTTTATTTTTGAACACTTTCCAATCTTCAAAACACAGCAGAGATAGCATTTCACTCACGGTTACGCCATACAAGAATCGTCTGTATCCTTCCCCCGGCGCTCCTTTCAGACTGGGACGCCACATGTGGCGTAACCGTGAGTACCTGACACTACAAAGTTAGGGGTCCATTAGGATGTTGGGCGGTGGCACCACTGCAGTGGTAGCGGGGCGGAAAAACTTCCGCCCGCGAGCAGCGGTACTCACGTCCGCCACATTAGGATAACAAAACATAAGTCAATTCCCGTCCGCTGCGGAGCGACGCATAACGCCATCAAAGTGCGTCCGCCACCGCGGCGGCGGGAGCCAATCGAGACTCTCCGCCGTGCCGAATGACGTCCGCCCCGCTCGACAAATTAGGATGGCCCTAACAAGCTGACGCACCGCAGCGGAGACACCGCCCAGCCTGAGCAGGCGGAAAGTCGACAGCGGAGCGCGAACGCCGAGACCCGGTCATGAACGCCATGGACCCAGCCCTCCATATGCATCCGGTGATGTACCTGCTACAACACTACCGCCAGATGGGCCGCCGCGGACGACGCCGCAGGTACGCCACTACACATATCCAACACACATCCCGACACAGGGCCCAAGCACCACACAGACACCCTGCTGCGGGACACAACACATCCACACGGGCACCCACACATCACCCACCTGACAACAAGGCACTCCTCTGCATCCGGAACACACATTGTCTGCCAACCAGCTGCAACGTCCCGGTCCCGGTCACGTCACCGCCGCGGTAAACACATGCACACTATGCAGAAGGCAGGGCCACTCCAAGGCATGGGCAGGGCACAAACACCATAGGGACACACCACCGCCAATCAGACATCAACACACTACAACAAGTCACAGGCCAGTTGCCCATCCCGTGCACCACCCAGGCACACCAACAAGCACTGCAACAACAAGCACAATGCACACCCTCCGCACCACACAACACACAACCAGGGAAAC
This sequence comes from Lissotriton helveticus, assembly GCF_964261635.1. NCBI lineage: Eukaryota > Metazoa > Chordata > Amphibia > Caudata > Salamandridae > Lissotriton > Lissotriton helveticus. Next base: position 1,783,126,821 of record NC_136067.1, on the reverse strand, counting down.
AGTCACTGCAGGAGTGGCTGACAAGGAACACACAACACCAGTGCCACACACACTGAAGGCTCACAATCCCTCCCATTACATACACAAACAAACACACACCCTGGGTGTAGCCACAAACACAACACACACACAGGGATGCCCCAACAGATGCCTGCACAAGAACAACATACAAACACTACATGAACACATACTGAACTCCAACAGAAACAGACATACCCTGTCAGCCACACTGGGGAAAAACAATGGGAGCACAGACACAACAGGAGTACACAACAACATCACTCAGGAACAAAACACACACACCATAACACTAATCACACAAGAAGTGCATCTGGACTAAGCATGGGTGTAAAATCCGTTCCGTTCGCTGAATTTGCGGATTTCCGGCAATTTCGCGGTCCACGAATCTCGCGAAATTGCAGAAAAATCCGCAAAATCGCGTTCGGGACGGATTTTCAAAAACTGAAGTAAATGAAGCACTTACAGGGTTACAGCAGGTGCCCAAGTTGAAGCTAATTTCTTTGTAACCATTTACAAAATGGTTACAAAGAAATTAAATTCAACTTGGGCACCTGCTGTAACCCTGTAAGTGCTTCCTGAGCGGCGCCTCCAGAGTTGTTGCCTACTTGCAACTATTCTCTGACCCTGCTCTGACCCTCGAAGCAGGGTCAGAGAATAGTTACAAGTATGGCACAATGCTCCAGGCTGTCACAAAAATTAACCCACAACGGGAAGCACTTACAGATAAGGAAGCAGGTGCCGGACTTGAAGCTCAAATTCAGTAACACATTAACCAGCCCCCCGGTTGAGGCTGGGCAGGTGTGCTTTCTCCCCATAATCTACAGTGGTGAACCAGAGGGTGCTGTGATGAACCAGAAGGTGCAGTTGTGAACCAGAGGGTGCTGTGATGAACCAGAGGGTGGCAGTGGTGAACCAGAAGGTGGCAGTGGTGAGGGTCTTGTGATGAACCACAGGGTGGCAGTGATGAACCAGAGGGTGGCAGTGATGAACCAGAGGGTGACAGTGATGAACCAGAGGGTGGCAGTGGTGATCCAGAGGGTGGCAGTGATGAACCAGAGGGTGGTAGTGGTGAACCAGAGGGTGGCAGTGGTGAACCAGAGGGTGCTGTGATGAACCAGATGGTGGGAGTGATGAACCAGAGGGTGACAGTGATGAACCAGAGGGTGGCAGTGGTGAACCAGAGGGTGGCAGTGATGAACCAGAGGGTGTCAGTGGTGAACCAGAGGGTGACAGTGATGAACCAGAGGGTGGCAGTGGTGAACTAGAGGGTGGCAGTGATAAACCAGAGGGTGGCAGTGATGAACCAGAGGGTGGCAGTGATGAACCAGATGGTGGCAGTGGTGAACCAGAGGGTGGCAGTGATGAACCAGAGGGTGACAATGATGAACCAGAGGGTGGCAACGATAAACCAGAGGGTGGCAGGGGTGAACCAGAGGGTGGCAGTGGGGAACCAGAGGGTGGCAGTGATGAACCAGAGGGTGGCAGTGATGAACCAGAGGGTGACAATGGTGAACCAGAGGGTGACAGTGGTGAACCAGAGGGTGCTGTGATGAACCAGATGGTGGCAGGGGTGAACCAGAGGGTGGCAGTGGTGAACCAGAGGATGGAAGTGGTGAACCAGAGGGTCCTGTGATGAACCAGAGGGTGACAGTGGTGAACCAGAGGGTGGCAGTGGTGAACCAGAGGGTGGCAGTGATGAACCAGAGGGTGGCAGTGATGAACTAGAGGGTGGCAGTGATGAACCAGAGGGTGGCAGTGGTGAACCAGAGGGTGGCAGTGATTAACTAGAGGGTGGCAGTGATGAACCAGAGGGTGGCAGTGGTGAACCAGAGGGTGCTGTGATGAACCAGAGGGTGGCAGTGATGAACTAGAGGGTGGCAGTGATGATCCAGAGGGTGGCATTGGTGAACCAGAGGGTGGCAGTAATGAACCAGAGGGTGGCAGTGATGAACCAGAGGGTGGCAGTGATGAACCAGAGGGTGGCAGTGGTGAACCAGAGGGTGTTGTGATGAACCAGAGGGTGGCAGTGATGAACCAGAGGGTGACAGTGATGAACCAGAGGGTGGCAGTAGTGAACCAGAGGGTGGCAGTGATGAACCAGAGGGTGACAGTGATGAACCAGAGGGTGGCAGTGGCGAACCAGAGGGTGGCAGTGATGAACCAGAGGGTGGCAGTGGTGAACCAGAGGGTGGCAGTGATGAACCAGAGGGTGACAGTGATGAACCAGAGGGTGGCAGTGATGAACCAGAGGGTGACAGTGGTGAACCAGAGGGTGCTGTGATGAACCAGAGGGTGGCAGTGATGAACCAGAGGGTGACAGTGATGAACCAGTGGGTGGCAGTGATGAACAAGAGGGTGCTGTGATGAACCAGAGGGTGGCAGTGATGAACCAGAGGGTGACAGTGATGAACCAGAGGGTGACATTGGTGAACCAGAGGGTGGCAGTGGTGAACCAGAGGGTGGCAGTGATGAACCAGAGGGTGACAGTGGTGAACCAGAGGGTGGCAATGATGAACCAGAGGGTGGCAGTGATGAACCAGAGGGTGGCGCTGCTAAACTGCCCGGGAGCCCTGTGGGTGTGAGCACCTGCGATGCTGAGCTGCCATGGGGTTGTGAGCCCACGCGCTACTGAACTGCCCCGAGGCCCAGTAGGTGTGAGCTCCCGTGCTGCTGAACTGCCCCAGAGCCCTGTCAGTGTGAAAATCATTTGTGCTCAATTGCCTGGGAGCCCTCTGGGTGTGAGCACACATTGTGCTCAGTGTCCCCCTGCCCGCAGTACTATATACCCGTACCGCACAGCACCATTATGCTCTTGCACCATGAAGTCTGGTGGCTGGATGCTCCTGATCCGTGTAGGTGGTACCACCGTCTTTTGCAGTCAAAATGTAAAGTCATAACTTGCTACAGAGCACCAATAAACACGTGTCCCCCTGGCACCTGTATGCGCATGTACCAGGCTTGGAGCACCCGCATGCCACTGCACCCTATTGCCCAGCACCAGCATATGCCTGTACGGGGCAGTTTAGTATGAGATGGGACATTGTGCAGCAGCAGCAGCTGCATGCGCCTGAACCCACTGAGCAGGATCAGAATGGCTTTGTACCAACACGCGCAGCAGAGCTATCTTGGACATCTGAAGGATTCTGGGGTCCTGTGCCAAACGTATTTTTGCATCCATGAGTTTCCTGAACGCCATCCCCGTGTAGCTCCTGTGACCAGGAGGCTGCTTTCTCCTCATCTGCTGCTCTGCTGGGTCTCTGACCCTTTATAAACAAGATGCATGTGAACTCGCATAGAAACCCCGCCCGTTTGGCCCCATCCATCACACACTAGCGGTATGAAACGTCTCCCCGCCCATCCCCACTATAATGGCCAGCTCACTCAAGGGGCCTCGGTGCCTTTTGGCGCGCTGGCAAAGTTACAGGCACACGTGGTCACATATTTGTGCAAATGGCACAAAAATCCGCGAGTTCGTGGGAAAATTTGCGAACTAGCGGACTTTTTTTGCAATTTCGCACAAATTCGCCCATACTTAATCTGGACAAACACACACTGCCACACCAAACAGACCACAGATGCACATGAAACCCCAATCAACAAACCACAAGACATCAGGGGATGCACATCAGGCAATGCCAAGGCCGCATAAACACAGCACTGCATGCACAACAAGCAGTGTGTGCATAAAAAGCACAACAGCCACACACACACATGATTGACACAACCGCATCACACACACCACAAAACTGCACTGCACAAATACAACAGCACACCCAGGAACTCAAGCAATACCACAGCCAACATCCACACATCCAACACTACAACTACACATGGACCATTCTGGGATACAAGAGCCCAGCCACCTGCACCAGAGCACTGCCCAGCACACACTGCTGAAGTGCACATAACCACTACAGAATGACCAATAGCACAAGGACAGCACACATAAAGCATTGGGGCAATGTCCAGAGTGGAATAACGCACATGGCCCAAGAACTGCACCACAAAGCACAAGCCCACAAATGAAGTGATGTGGAGGCACACACACATGGAAACCAAGGGGACAGCTCACATCACAGTGAAACAGCCTACATGTCAGTAGCAAACATGTAAGGGGTGTACCACACACAAATAGAGGGAGAGAACACCCACAATGGCCAGGCAAAAGTGGCACACATAGGGGATGGACCAAAACCACACACACCATGCCATACAGGAGTGGAAAAACCACAATGTGCCTACAATGCATGACAATCACAATGCCAGTGTGGAGTAGGAGGCCCACACAGTTTACACAAAAACACACAAAACACATTGAGGATCAACCAAACACAACACTGATGTGCAACTCACACACTTTGCACACTTCAAACTTACAAACAAACACAACAAGGAGGAGTCACACACAACACCATGGATACACCAGCACACAGCACAGTGCACTACAAACAGCTCACACAATTGCATACAATCCTCTACACAGGTCAAGACAAAACAAACAACAGGAATACAACTCCTGGGTGACACATGTGTGTCCCCCACAATACAGGGGCACACATACATCCACTACAAACTGACACCCTTCACACTGCACATCTCTGCTACACCCAAGACCACGCATCTCATGTAGGCCATGGTACCAGGACCAAGGGCCAACACAAGATGACCATACACAGAAAGGAAACCACACACATACTTCATGACATATCCCAGCCAGCTCCTAAACATTTGCACAGCATCACACCCTGTGCTGGCAGTGTCCCCCAACCAGACATGTGAACAGTGTAGGCAACAGTAGCAAATCACTATCAAGATGGCTGCATGGCAGCTAAAATAGCCATCACACATGACAACATTTTCAGGGTCAGAATGGACTGAAGACCCTGTCACCCCTGTCCAAAAATATGATGCCTGCAAAGAGCCTTGCAATGTTGAAGTTATACATGGAGCATGGTGCACAGGCAATCAAATGCGAACAGAAACAGAACTTTAATCAGCAAGGACACTGACAAAAGACACAAAAGAAGTAACTGTATTTATTCACAGATTGCACAGATGTAGCGGTACAACAATTGTAGACAACTGCAAGGCTCAAAATGATGTACAAATGCTAGATACCATGTACAGGTGAAACACAAACAGGAAGGCCAGTGTCCATAGCACAGGGGAGAGGTGAAACACAGCATAGCAACAGGGCCAGTGTCCATGGCAGGTGAGAGTACAGCACAGCAGAGCAACATGGCCAGTGTCCATGGCAGGTGAGAGTACAGCATAGCAGAGCAACAGGGCCAGCGTCCATGGCAGGTGAGAGTACAGCACAGCAGAGCAACAGGGCCAGTGTCCATGGCACGGGAGAGGCCAACACAGCAGAGCAACAGGGCCAGTGTCCATGGCAGGTGAGAGGCCAACACAGCAGAGCAACAGGGCCAGTGTCCATGGCAGGGGAGAGGCCAACACAGCAGAGCAACAGGGCCAGTGTCCATGGCATGGGAGAGGTGAAACACAGCAGAGCAACAGGGTCAGTGTCCATGGCAGGTGAGAGTACAGCACAGCAGAGCAACATGGCCAGTGTCCATGGCAGGTGAGAGTACAGCATAGCAGAGCAACAGGGCCAGCATCCATGGCAGGTGAGAGTACAGCACAGCAGAGCAACAGGGCCAGTGTCCATGGCACGGGAGAGGCCAACACAGCAAAGCAACAGGGCCAGTGTCCATGGCAGGTGAGAGGCCAACACAGCAGAGCAACAGGGCCAGTGTCCATGGCAGGGGAGAGGCCAACACAGCAGAGCAACAGGGCCAGTGTTCATGGCAGGTGAGAGTACAGCACAGCAGAGCAACAGGGCCAGTGTCCATGGCAGGTGAGAGTACAGCACAGCAGAGCAACAGGGCTAGTGTCCATGGCAGGTGAGAGTACAGCACAGCAGAGCAACAGGGCCAGTGTCCATGGCAGGTGAGAGGCCAACACAGCAGAGCAACAGGGCCAGCAACACACCCATGTTCCAATCAATGTACAGGACTAGCACACCTGTATGATGCACAGGCGTATGAGGGTGATGTCAACTCACTCCTTACTGTCATGCGGACTTGTACCTGGCTGTGTGTCGGGGACACCAGGCCCACTTGACTGTGGTGACAGAGCCCCAGGTGCTGTGGGGATAACAGTGGCTTGGCAAGCTGGAGGGCTGTGTGGACCAGGGGGCATAGTGGCATGTGGAGGTGGAGTCATGCAGACCTCTGACACAGTGTTGTTGGGAATATGAAATGGCTTCCCTGTCTTGGGGTTGATGGGAAGTGGTGATGACACAACATGTCCCACATCAGGTGCAGACCCTGGCACTACCTCTGGAGATGTGCTGGAACCCGCAGAACGCTTGGTCTGGCTACATCTCTGGACCACCTTCCTCTCTTTGCCAGGTGTACCCCCTACAGTGTCCTCCTTTGCCTTCTTGCCAGGGGTGGTCTCTACACTGCCCTCCTTTGCCTTCTTGCAAGGTGTACCCCCTACAGTGCCCTCCTTTGCCTTCTTGCCAGGGGTTGTCTCTACACTGCCCGCCTTTGCCTTCTTGCCAGGGGTGGTCTCTATACTGCCCTCCTTTGCCTTCTTGCCAGGTGTACCCCCTACAGTGCCCTCCTTTGCCTTCTTGCCAGGGGTGGTCTCTACACTGCCCTCCTCCACCTGCATCAATGAACGTGGAATCGGGGTAGATGTTTTTGGTGGATGTGTCCCTGTGCTCTTCCTAGGTGTACCCCTGATATGCAAGCCCCCTCAGTGGCCACAGACACTGCATGTGTAGGTTTGTGTGATGTACTACGGACAGGAGAGTCTTGTGCTGGTGATGCCTCTGCAGCATGTGAGGCTGATGTCTGCCTCATTGCTCTTCTGGCCTTGCCCTTCCCTGGCTGGCTCTTGTCTGTGCATTCTGGGGTGGCCATGCTCGTCAGTGGGGATGGTGTCTGTGGACGGGAGTGTTTGGCTTGTATCTGTTGTGTGCTTCTGGTGCTGTACCTTTTCATTGACACAGGCGAAGGGTGCACACTCTCATCTGATGTGGCCACTGACTGGGGGTGGACAAAGGCACCGGAGCTGCAATGGGAGCATGTGCCTGTTGAAGGGCTGACGTGACTGTGAATGACAACACCTGGACTGTCCAGTCTAGCCCACCCACATCTGAGTGTATGCCCTCCATGTATGCAACCACTTGGCCTAATTTCTTTTCATGGTCACTGAAGGCATTGAGCAAGGCGGTCTGGCCCACACAAAGCTGGCGCAGGAGCTCAACACACCCTGCACTGAGGGCAGCAGGGGGGACAGGTGCAGGGGCAGCGGTGCCAGGTGTGAATGTGACTCGTTCCCTCTTAGTGACACGGATACGGGCAGAACAAGAGGACGTGGATGGGAGGCTGGGGACTGGCCGCTGGGTGGTAGTTGATGATGTAGACTCCCCAGCCCCTGTGCCTGGCAACATGGATACATCCCCGCTGGCATCTGATGATGTGGTACTCTGTGTCTCTGGCACAGATTCCTCCTGCATACTTCAATCCCCCTCAGATGTGCTGGTGGGCTCTATGTCACTGGCCTCCGTTGCAGCTGTAGTGCTACTCTCTCCACCACTGGTTTCTGGCTCATGCTCCTCCATGGTCTCTTGCGAATCTGCATGAGAGAGAGATACAGGGTTGTGTAAGTGTCATCATCTGGTCACACGTATTACAAGCAATGCAGTATAGGAGATGCCCAAATCTACATGGTAACCACCACACCCTGCAATCACTGTGCAGCAACACACTACATAGACCACAACAGTGCCTGTAACGCACAAATTATGCCATGAATTAGCCATGTTCATGCAACATAGCACTACTCCCTGCCCGTAGATGGAGTGCCCCACCCCCAACTCTCCCTGCCCTAGGGACATGATCTGGATACAACACTTATTACCAATGTCAGACCTTCAGGGAACAGGAGTGGACAACACACACATCTATTAGGTCATTACAGTCCACAATGCCAAGTAGGCCATAGCAAGCACCATGTGGTAACCTGGGGCACATTGTTGTCTGATGTTTGGGCCTCAACGATCATGGTGCATGCAAAGTAGGCATACCTGAAGTCACACTCAGAAAGTTGACACTGCAGTTCACCCCATTATGGATTCCTCACACTATCCCAATGAAGAATGACCATGTGGAGCCTAACCCATCTGGCAATGCGAAAGTACATCAGGGATTATCAGCTCAGTAAGGCCAGGGTGGGCCAATACCTGATAGAACGACACATCACAGCAGCCACTCACATTACACAGCACATCACAGCACCGCACGCACATCACATGGGTCTCCGGTGCCACAGGCCCTGTACACATGCATCCACTCCCAGGAAATGTCACCCTTCCCAGATACTCACCACCCCTGCCTTGCTGCTGATGCTCCCGCAGATGTGCATCCAGGTCTGGATGAGTCACTGCCAAGATGCGGGCCATCAGTGGAGTCATGCTGCGCCATGCCAAACGCCCAGTGCGTGGTAGCATCCCCAAGGTCATCTCTGCCACTTGCTTTGCCAGCCGGCTGATGTCGTCCCACCTCTTGTGACAGTGGGTGCGTCGTCTGTTCGAAACCCCCAAGGCTCGCACCTGTTCTGCAATGGCCCTCCACAAGGCCTTACGCTGGTATAACTTGAGCTGCAGGTATGCGAGAAAAGAAGGGTAAATGTCCAGTTACACAATGTCAGATACCAACATCTATCAGAACAGTAGCAAGACACAGACTCATGACTAATTGTAACCTCCCTCCCTCCAAAACTGGGGGACCCCTCACAAGGGCACTATGCATGGCCCAGACATTTGTGATTACATGCACACATTGGGGCGTATATGCTCCATGGTATTCCCACAAATGCATGATGCCACAACACAATATGCATCGACAGAAGTGTGTAGGTCTGCAGTAATCCAGGGCATAGATTTGGCATATCTACTATTCAGTGTGAAAAAACTGGAGCAAGGAGCATGTAAGTTTGGTGATGTATAATCGTTTTGGTGGGTAGGCACTGAATCTACTCTTTGGGTCACAGTGACTCAGACTACAGGTGCACACAGAAATATTCACACATGCAAATACTGTCCTGGCACCTACATGGCTATCAACCGTTGGCTCTGTATGTCTGACAACGTAACACACAACACACATGCATACAAGTCCAGGCATATAAAGAGTAAATTGTGACACACACACTCCCTTGCCTTGGAGACAGCTTGTCTGTCAGTGTTTCACACGACACCACGCCACCAGGCATATACTGCAGCTGCGCAACTACACGTCTGACACCCCCCTGCACTGCAGCTGCCTTCATGGTGACTTACCACTGCATTGGGACCACCAAACAGCCTTGGGTACTGTGCCAGCACCTCGTCCACAAGGACCTCCAGCTCCTCACTTGTGAATGGAATGGCACGGATCTTCTCTGTCCTTGCCATCCCTGTGGACATGTAACACCTGTGGTGGTAGTGAGTGGTGAGGGGTCCCAGGCAGCAGGCTCTTCAGGCAGCAGCAGGAGAGGGTCCCAGGCATCAGGCTCCTTAGGCAGCAGCAGGAGAGGGTCCCAGGCAGCAGCAGGAGAGGGTCCCAGGCAGCAGCAGGAGAGGGTCCCAGGCAGCAGGCTCTTCAGGCAGCAGCAGGAGAGGGTCCCAGGCAGCAGGCTCTTCAGGCAGCAGCAGGAGAGGGTCCCAGGCAGCAGGCTCTTCAGGCAGCAGCAGGAGAGGGTCCCAGGCAGCAGGCTCTGTGAGCAGTGGAAATGTGAGGCTCACTCCCACAGATTTATAGCCCCCTGGGGTAATTTGGAAGCTGCAAAGCAGCAACAATTGGTTGTCCAGGTCTGCCTCTTTCAAAAGTATCCAATGACTGCCTCCGCGGTGGCGGAGCACACCTTCCGCGACTTTCAAATCTGCATCATGCCACCGCGATCATCGCTCCCATTGGCTGTAGGCAATGCTCCATGGCGGTGATGCACCGCGGGGTGCCCGGGGTGTACTACTGCGATGGTGCATCATTCAAAAGTATCCAATGACCGCCTCCGTGGTGGCGGAGCATGCCGACCGCCATGTACACATGCCCATATGCCAATGGCTACCGCACTTGTGAAGGGGGTGGTGCTGGCGTCACACAGCCGGGGACAGGTGGTAGGTATCGCGATGCATGCGGCGGAGCATGCCCACCGCCATGTACACATGCCCATATGCCAATGGCTACCGCACTTGTGAAGGGGGTGGTGCTGGCGTCACACCGACGGGGACAGGCGATAGGTACTGCGATGCATGCGACGGAGCATGCCCACCGCCATGTACACATGCCCATATGCCAATGGCTACCGCACTTGTGAAGGGGGTGGTGCTGGTGTCACACCGCCGGGGACAGGCGGTAGGTACCGCGATGCATGCGGTGGAGCATGCCCACCGCCATGTACACATGCCCATATGCCAATGGCTACCGCACTTGTGAAGGGGGTGGTGCTGGCGTCACACCGCCGGGAACAGGCAGTAGGTACCGCGATGCATGCGGTGGAGCATGCCCACCGCCATGTACACATGCCCATATGCCAATGGCTACCGCACTTGTGAAGGGGGTGGTGCTGGCATCACACCGCCGGGGACAGGCGGTAGGTACCGCTATTTTCATGACTATTAATGGCTATGTCAATCCTGAAGAGTCTATCAGTACACAGCAGCAACATGGTGAAGGGCATATCATTGTACACACAATGCCATACTTCCATGTCATCCACAGATGGACGCACGTTCAGTGTGACACACTTTGGTCTGTGGTCCCTGCCATGTTAGTTATACATTTGATGGTTGATGATGCTTGACACTCTTGAGCTGGTGTTATTGATGTAGTACAAATCAATTTGTTGTGGGTCAGTGATGACCTTGACAAGGCTTGCGTCACTGCATTGTATCGTATCAGACTGGTGCATTCACAACAGCTCATGCACACAACTGAAAGATGTGTGCAGAGTTTACATGATGCATTGAGGTGTGACAGGTACAGCAGATGGGTATGATACAGACATGGTAATTTTAAAGACATTGGCGGATGTTGCAGCACCTTGCCTGCACATGTGAATTGTGTTCTCCAGTATGTGCGCATTCACATTCCCCGATGTGTTTCTCACACTTGTGTATTGTCAGTAGAGAGGTGTGCCCTCTGTGTGTATCAAAAGGCCACCCATGTAACCTGGTGTGCCATGCATCTCTCAGGCAGTCTTTGTTTTCCCATGACATCATTGATGGTATGTGCTGTGGCCATCTCATGATGGTTGTCACTGACATTTTCAATTTTACATCTCAACTAGGAGGAGGCCAAATCGCCTACGTCACCTGACAGTGCTGGAGGACATGGAGAATGAGGCAATAATATGGAAATTCCGCCTGAATAGACCAACACTGAAGATCCTGTGCCCCACCTGCAGCCTCGCCATCACTATCCAATGGCATTCACACCCACATACAAGGTGATGGCAGAACTCCACTTTTTTGCAACAGGTTCCTTCCAGGAGACCATGGCTAGCGCTGGAGGGATGTCGCAGCCCATGTTCAGCATGGTGCTGAGGGATGTTCTTGCAGCCATGATGCTGTATCGGAATCGCTACATCCATTTCTCTAGGGGAGGAGAATTGGCTGCCGTGAAGGGGGACTTCTATCCCCTTGGGCGCATCCCACATGTTGTTGGTGCCATCGATTGTACCCAACGGCTTGAAAAAAGATCTCCGCTAAGTAGGCCCCCTCGAGGGCGCCTGATCGAGTATTGCATCGCCGACCCGAGTAGGAGCAGGCCCGATGATGAAGCAAGACATCTGCTTGTTGGGTGTGTGAGGGTCTTTTTCTGAAAAGGAGGAATCCCCTTCTCCTGTTCTTACATTTCTTCACACGTCAGGATACACCATCCCCCCTGTTTGATCTGACCTCTACCTGCTCTCTTCATTAGGAACTTCATACCTTGTTTGTAATACCTGTGTGTATGTCTTGTCATAAAAAATAAAGATGGTATTGCTAAGAAAATAACTAATCATGCCAATGGTCATTATAGTATGCAGGATGTAGGACATAGTCCTTGCTCATAAAAACTGTCTGCACGCTGAGATCCCTGCCTCATGTCAAATGCATGTATAAAGGCTGGTGATGTGCATGCCTCCTCCCAATGTATGCCATCGATTGTGGTAAGAAAGTGTGTTTTGTCCTTAAGATATTCTGGTAGTGCTGTGATGAAAGGTCTCAAGTAATCGTCAATGTACTTTGAGTTATTCTCCAAGAGGGAGCCTGAAGAGGAGACAATGGGTTTCCCTGCTGGGTTGTTTGCATGTTTTTGCAGTTTAGGGAGTAAATATAAAATTGGAATCTTTGGTTGGTCTCGCTTTAAAAAGGGAGACTATTCCCACTCCAGGAGTCCTTTGTCCCTCCAATCAGTGAGCATTTCCAAGTATTTATTTAGCCACAAATGCTTCTGTTTTGCTAGAAATGGTGTAGCATGCTATGTCAGTCTTGAGCCCTCATCTAGGTACATCAATTTGGAGAGTACAATCACATTCCCTCCCTTGTCCAATTGATGGATGACCACATTTGGATCTGATATTAAATCATCTAAGGCTCTAGATTGTTGGTTGGTCACATTTCTCTTGGCTCCCAGGGGGCGTTTGTGTCTTATGTTCTTGAGGACTTTGATGACACCTTTTTCAAAAACATTGATCACTTCACAATTAATCTTTGGTAGAAAAGCTGACTTAGGCTTAAAATCATCATGAGAGCTTGAATCTACCTCTGTATGATAGTCTAACAGATTCAGATAGGGGTCTTCATGGTATGTGGCTCCCTGATCCAATGAGGATAGGGTATGGAGTAATTCCACAACATCTATTGATAGTGTGATTCTGGAAAGTGACTAGGGACACGGAACCTCTACGGTAACTCTCTGGTTTCGTGTGGAACCATTTTTTCAACTTCAATATTCTAGTAAAGAAAAATTAATCCACTCTATTTTGAACATAATTCAATTTAGTGTCAGAGCAAAATGATAACCCCAGTGATAGTAGTTCCGATTGAATATCAGACAAAATGCAATCTGATAAGTTTATCGCGTTCATGGTGGCTGTAGACTGCCCTTTGTTGTCATTCCCACTTGGGCTCTGTTTTCTGATCTTTGTTCTTTTCTGGGCTTTCTGCCTCCTCTTTTTCCTCTGCCTCTTTGATAACTTGTTGAGTTTGGCTCTGTTCTGAGTTGGTTTAATAGTAGAAATTGATTAAAAAAAATCCTCTGGGAACCAGTTGGAAGTTAGGTTTCAGAGGCATCTGAGGGGTTACTGTCCAAATATTCACTGTTAGAGGTAGTTTTGTGTGTTATAACCAAGGATGACGGGCCAGTAGGTTATTCATCTCTGTACAGATGGCCATACATCCTGTGAAACACGAGGATGAGTCCTACCATGAAATCCTTGTAGTCTCTGATAAACTTCCGTTGTTTAGTAATAGTAACTTCTTCCTCTATTTTGCCCATTTTTACCTGCAGTTTCTTCAAAAATTCTTCCAAGCATTCTCTAGGTATTGATATTAGTAGTTGCTGTTTCATTTTCTCAATTTCCTCTAGAATCTCTGCTTTGTAATTGATTGCATACTTGACCAGAATATGCATTGTGGTAATTGAACAGTTCTTTGAGTTATTTGCTCAATCCTCTGGCATTTCCGCGTCTGGATCCTCAGACGTGGGCGATGTAAAGACTCTCAGACCTCTGGGAACACATTCTACTTCTATGTATTTGTGAAATAATTCTGCTTCCCACCATTTAGGCAGTTTCTTTTTGTGACGTTTTTCTAGCTTGTCAAGTTTGAGTTGTATACTGTCAAAGTCAAAGTCAAAGAAATTTATTGCATAATTAATTAAAATCATTACAATTTCCACATGTCGATGTTATGATACAAAAAATAAATGCTACTAAAAAGAAGATTAGACTCTTCCTTTGTTAAAAATGATATTACACAATTTTAAAACAAGATTCCTCAGATGAACTACTATCGGCATTAAGAGGTCAGAATGATTGTTACATATTAATGCAGGGTTGTATACTGATGCCCCAATCTCCATTACTAGTGGTGTTGGCAGATTCGGGAAGAAGTGTGAAGAATAATTTATATGATGGTTCCTTCCTAGTTGCTACAATATTCAGAGCCATGATTGTAATCCACATGTAATGAATAATACCCAGAAAACCTGCAAAACTGATCCAAGTGTTGCTGTGAAATGCAGACCCAATAACCAATATCTAGCAACTTTGCTTCCCTATATTGCCCATTTTTTCAGCTTCCACAGTCAACATAAAATGAAGGAAAAATAGAGTGCACTTGCCATGTACTCTGTGAAGTCATTGGACGGGTCCTCCAACTTGAACACAAACCCCGTTTCAGTGGTGTGACTCCAAACAACACTCCTGCGGTACTGTCAGATGAGAAGGACCTGCTGGATGCATGGAGTGTAATTTAAAGATGCACAATTATTCAATCACCCAAATAACTGTGAATCGGCCAAAAGTACTCCGAAAGTAGTCTGATTGGAGGCCACCTGCAGTTACCCCCTGAAGAGCACAACATGTTTTTCCTCATACCAGTGTACTGCTCCACTGAGGGCGGACCAGCCTGGGGTTTTTAATGAGCTGTTGTTGATCAGTGCTACTCACCACAGCAAGTGATAAGGTCCGGTGTCTCTGATGTGAAACAAAGTCATTCTTGCCACACTAAAATGCTAATTGCAATGTACAAATCCTTTATGCGATATGGTTAGTCTCGGAGTGTTGCAACTCAGTCAATCCCAACATGAAAGTTCTGGTGATTCAGAGGAAGTACACACAGCTGTCTGGGCAGGGTTCTCCGGCAGCCCAAAATTTTTAACACAACGTGCCCACCATATGAAAACATGCCCAGACGCTTCTGAGTTTTGTAAATTTCATTTATTTACGGTAGGCTCTCCCAATGCATTTCGGCCCAGCCAGGCCTCGGTCATGGGTAACAGGAGTGTGCACATTCACCTTAGTGAACTAGACAAAGTAAGCATAAAAAAAGGGTACATTTCAACATTGTCCTTTCTGTGCCTGAATGCACAAGCTCCATTTTAACATATCAAATTGTCCATTACAAGGGTCATAATAGATAACAATCGAATATCAGGTTCCAATTACCCCTTAAGTTTAATATCTTATTTGAACATGGGTTAACTTATTACATTTAATGAGTGATAACTTTTTGTTGGGAGGAGGTAGAAATATCGAGCTTGGTGTCTAAAAGAATTGTAATTTAAACCCCCCTTTAATGGTAAAGTATGATTTTAAATCATATTTCTGAAAATGACACTTTTGTAAGGTTGGCATTTCTTGCCCTAACCATTTGATGCCTGTAACCTGTTTACTGGGTCACATGACTCGGTCTACCTGGCAGTTGGTCTTTTTGTATTGCTCGCAGACGCTGAAACAGAGGGCCATAAGTGGTATCAGTATGGGTCCTCTCTGACTTGATGAGTGGGAGGAGATGCCACCTACCACACATGCACATCACAAAGGGTCGCCCTGAGCACACTCACAAAATGTTTGACATTAGTCTATTGGGCCAGGGCAGGGAGGCAGGAAATTCCAAGCACCTTTGGTGATGGAACCCTCCAGAACCTTATGCTACTTCAAAGTGAGAACTAGATAATAATATTGGACCCGTAGACCCAACTCTTCAATACAGCCCTGGACATGGCATGACATTCAGTTTCAGCAATGTATTTTGGGGTTTTTAGTTCCATAGTGGGTTGTGGGATTATAGGGGATTAAGGTGGGAAGTTATTTAAGTATAATAAATAAATGACTCTTTTTTATTTATTATCATTTATTTATTTGATATTTAATTGTGTTAATTGTGCTTTAAATTTTTGGGGAATACATTTTATGTGTGGTTCTTTGGGGTTTATAAGGGGTAAAGTGTGGGAAGTAATTTATTTGTTATTCATTAATAATTAGTTGTTCATTAATATTAACGAATTAAGTGATAATTAATTATGTTAATTGTAAAATAGGTGATGGTTCTGGGTTATAGGGGTAAAGAGTGGGAAGTAGTTTATTTGTAATTAAGAAATAATTAGTTGTCTAGTAATATTAATTAATTAATTGATAATTAATTGTGTAATTAAGTTTTTTAGGTGCAGGTTGTGGGGTTTTTATGGGTAAAGGGTGGAACGTAATTTCATTTTAATTAATTATTAATTAGTTGATAGTTAATATTAATTGATAATAAATGATGTTAATTGTTTAACCCCTTCGGGGCGGATGACGAGCTGAGCTCGTCATGGGCGTAACCTGCGCTACGCGGATGACGAGCTGAGCTCGTCACGTAACGCGGGTTTTTAAAAACGCAGCGCGCAGCGGGAAAACCGCTAGCGCGCATGCGGTTAATAAATTGTTTTTAGGTGCAGGTTTTTGGATTATAGGGGTAAAGGGTGGGAAGTAAATTAATTTTAATTAATGTATAATTAGCTGATAAATACTATAAGTTATTTAATTGCAATAAGAGTAATTCCTGTTTTTTAAGTTTAATTTTAGATACGGGTTGTGAGGATTATAGGGATAACGGGTGGGAAGTTATTTAATTTTAATTCATTATAACTTGCTTTTTAATTAATAATATTAGTTTAATTGATAAGTAATTAAGTTAATTGTTATAAACAAATGAGAGGGGCCCCAAACCACAAAAGGGGTAGGGAACCAAATAGACCGTAGTCAAACCAAATCCCCTTAAGGAATGTTTAAAAACACATTAAATTAGCCTTTGAGATATCTATACATAGTAATACATATAAAACAACTCCAAAGTTTTCATCCTGGTGATATAACCCATCCCCCAATCATACTCCACAGCTACACACATACACATACATCCTAAGGATGTTGTATTCAGACCATAGAGGGTGTTGTTGCTGACATTCTTTTTATTCTAAATTTCCAATGTCATATCACCACCCCCATAAATACAGGATGTATATCTACCTGACTCATAGAGTTAGTTACCTTAGTAAATAGAGCTTTTAATTTTCTACAGAGTTATCCCTACATTTAAAAGAAATTCCGTTGAGGTGAGATCAGTTGATCCTCCTTTCGTAGTCTGCAAATAACTTGTTCTGCAGTGAATCGTAGACGGCTGTGTATCCTGAAATAGTGACAGGTAGATACAGACTATAAGCCTCTCTACTATCTGATTCACTCCTAGCATACCTATGTGATAAAGAATGTTTAGGTCTGCGTATACATCCCGTATAAAAGAAAAGGCACTCTGTAGACTGTATTGACATTTGTGAGATCACCAATATTTAATGTATAAAGACTATTCCTGATGCACAAATCATTTTGGTCTAGTGTGTAGGACTTTGTTAAGATTAGAAAGTATCCTTTCTAGCGTATTCTCCCTTTGATTACTTGTGTTATTATGATTGTGCTTTTATTGTTTTTGAATGATGTATAAGGATTTTTTGTCTTTGAATAACGGATGTGTTTTAAAGAAATTTTATTTTTTACTGTGTATTCTTTGGCCTTTGAAGATGTTTTTTTCTGGTGATACTTTGAATGTGAAGAGTGTGTCGGCTCTGTGTTTTTAAACATTCCTTAAGGGGATTTGGTTTGACTACGGTCTATTAAGTTAATTGTGCAATTATTTATTTTTTCGTTTTTAGGTCGGGAAGTAGATGAATTTTAAGCAATTGATAATTATTGTTTTGAATTAATATTAGTTATTAATTTAATAATTAATTACGTTAATTGTGTAAATAATTTTTTGTTAAATGTTATGAGTGTGTTGTGTGTTTTGCGAGGTATATTGTGGGAAGTACATTGATATTAATTACTATTTAATGACAATTATTTTGTTGATGAATGTCTATATTAATAGTGTAAATAATTTTTTTATTGCAGATTGTGAGTTTTGTGGTGTTATAGGGTGGGAAGTATCAAAACGAAATGTATGTAATAAATAATGTTTTTGTTAATAAATACTTTCTAAATAAAAATATTTATTTGTATAAAAATTATTTTGTATTTTACTTATGATATTAGTAGGTATTTGTTATTTGTATTTAACATTGTTGAACTGATTCGAGTGGGAATAGTAAAGTGTACTCCTCCGCCGTCCGACACTTTCCCTACTGTTGTACTGACTGGAGTGGGAATAGTACATTTTACCCCTGTGCTATCCAACACTTTCCCTACTGTTACACATATTGGGGTGGGAATAGTAAATTTGACCCCTTCACAATCTAACACTTTCCCTACTGTTGTAGTGATTGGAGTGTGAATAGTACTTTTTACCCCTTTGTACTACAACAGTTTTCCTAATGTTTTACTGGCTGCAATGGGTACAGTAAATATTACCTATCTGCAATTCAATGCTTTTACTACTGTTGTAGTTACTAGAGGGAAATTTGTACATTTTAACTAGTTTTATTACTTTTATGTTGTGTGATGTGGGAGTAGTACATGTGTTATATATTTATTGTAATAGTTTGCATAGCTGGTATAAATTGTAGTTGTACTGGTAAATGTATTACATTTTAATCTTCGTTTTATTCTGTTATAGTTTATATTATTATGTTTTTGTTTATATCAAATTATAATATTTTTAATTATTAACATTTTTAATGTGTAAAATAATTTTTACTAAATCTAAATAATTTTAAGCTGTTTAATTTTTTTAGCTAATTAGAAGTTTGTTTTTTAAAGATTTTATGTTAATGGTATATATATACATTTATTTATTTTTATATCATTTTAAAATTATAATATAAATGCCCATTTTGGCTTTCCTTGCTCATTTGTTTTACCAAAGTGATGGCTGTGAGTGGGGTACCCATAGCACAGGGTTGTCTTATTGCAACTCACATCCATGAACCTACACACAAAGCTGGACACACACTCGATGCCATATTTACCTCCAGCGACAGAATCAAATTTACCCATGTCAAAGAACTCATCTGGACCAACCACATCATCGTCCACTCTATCACCCCTGATGTTCAACATACCATTTCCAAGCACCAGAACGCCCCATCCACTGCAGTTGGGGTAAAGTAACCGAGACCCATTGGACTCTGACCCTCAGCACCACACAACCCAAAACTTCTGCAGATCTAGGCCAAGTCATTCAGAACGTCACTGACTGGATTAACAAATGCACTGACAGAGTTGCCCCTCTGAAACCAACAAAAACCATTGAAACATCATAACAAGCCGGCTAGTACATCCCAGAACTCAGAACCACCAAGCACAACTGCTACCCACTCAAGAAGTGATGGTGCTTCACCAAGGACCCGCTCACAAAGCAGCCCTTAGCAATTACCACCTGGGCATCAAAAGAAGCCGAAAGAGCAGCCATCCCCGACTGCATCAACACAGTGGCCAACCACATGAAGAAACTCTTCAAAATTGTCAAGGAATTCTCCAATCCTCTAGCCACAGAGAACACCATCTACCCAGCCCAATAGCTCTGCAACACCCACTCAGACTACTTCCACAGCAAGATTGACTCTATCTACACTTTCCACACCCAACACACCATTCTCAGCCTCTGCAACCTCAACCAGCCAGCAAACACCACCAGAGCAATAGCCACCTGGTCACCACTCACCACTCAGACCACCACAACCATCATGTCATCCAACTACCCTGGGGAACCCACTGACTCCTGCCCCACCACCTCTCCAACCTCAGAGACAACCCAAACAGCACAGAACTCACTCACATCCTCAATGCCTCCATATCCACAGCAATCTTCCCGTGAAAACTTGCAGAGATCAGACCCCTCCTAAACAAGCCTACGGATGACCCCAGCAACCTAACATATTACAGCCCAATCTCCATGGTCCTCTACCCAGTCAAAGTGTAGTGTGTTTATCTAGGTACCTGAATCGATATTCCTATTCTTTGCCCTTGTCCGGTTATATATCAATAATATCCCTACAACGGCATAGAAACCCTTTTCATACTTCAGTCATAGCGCATGCTGTCACATTAAGCAAGCCTATTCCTCCAGCCCCCTAGAAAGCACACCGAGTTCTTAAACAAATCCAAGCCTCCAGCAACCTGGGAAATCCCCGCTGCTTTGTTTTGATTTAGTCCGAGAACTCCTGTAAAGCACGGTAAGAACAACCAGTTCTTAGTGACATCTTTATTGACGTCTTATGTCCAGCCTTACGTCAAACCCGGCACCTTTCAGGTATAAATATACCAACATTGCCTTAAGCAAACACACGGTGGTAATCCTGGAGCAGAGCAGCTATCTACTTCCGAAGAGCCCAGCTGATGCGAGAGCCCATGGACGCTGCCCCTCCCTTTTGACGTGCTGAGAAAGACGCTGTCTTTTCTCCTGCCGAGAAATCCAGCCTCCGGCGTTTCCAGCCTACCCTTGCGGGTGACTGGGATACCGAGTCCTGAGAGAGAGATACCAGCGCTCCTGCCTTCTAATACCCAGGTACTCAACTGACTAAACCCTTACAGAGAATTCTTGAGTCAGATTCTTGGCAAAACAAACTTAACTTAAACTGCTACTTACTTACTCCTTCCCAAGTATTAGGCTTAGGTCAGGTACACCGGGGTAGGCGTAGTTAGAAGCACCAGTTGAGTACGATTAGTCAATGTATATATGTATGTATCTATTTTATCCATTTTAAAGTATCATATGGCTAAGAAACCATATCCATGCTTTTACAGTATTACTTCATAATCCTGCTTTTACTGTATGCACTTTACTTAACTATAAGTATTAACCCTGGGCGGGCGGCTACGTTCCGTGCACGGAGTGTGCGTAGTGCCGGCTTCTATGCATTTTGCGTAGCAGGCGTAGAATCCGGCACTATGCACGCTCCGCAGACGGAGCGTAGCTGGCCGCCACCCGCCTCCCTCCCGCCCTCCCTAAATACTTTAAATTAATAGTGTAAAAGAATTAAAAGGCACTTACCTTGCCCGCCGCTGCCTGCCGCGTCCCCGGGGCTCGCTATCTTCATTGCTTCCGTCTTGTGTATCTAATGCGCATGCGCGAGCGGCCACGCATGCGCATTTCTCACGAGAAATGCGCATGCGCGGTCGCCCGCGCATGCACATTAGTACACAAGACGGCAGCCATGAAGATAGCGAGCCCCGGGGACGCGGCGGGCAGCGGCGGGCAGCGGCGGGCAAGGTAAGTGCGTTTTAATTCTTTTCCACTTTTAATTTAAAGTATTTAGGGAGGGCGGGAGGGAGGCCTGCGGTGCGTAGTGGGGCTACGCGAAGTGCGGAGGTGGGCGTAGTTTCTCGCCCACTTCACGTAGCTCCGCGAAGCCCCACTACGCCCACTACGCCCAGGGTTAATAAGTATTGCAATTGTAGCAATTCATTTCTCTTCTATGAGGAAAGACACTGCTCAATAAATAACACCTTTTATTGAAAACGCCCGTCTCTCTTTTTCTCTGCAATCTGGTGAAACTAAGTACGCACTTATTGACTGAGTGAAATAGCTGTCTTTTGTTTTCACACGACTCTAGGGATATACTCTTATTCAGGGAGAGCAAAGTTGTCATGTTTTATGGTTGTCAGAAACTAAATCCCTTCTTGTCCATCCAGGGAGGTTAAACTCTTCCTCGCTTATTCGAGAAAGTTTTTAGTGAACTCTGAGCTAGCTGGCAAAACACTTAAGTCTAATATAGTCAGTAGAGACCTAGTTAACCTCAGTCCTACGTCTACACTACTGAAGCTATTATTCCAATGCGCAGAGCCTATTGGGACTATAGGAACTACACTACATGGCGCCCAACGTTTGGTAAGGCGATAAATCTAACGCAAGACGTTAGAGTAACTCAGTCGTGCTTTTTCACACAGACCCTTTTTTCCGTAAATACTCCAAAGACGTCTGGGGTGGGTCAAAGGTTAAAATCCGCCGGAACTTAGTAGGAAGAGATTTCTATGTATAGTTTTTGGTTTATTCAACGTTGAAGGATACAGTGTTCCAAAATATTGTGCACCTAATCTTTGTTTCCTTGAAACTTGATCTGCAACAAAAAACCTTCCTGTCAGTAAAATGTCAGACGGTGAAGAAGAAAGGGAGGCAGCTAGAATAGCAGCTCGTCTCCTAGAGGAAGACACTAGTCTCCTACAGACTGACCCGAATGCAATACTCATTCCGGTCAACATAAGAAAAACTATAACTCTTAAACTCATAGAAAATGGACTAACATCGAGAGGTGGTACAGTCATATTCGTAATTGAGGCACATGAATATCGGCAGACAGAGGTATTCTATTCATGGATAAACTTTCCAGCAGCAAACGCTGTCACACATGAATTCCACTATTACAAAATAGAGGAACCACTGGATAACTACACTCCTTTCGAGGAGGTGGAAATCCCATTAAAATACCAAGAGCACCTGGTCTGGTTTAAAGGCGCCCTAAAACATAATAATCACATCACCAGGCTCGGTCCACTAGGTAGACCAGGAGCAACGTGGCCGGTTCTAGCCAGCTACACACCACATACCGACATTGAAAAAATGTCAGTACCAGAACTCTTAGCACAACTAAAACAACTGATTAAAATACATAGACAATTAGTCCAATATGTAATGTGGACTTTAACAGTCCAACCAGCTATTAACATTCCACAGCTGACCCCTCATCAGGGGAACACAAACAAAATTACACCACAGAACATACAATCGTGTCTGGGTAAAGTACCCGCAAATCGGGAACAAATTCCATTCTGGTTAGCAAAAAAAATTACTCAAATAGAGGCAGTATTTCCGGATACTACCCCTACTGAGAAACACAGAATTCTGACTATCTGTCTTCCAATGGGATCGCACCACATGTAGAGGACTGTGACACTTGGGGCACAGTTTTTGCTTCCATTTACACAAAAACACATGGTGTTCCATCAATGGCGGTAATGCCAGATGTGCTAAGACAGATTCAAAACGAATACGATCCAGAACCTGCTTTAACTCTGGGTATGAAATTACTGAAAGACTTCAAGCAGGTCTCAGCTTTATTATTATCTAATATAAAAGGAGAAGCAGCATCTGTGGCGATCCGCCAGAAATTGAAAGAAACAGATATAGCAGAACAGCCATTTGAACTGGCCAGAATCATACAAAAATCCTATGAAGAGCTAGGAAGAGATAGTTTGGGTGGGAAACCAGTAAAACCCCAACTAACTGAAAATCCTGAGAAAATATTTATAAAAAATAATCAAACATGCCAAGGATCCTGAGGACACAGCTGAAAAACGGAGAGTGGGCTCAGACAATGCTAGACAGCGCAGCAGAAGTGAGCATAGCTCGCAAGATCCTGATGAATCATCTGGAGACAGTGGACACGAATGAATACATTCAGGCGGAAACTGCAGATACCAGAGTTAGCAAACCTCATAAAATATACGAAATAACATTACGTATAGAGGGAGATAAGACTAGGAAAATAAGGGGTCTATTTTGGGATAACCTCTCAAAAGGCTATGACATCCTTTTAGCTGAAAAGGACTGGCCACCAGAGTTTGTCAGGGAGTGCCCTCATGGCGAAGAAATGATTATGCCTGCCTTCTCAAATCACATTCCAATTCATAAAAAATATACACTTGCAAGAAAGTGGGCAGTAGCCCAAGCTCCTGCATTATATAAAAACCATGTTGGATGGGATGAGGACTCTCCTCCTCACAAAATTCAATTAAAATGTCAACCAACTGCACAGAGGCAGTACCCAATTAAGCAAGAAGCTAAAAAACAGGTTAGAGAGATCTTAGATCAACTTGAATACCAGGGGGTGATTGAAACTTGCACCTCACAAATGAACAATCCTTTGTTTCCTGTCTCCAAGCCAGACGATTCATATCGTCTAGTTTTGGACTACAGACACCTTAACTCATGTTGCAAGACATTTGCAGTACAAAACTCACACAGTGCAGCACTAATGAATAACATTGTGCGCAAAAAATACAAAACAACATTAGACATCTCTAATGGATTCTTTTGTCAAAATATAGCACCTGAAAGCAGGTATTTGACCGCTTTCTCAATAATGGGCTCGCAGTAAAAAATTCTGTCGACTCCCACAGGGGTTCAAGAACAACCCAGGATTATTCTCAGCAAGAGTAACAGAGTTACTACAAATGTATGATGATGAGGCATTATCTTATGTCGATGACATCTATCAAACAGATGATGACTTGGATACTCACTTGAAAAGAGTGAACACCATAATACTTGGGTTCGCAGCAGGGGGTTACAAATTCAACTTTAAAAAGTCACGAATTGCCCATCTAACCGTCCTGTTTTTAGGATATGAATTATCAAGTGAAGGCAAAAGCCTGGCAGACAATTTCTTAGAGAAATGTGCTGTAATCCAAGCACCAAGAACGCTGAAAAACTTACAATCAATTCTAGGTTTCCTGAATTTCGGAAGAACTTACATTCTAAATTATGCAGAGAGGGTTAAACCTCTCTATGAACTAATAAAACCAGATTTTAAAACAATCAATTGGACTCAAAAACACACAGAAAGTTTGAGATCATTGCAAACAGACATGTTAGCTAAAACAAAATTGCAAACACGCGATAACACACGCAACCTTGTGATCCGGGTCATCCCAGGAAGATGCGGATTCACATACCTAACCTCTAATGAGGGGGAAACGGTACCAATAGCATACAAATCACATTTGTACACAGAAGCTGAAAAAACATTCAGCATTAAGGAAAACATTGTTCATGCGGTTCAAACAGCTGTAGCAAAAGAAAGAGACCAAGCTGATGGCAGACAGATTACTGTTATAACAGCAGAATCAGCCTTTGAGGCATTAACAAGCCCATGTAATTTACCTACCGTGGCATTAAATCCAAAATGGATACAATGGGAAAATTCTCTTGCTACAGACAAAGTGAAATACTATTTTGGCCCAAACATGAAAAAATTAAAAAATCTAGAATATGAAAGAGAATATCCTCTGCCAATCGACATTCTGCCCATACAACAGTACGTCTGTGTAATATATACAGACGGAAATGCACAACCCTCGGTTTGGGGAAAATCTCGCCACATGCGAGATTGTTAAATACGTGTGGCGCGGAGGTAAATTGAGACCTCTGGTAACAAAATCACATTCTGTAGAAAATAATTCAGATAAACAAACTGAAGTAATGGCGTTAAAAATGGCGCTAGATAATGCAGATCGCGAATTCCCGACACTAATAGCGTGCGATTCATATTACTGCGTCAAATCATACAATAACGACTTGCAAAAATGGGTTCAAAAAGGTTACAAAGATGACACAGGTGCCACAATAAAGCAAAAATCGCTTTGGGAACAAGTAGTTCTTTTAAAGAAAGAACTACCAAAGACTCACGTGATACATTCATTGAGTCACGAACGTGATGGCGTTCACGTTTCAGGGAATTCATTGGCTGAGACAGCCACAGCGGAAGCAACTAAGCCGGCTTCCGTAGCTACAAAAAAGCGTTCAGGAAAATACGTAGACGGGGAAACAATGCTGGCAGTAAAAACGTCATCAAAAGGCGACTGTGCAGCACTACCCGTCAACTATCCACTCAATTATACATACGTAATCGATGCAAACTCCGTTCCTTTTGCTCAAATCCCTGGAGTGGGGGATAGGGTAATTCCAAACACGAACAGGAGAAACTTATTAATAGCAGACGCACATATGGGTGAGGGTCTAAGACACCTTAAGATTAAGGAATCTCTGAAAGAATTACAATCAATATACTGGTGGCCGGGAATGAGCCTGCAAAACTACAAATTTGCATTTTACTGTCAAAACTGCAACAGAGACCGCAGTGGCGAACTGCCCGGAGTATTACCAATGCCCTTCTTTTAGATAGAATAAGAATATCAATACAAAAAAAACAGAAAAAATGTGTCCCATTAATATAATTAAAGAGACTAATTTCACTTAAAATGTAGACCCCCAGCTCTCGGCTGACGTCTGAACTGTTATAAAAGATTTGCGAGTCTATAGCGGCATAGATGCAATTGGCATGCTACATTCTGACCAGGGTCCTGCTTTTAGCTCTTGAGCTTATAAGGAGGCCATGACCAGCATGGGCATTGCATTGCGGGAATCTTATCACTTCCTTCCTGAGGGAAATGGGATGGTGGAAAGAAAAAACCGAGACATAAAGAAATCTATAACGGCAAAGGTATTAGGTTCGGGGGTTGGGTGGGTCAAACATCTAATAAGTGTCCAACGTAGTCTTAACAATCTGCCAAGAAATTCTCTAAAAGGTTTCAGTCCGTACGAACTATTGTTCGGGACTAGAATGCATATCCAGGATCTCGATAGTCAAACTTCAGTGGTAGAAGGAAAATGCTTTGATATCAAAGATCGTTTGGCTATTTTACAGGACTTAAATGAAACAAGAAAAGACCTGAGCAACATAAAGTTGAAACAACAGCCAAAAGCCACTGAAGAGAAACCACCTGTCCCAGCAAGGCCTGTCTGGATTCCAAAGATTGGGGATCTGGTCAGGGAGAAAATCGCGGTGAAGAAGGAATTTGGGCCTTCTTACAGAAAAGCAGTACCTGTCTTAGCTGTCAACGGAACAAGATCAGTTGTACTACCGCCCCTTGCTGGTAAAAAGGAGAACCGAGTTGTATCCATCGACCTGGTTAAACCACAATCATGTGGCCAATAATAAGTAGTAGGCCAAGTGGACTCCCAAGAAATAGCAGAACACCAAAGTTTGCTACAAATCAAGAGGTTCAAACTGAGAGACTAATCACATTTGATAAACCTACAGTGAATCAACAAGGACTATGCAACAAAGCCATGGAACTTATGCCTCTTAAAACCCAAATTGAAACGATTCGTCAAGAAACACCTGTCTACAACGATGTAGCCACAGACTATGCTAAGAAAACAAAGAAAAATCCGGAAGCAATTCCAATAATTGACAGAACTGCATCGGGCTACTTCATCAATTTCGATGACTTTTCTGAGGATCCGAGCGAACCTGAGGAACAGCCAACAACAACAAAAACTTTTAAAGACAAAACTAAAGAACTCTTTCATCAACTACAAGAAACCTATCTAATTTCCCCATGGATTGAATTTTGGGTGGTGCTAGGTGTACTTTTCCTCCTGCTTTGGCTCATCATGGTGCTATGCTTGGGACACTTCATTGAGGGAAAATATGTTACAATGGACACAGCAAGCCAGAATATCAACCTGGTCCTAAAGCCACACAAGTCTTCACACATCGAGAAAAGAGAACTTTCTTCAGTAAACTTCACAGCCAATCCGATACCCGGTGGGGTAGCATGGGACAAAACAGATTACGATATATATGGCCCGGTCGAGCTCTTGAAGTATCCTCATCAATTTAAGGTTTCATTAAGTGACTTTGTAAAACCGAGTACATTCTCTGATGATTGGGACTTTGAAAGTATTAATGATATGATGTCAGACTTAGTTATGTCAGCAAAATTTACAGAACACGATTATTTACAAGGTTCATCAAATTATGAATAGATGTACTGCTACAACCATTATGCTAACCATTATTTGCATAAATCTGCTCAACCTAGAAATGTTTTAAATTATAATCAATGGGAACATTGTGCAACACCACCAAAAGGTAGTTAAAAAACATTTTATGAGAAATTCCCATACTTCTCAGGGTTTAACACAAGTGAAGCAGAAACGTTTTATTTTAAAGTGTTAAATAAGACAGCAATGAAAACCATGCTGACAAATACAAAATTAATCTACTCAGAAACATTTTTTGAAAAAATGAATACATTTGGTTTTGATTTTTGGAAAAATAACATTGAAACAAAAACGATCTGGGGTACCAGAGATTGGCAAGTTCAAGGTATAGAATCATTATTCAGAGCCTGCATGATCCCAGAACAAATTATATTTTTGAATGACACCATTCAACAAACAACCTGTCTTGGCCTAGCCAAAATTAAAGACTTATATAAACCGTCTATTCCAAAGCCAACACCTGACAGTAATAGCACTACAGATGTTGAGATAGACGTATCCCATATTTTAAACCAAAACAGAACACATCCTGATTGGAAAAAATGGTTGATCTGGCCCACAGACACAAATAACTGTCAAGATAGATTCCTGAACAAAATACAGGGGTTCAAATTGACCAGGCCAGACCCTAGATACTCCCAGCGACAACATCCAGGGATAGTAACAACATACAGTGTAGGAAAACTCTGCCTCGAATGGCTACAGACATCCACACTGGCAGAAATTAAGCAACACTTAACTTTACTTAAAGAAGGTGCTGACTTGCGTGATTTCATTATGGGACCATGCAAACAGCGTAAAAAACGTTTCATAACGGCCTCTATATATGGAGCCTATAACGAAGCTTGGAAAGAAACTCAAATTGAAACAGCAGAGAAAATACGGGAAATTGACCGTATTAATTTGGAAAAATCACTTTCTGTTGTGGACAATGGGTGAATGACTCTGTCTTCCAGAATATATTCACTGGACAGTATTGTATCATCTGCAATCGATATAATGGAGCAGGACTTACTAATGTTACAACATGGTCAGTCCCGATTGCGTTCTATTGTACAGCTTGGCTGGACGTTACAAAATCTGCGTTCAGGCTACGTACCTTGGCGTCTAATCAACACAACTTCACTATTCTCTATCTTTAACCTTACTGATATACAAATCAGCTTGGCACAAAAAGGAGCAGAATATACAATTCTGAGCATTGAAAAAATTGAGAGATTACCATTGACAATGTCAGAACGACCTGTCATTGAATGGATAATACACGGAATAATAACTATTCCAATAACAACTTTCCAATTTCGATACTGCCAAAAGTATATACAGGCAGGCCAGTATGAAAGGTTGGGTAAAGGATACATTAAGTCAACATGGAAATTACCTTACACACACACGTGTTATAGTGAAAAAGGACAGAATGTATTTCTTAGTGGTGATAATTGTGAAAAATCACTAAGTGGTATACTTCTGTGTCAGGGTATAAATCTACATGGGGCCTGTGAGGGGACTTCAAATAACCTTTCATGTCACCAGCTTGGCACACCTGCAACTCGAATAGAGCCATTCTTTAGACGGCTTTCGAACGGGAGCTACATTCTAATAGTGGAGCACAGATGTTGTGGCTTGGTGCCAGGAAAAGCTTATCTGGTAAGCGTTTCGTCCATGGTCACTTGCTGTATGCAAGTATTGTATCCGAACGACACTCCAGACAGGGAGGGAAAAATTTGGCCCAGTTTGAAAATCTCTTCTATTCGAATTGATGCTTTAAGCAGAATGAAGTCTGTTCTTCTACAGACGCCAGTGCCCTTGACGTCATCAAAAGAAACGTATGATCTCCAAGTTGCAAGGACAACGGCAGAGATACATAACCTTTTATCAACAAATTGCCCCTTACACTTTGCAGAAATGCTAAACGAAATCTTAAACATTTCTGATACGAATGGTATCGCGAGTGTATTTAAGTCAATTTTTTCGGGACTGTTGACACCTTTCAAAGCAGTCCTGGGCATCTTTCCTAATTTTGTCCATTCAATTTTTGGCGGCCTTGCACTCCTGTTGGGACTCGTAGCAGACATTTTATTTTTGATACTCCTGCTTCGTTATGGCAAGCCATGTCACAGACAAGACTCCAGCAACAATGGAAGAAACTATCCTAGCTATACGCTATCGGGACCGCATAACTAAAGTCCTTGGATAAGCCCGGCTATGAGATCTGAATATGACCTGGTTTCTTTCATTCAGACCCATCTGGCAGAACTGTATCTTACCTGTGTTAAGATGTATGCTGTGCGGAGAAGAATGCATGTTAGACGTCTGTCTTACACTACAATCAGAAGTACCATTGGATACAGATACTTTGCTAAGTCCAGTAAAGGCTCATGCATCGTGTTGTCCCCAGCGGTTACCCATCCTGATGACGGCATTCGTTGTGACTTCACCACTGCGATTGAAGGGTAGTGAAGTGCAAGATGAGAACAGCATCAACCAGGTACGACCTTCTGTGAGCACTGCTGATCCTGTCATCGATGATAGCAATCATTCTCACGACTGCACAGATCCGGCATTTTCCAACTTGGTCGAACTTTCACCTGAAGCAGTAAACTGCTTTTTTGAAAGTCTGTCTGAAATGATGTTCTCCCCTGAACAAAAAGAATAAACTTTTAAGCAAACAAGCACTCAGCGTTCCCTGAACTCTGAATTTGGCCTTCAGCTTTGAAAAACAAAAGCTTCTGGAAATATTTGGAACTGTTTTGACTTCTTCCCTTGAAAAACTAAATTATTTTTTCCCCGATTCCAAAATATTTACTTTTTTTTTTTTGGCACTCATCCTCTGCTTAAAGTAGAACTATTCTTAGAGAACGGAGCTTCTATTTTTAGGAACTCTAGAGACAATATATTACCTCAGCCTCTAGCATATTTACAAAAAACTGTATTTATATGTGATGGAATGGTCTCGCACTTTTCTTTTCTGTATTAAGAGCCATTTCATGTGTAATTTTCGCAAATCATTCATGCTGATATATATGTGCATCCTTTTTAATGAATGATTACACTGCTTGAAAGCGTACAGTACCTATACTCATTTTTCGTGTATTTCGCATATGCCATTTCAGATACAAAATAATGTATTTTGGGGTGGATCGGTATACACATGCACCGTTAGATATGTTTACTATTGCTTAGTTTAGTAATTATGGACATGAATTCGTGGAGTGGGCGTAGTGTGTTTATCTAGGTACCTGAATCGATATTCCTATTCTTTGCCCTTGTCCGGTTATAAATCAATAATATCCCTACAACGGCAGAGAAACCCTTTTCATACTTCAGTCATAGCGCATGCTGTCACATTAAGCAAGCCTATTCCTCCAGCCCCCTAGAAAGCACACCGAGTTCTTAAACAAATCCAAGCCTCCAGCAACCTGGGAAATCCCCGCTGCTTTGTTTTGATTTAGTCCGAGAACTCCTGTAAAGCACTGTAAGAACGACCAGTTCTTAGTGACATCTTTATTGACGTCTTATGTCCAGCCTTACGTCAAACCCGGCACCTTTCAGGTATAAATATACCAACGTTGCCTTAAGCAAACACACTGTGGTAATCCTGGAGCAGAGCAGCTATCTACTTCCGAAGAGCCCAGCTGATGCGAGAGCCCACGGACGCTGCCCCTCCCTTTTGACGCGCTGAGAAAGACGCTGTCTTTTCTCCTGCCGAGAAATCCAGCCTCCGGCGTTTCCAGCCTACCCTTGCGGGTGACTGGGATACCGAGTCCTGAGAGAGAGATACCAGCCCTCCTGCCTTCTAATACCCAGGTACTGAACTGACTAAACCCTTACAGAGAATTCTTGAGTCAGATTCTTGGCAAAACAAACTTAACTTAAACTGCTACTTACTTACTCCTTCCCAAGTATTAGGCTTAGGTCAGGTACACCGGGGTAGGCGTAGTTAGAAGCACCAGTTGAGTACGATTAGTCAATGTTTATATGTATGTCTATTTTATCCATTTTAAAGTATCATATGGCTAAGAAACCATATCCATGCTTTTAAAGTAATATTTCATAATCCTGCTTTTACTGTATGCACTTTACTTAACTATAAAAGTATTGCAATTGTAGCAATTCATTTCTCTTGTATGAGGAAAGAGACTGCTCAATAAATAACACCTTTTATTGAAAACGCCCGTCTCTCTTTTTCTCTGCAATCTGGTGAAACTAAGGGGCAGATTTATGAAGGCCCTGCACCGCCGGTGCGTCACTTTTTCCCATGTTAAAAGTGACGCACCCGCGGCGCAAGGCCTTCATAAATCTGCCCCTAAGTACGCACTTATTGACTGAGTGAAATAGCTGTCTTTTGTTTTCACACGACTCTAGAGCTATACTCTTATTCAGGGAGAGCAAAGTTGTCATGTTTTATGGTTGTCAGAAACTAAATCCCTTCTTGTCTATCCAGGGAGGTTAAACTCCTCCTCGCTTATTCGAGAAAGTTTCTAGTGAACTCTGAGCTAGCTGGCAAAACACTTAAGTCTAATATAGTCAGTAGAGACCTAGTTAACCTCAGTCCTACGTCTACACTACTGAAGATATTATTCCAATGCGCAGAGCCTATTGGGACTATAGGAACTACACTACAAAAGTACTCAAGAAAGCAACAACAAACATCTCATCGAAAACCTGTAACTGCACCACTTACTCAACGCCTCACAATCAGCTCTCTGTGCCATCCACAGCACTGAGACTCAACTGAATGCCACCATGTACGACATCAGAACCCTCCTTGATCGCAGAAAAACTGTGACCCTGATCCTCATCAACCTCTCTGCTACGTTCAACACCATCTCCCCCCACAACCTCATTGACAGAATCCACAATATTGGAAAACAGCAAAACTCCCTCAAGTGGATCGTCTTTTTCCTTTCTGCCTTCCTTCACCTCTGCACTCAAGGACATCATATGCAGTGTACCCCCGGGATCGTCCCTCAGCCCCACCCTGTTCAACATCTACATGACCCCCCGCAGATGTCATCAGGGCCCATAGACTCAGCATGCTCTCCTACACCGACAACACTCAATGTATCCTCTTGCTCACTGAGGACCCCACCAACGTAAGGAGAATATGAAAATCAGTTTGGGCAGGGAAAAGGGTGTGGCCGGACACTACATCATATCACAGAAAAGTTTGCTCCTTTGCATCATGGTACATGCAGTCCACAATTTGCGCTCCCCTCAGTGTTGACCTCCTCTACCATTTATCACACGTTCCTAAGGTTCTTTTTAAACATTGTATTCTGGCCCATTGATTACACTTCATCTGGCCCAAGCTGGAGAGTAAGGCCAGGACCGTAGAGTTCAGCCCGGTGCGTAGAGTACAGCCCAAGCCAGAGATTCGTGCCCAACCGCGGACGTAAAGATACGACTCGTAAATGAATGCTGTAAATACCTAAAGTTGTAAAGTTACACTTAGTCTCAGATTGCCTTTGTGAATCGGTCCACTGTTTTCTCACCAGATGTTCTTTTTGTGTGTTTTCTGTGAGCCAACCTTGAACTGGATGCTTGTTGCCTCTGTCAGTATAGCTTAACCCCTTTCATCTTGGCTTTGCTTTATTTTCTTAATTACTTTGGATGTGTTCTGAAATGGTTCTGCAAGTGCATTCCTCATGTGGTTCATCCAGAAACTAATTTGCTTTATATATTTTTTGCTTATAAGGATGGACGATGCTTGCAGACTTATACCTCAGAAGCCTCCCCTTTGCTTGGATTGCTTACACTCACACAGTGCCCGACTGTCCTATGCTGATTAGGGTATTTGTGCTGCCTTCAGCTTCCTTAGCAGACCTTATTTTTATTACCTTTGTCATGGGCAGCAAGAGCCCTGCTGTATGGATACCTTTCTGTTCCTCATTTTCCTTTTTGTCGACTTCGTTGAGACTGTCTCTTTCTCAGGGTTCTTATTGAAGCAGCCTATAAGGAATAGCAGAAAACAAGTTGTTCTTGCTGAACCCTCAACATGCTTCCCCATTATAGTTCAGGTTTCAATCCTTCTGGTGTGCAGAGTAGAACTACATACTGAGAATTAGTTTCAAGTACTGGAATACCATAGCCGGTCCAAATCCATAATGGCTGTGATTCTCCGCATATAGATCCCAACACCTGCTCTTCTGGTAACTGGGCACACTATTCGTGATGGATATTCCTGAGCCTCTTTGTTCAATATGTGTCAGATTACAGATGTTGTTTTGTTGTTTCCCATGCTGTCTTTAATGATCTATTATTTTGTAATTTCAGGGTTTGAACTGAACTGAGGAGTGTAGTTGTTGCCAGATAATGCGGTCTTCTATGACTCATAGCACACCATGAACTGTTAAGTTTGTGTGGCCTTTTATGGGATAGGTTAATCTCAGTTCACTTGACTTGACTCAGCTAAGTACGTTTTTTTTTATCTGTGTGTTGGGGCAAGTCAGGCTGCTGAAACCGGCAAAGATACCTCAAAGTCAAATACAGCAGTTTGAGCTGTTACGAAAACCTTCAATTTTGCAGCCAAAAGCTCAGAGTGGGACAGTGCAGGGCTCTGTATCATCTGAGGTTCTTTAACTGCTGGTTACATTTGCTGCTGTGGACCAGTTACACGTTTTGCATTTGGATTTCTGGCCTGCCAGTTTAGTAGAGGCTATGGCATGTATTCAAATGTCTTAAGATCTTCACGAAGATCAATTTGTTTAGGTCTTTGGCACTGCAAAATCTGCCATTGCCTTCAAGATCCTTCAGGTTCCTGGCGTTTTGGTCTTCTATTTTCCATGGAGGTGACTTTTTATCGCCATATCAACTGAGCCACTGATGGAGAAGTCTTTCCTTGGGGTACTTTCAATATGGCTCAGCCTCACTCTCTTCCTGAACAGTGGCCGAATATCTTTCTACTGATCTACTGTCAATCCCAGTCAATGTTGTTTCAGGTCTTCTGATACTGTGGTATTTTATCACCTTTTGTAATTCTTACATCCTGCAGGGCATAGCTTTATTGCCACTTAATATGCTTAATGTGGCAGATATTTGTGGCCAAAGAAAATTCATCGAATGGTTCTAAGTATCCCAAGTGGTATTTTCAACCCAGTACTTCTAGCACACTTTGTGCACATGTAGGGATCTGATTAGAGGTGTGAGAAAAGATTTGATACTACTTGCTAAATCCTCATAGTGATTAGGAAGAGTGACAAAGTGATAATGCTTTGATTACTTACCTGTAATCCTCATTACACTGAGTTCTAAGCTACTGTCTTCTTTCCTGGACAGACTGTGTTTTCAGCCATGATTCCACTGCTAGAATATTACAAGCAGGACCTCTAAGTGGCAGGGCAGGTATTTATATCCGTAAGGCAAAGGGAAGGGCTACAACACCTGCCTGTGTCTGGACATAACTCACCCTCTTCATATAAGTACTCTGACAAAGGAGTTAGGAGTCGGTGTAATGAGGATTATCAGTAAGTAATCACGGCACAACATCGCACATCTTTTGGAGAACATTTTTGTTCCACATTTGTTGAATAACGTTTTCACCCTTCAATGTAAGATTGAAGGTGCACATTTCATGTGTTTATCCAAGTTATTAGCACATTTTCGTGCAAAGCCTTTTTTTCTGTTTGATTTCCTGTTGACAAATGTAAAAAAAGGAATGAGCCAGAACTGTACACAAACTATGACTGATAGCCGTACTCCACCGTGCCCCATCTTTAACTTGAACCTGAGCCATCAACACACTAGAAAACAGGTCAAGTCCTCTTTCTTACATGCATTGTAGAGTAGTAAGTGACTGGTTTGAGGGGCTAACGCATAAGGCTGTTGAACTGTTAGAAAGCATTGTTTGATATTGTCACAGTCTCTAGCTGAAGAGGAATATTTCACAATCAAAGGACACATTTTGCAGCTCAAGGCCAGGCATTTTCCTCTCCACACAACTTAGCCGGATCCTTCCAAATGCATGAATCCAACACTATTGTCATTTGCATGTCATTGAACTATGTAAGTCTAATGCTTTCTATCTGACCCCGCACTGAACTGACAGAACAGTCGGTTGA
The DNA here is from genome assembly GCF_964261635.1 of Lissotriton helveticus. Lineage (NCBI taxonomy): Eukaryota > Metazoa > Chordata > Amphibia > Caudata > Salamandridae > Lissotriton > Lissotriton helveticus. The sequence continues at coordinate 1,783,091,157 of NC_136067.1, read as the reverse complement.
CCCCTGACCTTTAATTCTACACAGTCTTCTACATCCATACACACTTGAAAACCTTGTAAAGGTAGTGCCATTGACTACGAGACACGTTATTGTTTTTCTGTGGAAACGTGAATCCTGAAAATGCATTAGTCACTTTTGAAACATGGAAAAAGGCCCATTTGCAAAAAGAGAAACTCATTGATGAAACTGCATTCCCTTTTCCTGGGGTTAGAAAATTCACTTTAATTTCGCACTTAATTCACACGACGACACCATATTTGAGGCTATTGAATGCATCACAAATCACACAGAAAACGGGAAGTCCTTTAGGATGTAATATTTTACCCCAGTGCTCATGTTGACCCTTGTCCTTGCCTCTTGATCTGTGGCTCTTATTTTCTCCACTCTTTCATCTTTCTCCACTCACACTCTGACCTAACCCCTCTCCAATCTCGCCTCATTCCCTTTCCTCCTTCCTTGTCAAATGCACTCCTTCTCGTGGACTTACTTCCCTCGTATTCTGCTCGTATCGAGTTTTGGCTCTTTCACTGTCACATTCTTTTCCGATCAGCATTGCCAGCCTCCCAATTTCCCTTTCTCAGTGTTCCTTCTCCTATTTCTCAGTTCCCATTGTTATTTCTCCTCTTTCTCTCCAACCTGCCTCCCCCAAGACACTCTCCTCAATCTATGCCCCATTTTGTCCTAATTTATATTTTCACATACCTCTCATCTCGGTTCTGTCCCTGCTATGATCTCGCATTTTAATGAAATTCCCAAAGTTGTCATTGGACTTATTGATAAAACAAGTGATTACGTGCTGAAACAGCAACATTTTTTGGGAGTTAGTCCTATGATTCCTGGGATGCCACAACAATATTTCCAAGGAACTAACCCCCAGATTCATCATTGTCCCGTTTTGCGAGTCCTTAATAGCTATTATTAAGGAATCGCTATTAAAGACTCGCAAAACGGGATTCATGTAGAAATCGCAATTTCATTTGCGATTCCTACAGCTTCCTTATTTGCGATTAGTAAATTGCTAATCGCAAATAAGGAATGACTCCCCATTCATTCCTATTGGCCTTAGGCCCATAGGAATGAATGGGGAGTCATTCCTTATTTGCGATTAGCAATTTGCTAATCGCAAATAAGAATGCGATTTCAAGGGTGCCAGGGGTGTCCAAAGGACACCCTGTAGCACCCCTGAAATGTAAATGTAGACTGATGTTGCGCACACACATTTCGCTATTTACCACGAAGTCAGACTTCGCGGTAAATAGCGGCCAAAAATAGCGATTTCGCAATTTTTAAAAGGTTCATGAATAGCATTTAAGGAATCTCAAATTTAGATTCCTTAAATGCGATCACAATTTGATAAATCGCAATTATTTGCTATTTTTCAAATTGCGAGTTCATGAACCATTGATGAATCTCAAATGCCATTTTTGCGGGCGCAAACGGCCGAATTTTGCGATTAGCACCGTTTGCGCTCGCAAAAATGCTTGATGAATCTACCTGAAAGTTCTAAACCATTAATAAGACTCTTAGACAAAAATTAAGACATATTCACATTCAAGAAAAGTACACTCTGGCTCACAAAGGTGTTATTAAAAATATGTAAATTGAATAGTGAATTCTAGCTTGTGTAAGTATTTTGCAACTTTTTAGTACATCGCAAACACTGCTACAAACATGGTTAGATAACATACTCTGTAGTACCAAGCGGAAACTATAAATATTCACATTGGAAACTGACTTTATGCTATAGCTGTAAGCCTGCTCATGTATAACATGCTTATAGTTTAACTTACTCATACATAATTTAATTATATATAGCTTACACATGAGCAGAGCTGGAAAATAAGGGGCTCATTAGTATGGTGGGCGGACCCGCCCGCCATAGCCCCGGGAAATGGGACTGCCCGCAATGCGAGCGGCGGTCAGGCACCTACAATTAGCTGAAAGCACCGCCAGCCGCAATGTCACAAATGCAAGTTGAGCATTTCAATACACAACGTTACAGGCACCACATGCTGCCTGCCACGTTGTACATTGAAATTCAGGGGGCTACCATAGGTACCCCCCATGTGCACCCCCCACCCCTCAGAATCCCTGGGGGCCCACTAGGGGCCCCCAATGTTGAAGACCGCATGCCTTTCCGTGGCGGCGTTCACGCCACAGAAAGGCATGTCCCCACGTGCATACTAATTCAGATGGTGGTGTCTACCAGACACCGCCACCATATTAACAGCATATTAACAGCTTTTCCGCCCGGTCTTTCCATCCGCCGGGGGTCCCCCGCCATAGTAATGTGTCGGGGGTAATTTGCATGCGGGCGGGGGAATATGTTGTGCGGATCACCATCGCCATACAGGCAGGGGCGATCCACCCGACATACTAATGGGCCCCTAAGTTCCTAATCTAAACAATCCTGTCAACGATGCTACTGCTTCTTACAAACATTTTCTGAATTTTGAATTAATTGGTGCCCCTTGCCCCACTTCTCATGCCACACACCCTAAGTGGCTTATTAGGAGTGTAATAGTGTGGCGGTAGGTCCTGCGTGAGAAGGGGCCACCATATTATGACTTTTTTTGTCACTTGCAGGCAGTTTTTGTGTTATTCGCAGGGTTTTGCCTATAAAATAGGCACCACAATGGGAACATCAAAGTAAGTTCTGTGTGGGACTCTGAACCCTTCCTACTTAGGGCGACAAAAGCAAAAGGAACAAAAAATGGACGGAATGCTGAACAATGCAAACATTCAACCCCAGTCAAAAGGATAAGGTTTAATCCACCTTTCTTTTGCTCAGCATGCCACCCCAGTTCAGACAAAGTCAAATGCAAATCAGTCTTGGCCCTGTTCATCATGGGAACAGTCCAGCCCGAACTGTCAATCCAGGTCCTCCCTAGACAGGAAACAAGCATCCTGCGACCAGTTTCGAGGTGTCACTGCTCATCAGCAAGGCTAGTTTGAATCCAGTGGCACAGCGAGCAAGGCATACCCATCCCTCTTAGGGCAAAAAATGCTGCACAAAAAGTAAGAATTGTGAATAAATCAAACATTCGCTCCCAGTCAGGAGATCTAGTTTAAATCCATCATTCTTTTGCTCACCATGCTACCCCAGTTTGAATCCAGCCATATGCAAATCAGTCTTGACCCTGTTCCTCATGGGAACAGTCCAACCTGAACAGACAAGCGAGGACCTCCTGAAGCCGGAAAAAAACATCCTGGGACCGGTTTCAGGATCTCCCCTCTCATCATTCAGGATAGCTTCAATCCAGTGGCACAGCAAGCAAGGGAACCACTTCTGAGTATGCCCATCCCACTTAGAGTGAAAAGTGCTACAGCAGCAAATGATGGATGGAATGTTGAGTAGATCAAACATTCATCCTCAGTCAAGTGATCTGGGTTAAATCCATCATTATGAATGTTTTAATGATTCAGCATTCCATCCATCAACTGTTCTTTTTGCAGAAGAACTTCCATCCAAATTGGGCATTTCACACTGAAATATAGTGCTAAATTCTGGCTTGAAATTTGCACAATTTTGACAGAAAAAACACCGGCGGGCAATCCTCAGCTGCACACAGAGAGGGAAAGTAGTGTGTATGGAAATGTATGGGAATTTTTCTAAATCTGCAGAACAAAAAGTGGAAAATCTTCCTAACTCATCTGCGAAGCCTTTGAATAAGATATTTCAACCAATTTTTAAAATAAATGAAAACAGAGGACTTGTTAACTATATCGGATTACATTTAGCATGTCTATTAATTTTCACCTGGGCTTTAAACTCTTAAATGGCTTCCCATTAAATCTCAATTAAGCTAAAAAAGAGCCTTCCTCACCTATAAGAAGATATAGCACAAATGAGAGACATTCAATATTTAAGGAACAACAGACTCACAAGAAAACTCTCTGTTCTTCACATCAATATAACCTATTCAGAAAAAAACTACAGTCAAGTATTCTTTACCTGGAAATGGTCCAGAATAGTACTGAAATATGGTATACTCATCACTCCCTTCAAGAGATACCTAAAACACTTACTATATGCTGCCAATACCAAGCATTTATTGGTGATTGTACATTACATAACTTGCTTAATAGTCTATAAAAATGATTATTGCCTGAAAAACTATGTTTTCTTTGTACAATTTTTAAATGTCGACATTCACTCATGTAAAGTAAATTGAATTGACTGGAGGTTTTACACTGATATTGAAAATTCTGCTGACTCTCATCCTCACATTATAATATATTGATTGATCATATATATTAATGTCACATGTGTGCATTACTTAAAACATTATAACTTGATGTTTCAATTTCCTATTTTAACCCGTTCGCTGCATCTGTCGGCTAACGGCCGTCGCGAGCACTACCTCCGTAGTGCTGCGCACTTCTGTTGGCTGACGTGGCCCCGCCCACTCTTCAAAGCCACAGCAACTCAGCGGATTTTCGGCCGCGGTAAAGGGGTTAATAGAAAGTGTTCTGCCATCCTACCTTTGATTGAGGCGCACTATATGAAGAACTACATTTATTTTTTCAAATGTAATTTTTATGGGACATATTATTATCATACATATTGCTTGGAAATACTACTTGGCCATCACTACCTTGTAATGTGAGGCACAATTAAATTCCAGTTTGAGAACTTGAGCTACTGGATCCAACTCTACTAACAGTGGGGTTCACACTTTAACCCCTTTTGACCACCTTCATCCTCATGCAAAGCTTGCATGACACAGGCCCTCATAAAGCACTACACTTTCTGTATGTGTCCTTGACTTTCTTTGCATATTGTGTACAAAAATATGGTACAGAAAACAACAGCGGGAATAGACATTTCTTCATTACGTTACTATACATTATGAATAAATGGTATGCAGCAAAGAGAATTTATGATGCCCACTGCCTGATTTACCTATATAGATGTGTGGAGAAAGAGCACACATTATTTAAAAACAAAAGCAAAACGGGTGTATTGTATCCTAATGCAGATGTAGATAATTAAAAGATTTTACGTAGAATTAATTTTTGTATATATACATATATTCACTGAAAAAAACAAAGGTTACAGGGACGTTTAAGTTAGTTTCAGATTTTACACTCACAAATCCATAGAAATTCAGCAGTTGTTGTTATCTCAGGTAACTGTAACATTAACTTAGTGATATAAATATATATTATATGTGTGTGTGTGTACATATATTTAAAGAAAATACCAAAGGGTAAAGCTTAGCTATAGTTAGGGAAAGTGTATTTTTTCCTTTCAAAACAAACTTAAAATTAGGCCTGGGCTGAGTTCGCCAAGAAGTGAACGAAAAACACAGCTGTGCTATGCATTGATTTTTAGCACTGGTTGCATGTCAGCGGGAACAGCACCGAGCCCAGGGCAAGAGGGTGCTGTTTCTTTTTCTGCCACTCGAGTAGATTTTCTACCCGAGCAACAGCTTTTTCAACACGAACGGAAGGTATCTCAACACGAGCGGTCGCGACCATCCGTGACCACCCACATTGAGAAATCTGACTGCCCGCATTGAGAAATCTTGTTGGGAGGTAGGTTTGCCTCACTTGCCAACTTGACGTTAGCTAGCGCGAGTGAGGAAAAAATTCCACTCCACTACATGGAACGAAGTTGTTCAGAACTCTGCATGCTACGCGGAGTGCGGAAAACTACACAAGCTCCGTGAACAGAGTGGAGTTCACTGCCCAGGCCTACTTAAAATACAGAAATATTACAAAATATAAAGTTATAATTATAATTTTCAATACAATTTATCCACCACCTTAAAAATACGATAAGTAGCACCCCTCCAAACACACTCTTCTCAGCTCAGGACCAGAAAACCCTAATTATAACTTGTCACTCTACCAAGCACTCTACTGTGACAAATGATGTAATTTGAGATGTTATAAGTGTTGTTATTAATGCTATGATTTCACATGTTATAAATTATGTCATATACAAGGGTTTAACCAGTGCATGGAGATGGTGTGTTAATGTAGTCTGGAAAATGAAGTGACAGCAGTGTGTACAAGGGTACTCGATTTATAGCAATTTGAAGGTGGTTCGTAATTACAAATTTAAGTTATAACTGTAACTTTAGGATGTTTAATATTTGCGTAGTTTAAATTGAGTTTATATAGTAGGATTAACTAAAGTATTGCCAACTATAAATTATCCCTAACCTTTAGTTTTTTTTAATCTATGTGGCCAGGGCAAAATTCCCCAAAAACTCTGCAGTGGAGTTGCTCGCCACGCCCTTTTGCGTGACATTTTACATCATACGCAACGCTAAGTGTGTTCTTGTGCCAGAAATCACACACGAAAGGCACCACGTGGTTCGCATAGGTGCTGCCATGTTGTTTTTTGCTCTGTTTATGATACTGGGGCCTACTTTTGAATCTCTCTTTAATCTGTTTAATCATAAACCCCTCTACCATTTCTACCACTCTTTTTTATATATTATCTTACTGTGTGTCTCTGTGTTTGTGTATTTTACGTATTTTCTAATTAATTGTGTTTTTTTAAAACTTTGGGACTTCCTTCCTTCCTTCCTTCCTTCCTTCCTTCCTTCCTTCCTTCCTTCCTTCCTTCCTTCCTTCCTTCCTTCCTTCCTTCCTTCCTTCCTTCCTTCCTTCCTCCCTCCCTCCCTCCCCATCCAGCAGCATGGCTAAGCAGGGGAGCGGCAGCGCCAGGACCCCCTCAACCCAGCACACCTAGCCCCCTACCTTGTGGTCAGTGGCAACATGAAGGGGTGCAGCCCTGCACCATTTTCTCAGAGTTGGACCGGTCCTTGGATGCTTGATTCCGGTCTGGGAAAGACATGGCTTGGTAGTTCGGACTGGACTGTTCCCATGAGGCACAGGGTCAGAGCTGATTTGCATATAGCCAGTGTCTAACCTAGGGTGGTGTGGAGTGCAAAAAAACGATGGATTTAGGCCCAGATCTTTGTACTGGGGTGAATGTATGACATTGTTCTACATTCTGTCCATCAACTGTGTTTTTTGTAATTTTCACCCCGAGTGGGCTGGGTATGCTCAGACGTGAGTCCCAGGCTCTCCACACCACTGGAGTCAAGCTATCCAGGCTGATGAAGGCTGATAGCCAGAAACCGGTCCTTGGATGCTTGATTCCGGTCTGGGAAAGACATGGCTTGGTAGTTCGGACTGGACTGTTCCCATGAGGCACAGGGTCAGAGCTGATTTGCATATAGCCAGTGTCTAACCTAGGGTGGTGTGGAGTGCAAAAAAACGATGGATTTAGGCCCAGATCTTTGTACTGGGGTGAATGTATGACATTGTTCTACATTCTGTCCATCAACTGTGTTTTTTGCAATTTTCACCCCGAGTGGGCTGGGTATGCTCAGACGTGAGTCCCAGGCTCTCCACACCACTGAAGTCAAGCTATCCAGGCTGATGAAGGCTGATAGCCAGAAACCGGTCCTTGGATGCTTGATTCCGGTCTGGGAAAGACATGGCTTGGTAGTTCGGACTGGACTGTTCCCATGAGGCACAGGTTCAGAGCTGATTTGCATATAGCCAGTGTCTAACCTAGGGAGGTGTGGAGTGCAAAAAAACGATGGATTTAGGCCCAGATCTTTGTACTGGGGTGAATGTATGACATTGTTCTACATTCTGTCCATCAACTGTGTTTTTTGCACTTTTTATGTGCAGCACCACCTCGCCTCCATCCTGGCAGCAGGCAGGAATACTGGCAAATGATATGGCCTCTGGGAGTCGAGGCAGCACTGAGAGAGCATGCCCTGGGCTGTGACCCCTGCTCTGGGTCTGGTGCACCCAACATCTTATGCACCAGTGGGCCAACATCCTGGATAGGGACCTGCTGGGTGTGGAGGTTGTGGGGCTCAGTCATTAATAATTATTTATTTGTTGTGTTCTATCTATGCTAATATTTTTTACCAAATATCAATCATGCTGCTCACACTGAGGTAAGTTAAGTTTATGACTAAGGGTGGGTGGACATTTCCGTTCCGCCCACGGAATGTGTGTAAATTTGCACCTTCCACAAAGTAGGCCGAAAAACGGGACAAATTTCCGCACATTCACGGGCGGAACGGAAGTTGGCTGCCCGCCCGCCGCCTGCTTCCCACCCGCCTCCCGCACACCTTTTTAAATTAGATTTAAAGGGTAAAATAATAACTTAAATAAAACGTACCTGATTGCGCTGCAAACTGCCCACACCGCGGCTTCATCTTGTAAACTGCGCATGCGCGGGAGTTCTTGGTTTTTGGTGCTGTGAGCCAACAGCTGCGCCTTTAGGCCCTGAAGTTGAAGGCCGCACCGCAGAACTTGTGCCCTGGAGTGGGCCTCTAATTCCCAGCTGTTCTTGTTCAAGGTCATTGGCTTGCTGTCTTGTAGTTTGAAACTCTGAAAAAGGAAGGAAAGTGGTCAGTAATTGTTTGTACTGTGGATCAAGAATTGTGGCACAGATGCAAAGTTTGTATGATACAATTTTGCTTTGCATGCTTGTATTGACAGATAAGTGAAGGATTAAGCTCTCCACCTACTCGTGTGCATCTTTTTTTAGTCCACACCTGCGTACATTTCTGACACCTCCTTTAGATAGTTCCTGTAGCAAATGCAACAACAGGATAGCTTGGCCCATGGTACTGTCCTCATTGCTGACTTCCCATGTGAAAACCTCAAAAGGAATCAGCATGTCTGTCAAGCATTTACCTAGGCCCCAATGGTCCATCTCAATGATCATGCCTTTCAGAATTGCATCCCCTCTTTGCATGACATATTCATTAATTGGTCTGTACTGCTCAACATATGTTGCAACATATAATAAGTTGAGTTCCAAAGTGTTGGAACCTCCTTTATGAGTGCTTTAACTGCCATTCTATTATCATGCTAAATGACCCTCAACTGCTTCCAGGCTTTAAACAAATGGCTGAAATGAGTGCATATTCTTCTTCAGGTGGACAGTAAGTTGCCGACTCTGTCTTTGTTTCTGAGAAAGTCCTGTACAATGATGTTGATGCAGTGTGCCAAACACAGGACCCTGAAATAGCCACCATCTGTCATGGACTTAACTATATTACTGCCATTGTCCGCGGCAACAAATCCAATGTTAAGCCCTCTTTTTTACAGCCATTCAAAGACCTTGTTGTTAAAGTCATCGAAGATGTTTGTAGCTGTATGGAATTTCTCCATGGCAAACATGGCTTTTGCTGCATTCTTCCAAGTGCCATAAAACATTTCAGCAGTCTCAACACCTGCAGATATCATTTCTCTAAGCCCCACAAAAGAGATCCAGTGTGCAGTGATACACATACACATGTAATCAGTGGCTTGACCAATGGTCCACATGTCTGTCCACAGGTGGATAGTGTGCACATCATGAAGTAGTGCTGGAACAGCAACTCTGGCAAAATAGGTAAAGAAGGGAACCTTCCATTTTGCGATGTTGCTGATGTTGGCGATACTACTGCACTACTGGAGACGGCGGATTTGTGAATGAAAATGACACCTTCTTCTTCACATTCATCTTCCACTGTGATCGAATTGCATTTACTGCTTTCACCCCCTTCACCAACACCACTTGCAGTTTTTTGACTGGTAAGGTGCTCCTCCCAGTGGATTGTCCAGGGTATTCTCTAATGGATTGTTTGAACTTGGGTATCATAGTTTGTACTAAGCTTACCTCGATTAACACTAAGTATGGGTGAATTTTGGGGATTCGCGCTCCGCGAATTCATGCGAAATGGCAAACAAAACCTGCAAGTTTGCAGATTTTCCCGCAAACTGGTGGATTTTTTGCCATTTGCACAAATATGTGACATGTGTGCTGTAACTTTGCCACCGCGCCGAAAGGCGCCGAAGTCCCTCGAGTGAGCTGTCCATCATAGTGAGGAAAGGGCGGGAAGACCTTGTATACCCTAGTGTGCGTGTGGCGGGGCCAAACAGGTGGGGCTTCTATGCGAGTTCACATGCCTCTTGTTTATAAAGGGGTACAAAAGGGGGTGGTGATGGACGAAGCATCTGAACCAATCAAACACTCACACCCAGTCAACAGATCTGGCTTTAATTCATCACCAGGCTGGTACAGCAGGCACGTGCTTTTGCCCAAAAAAGATCTAGGGCAATATACCAGTGATGGTAAGCTCCTTCCTATTACTGGCCACTTTCTTGGCAGCACCTTTCTTCGTGGCCATCTGGAAGCTGTCAGTTGGCACTGGCACTTAGCTTCACAAGCTGAAGAGATGTCCTGTTGTGTGGTCCTGCATCACATCGTGCTCACGCCTTCTGTCTGGTAGAACTGTAGGTCATGTCTCTTCTCTTGTGCACCGAAAAGCAAACAAGAAAGAAGATGATCAGTGAAACATGGAATTGTTGCAGTTGAATTAGTAGTAAAAACAAATAATATCATTAAGTGTGGTTGCTTAAGATTGAAATAAGTAACATAAAGTGTATCCAGTTGTAAAACCACACCAACATAAACTTTCATGTACACTCAGGAAGGATAAGAAAGAGCAACAACAACAAACAGATGTAACAGTTTGCTTTATGTGCATCAAGTTGGGATGTGGCACTCAGGGAGGTGCAGGTGACAATGGAATAAACCTTAGAAAATGAATGCTTTGGTCGGTTGTGCGCCTATAGCAGACATGGGGTTGATACCGGATACCGGATGTTAGGCAAATGGGAAAAAGAAATTTAGAAAAAAAACAAATAAAAAAGTTACACTTTTTTTAAAATAAAAAAAAAAAGATTAAAAAAAGTAGGGAAAATGTAAATTAAAGAAAAAAGTAGTGAAACAAATATTTAAAAAACCCAAATTAAAAAAATACAATTGCTGACATACATTAGGGAAGGAGACTGCCGTGAGAGTTGAATTCCACTGGGATTTGGGAGGCAAGGAGTGTTGCAGAAGATAAATGCAAAGGTGGAGACGATAAATGCAAAAAAAGAATATAATATTATATAAAACGCTGTCCGTACAGTACATTTAGTATGAGTGTTGAGCTTCTAGGCCTCATGCATAACACACAAAATGGCTGCTAGCCACATGGTCAAACAGCAAGCATGCCACAACTAGGAACACTTGCAGGCCTATTGCAAAAGAAGACTGACTGCCTACACAAAATGGCTGCCAGGCACATGGTCCCAACAATACCAACCTGCAAGGACGCATGCCCACAGCAAAGAACACATTCAGGCCTATGGTAAAAGCACACTAGTTGCCCACACAAAATGGCTGCCAGACACATGGTCACAGCAACAGCAACCAGAAGGGAGGCATGGCCACAACAAAGAACACATGCAGGCCTATGGAAAAAGCACACTGGCTACCTACACAAAATGGCCACCAGCCACATTGGTCAAACAACAAGAAGGAGGCATGGAAAACAAAGAACACATTCAGGCCTATGGGCACTGACTATACAAAATGACATCTGGCCACATGGCATGGGGAACAAAGACACATGGTGGCCTACGGCAAACGCACTGACACACTGGCCAGACAAATGAGGCATGGTAACACAGGAGAAAACAGCATTAATTCAGCAATGCCCAAATTAAAAAGTAAATGGCATAAAACATCTTACAACACACATCCTCCAAAGGCATCAAATATATTAATAATAATAATAATAATAATAATAACAAAATGTATAAGAGCGTGAACAGTTACCTAAAGCAGAGGTGTCCCGACGTTATAGTACCCCACCTATACACTATTTCCAGGAAAAAATATGAAATACCCCCAAACAACACATTAGTAATTTAATCCAATGCCATCCATGGCGTAAATGATAGTTCAATTCAATAGACACCACAGAAACAGTTGTTTCATGCACCCGTGACTAGTACTACACCTACTGGCTGGAATGCCCATTGGCAGAGTATGCCACATAGTGAATTAAATGAATAATACAAATGTATTAAAAACCATGGAGAAAATGTACTGAACTGTGCAGCATTTTTCCTTTTTGAAGGAAAAATTACATTCAAAAAAATAACCAGGTCTCTACTGAAACTTCAGGCCACCCACCACAATAAATTTTAAAAATCAAATAAAAATACAAATAAATCCTGGTGCATGCCCACCACCAAACAACAACAGCCTTATACAACAGTTTTTTAACTTACTTGTGAAATCTCAAATACAAAATCCTTAAATCCATTGGTACATATACTGCAGACAAGGAGAGTGATCTTTCCAGCTTCAAATCCAAATGAAAAGTGACCAGGTGATGGACAAAGCACTGGGAGAAGAGTGCTGGACAGAAGCAGGAAGTTGGAGAATCTGAGCACCCCCTTCCAGTTGGGAAAAAAAAATAAAAAAGGACTCCTCGTACAAAAAACCAATGCAAACGGACCATTTGGGGAGGTTTTTTATACCAATTTGTCTTTTTTAAGAGATTTAGCTGCTTCTCGAGAAGAGAATCTTCCCCAGGTTGCAGCCGCGATTGATGGTGCTCACTCATGCTCGCGTATATGTCACAAAAGAAGAGCCAGAAGTGGCTAATGCGCCCTAAAGCCACACTAGTGTCAGCAAAATCTCACAGGAGCTCGTGGGTGGCTAGAAAATCTCACGAACGCTCGTGAGCGCCTGGCAAGTCTCTCACTGTGTCCCTGCATGTGAAACTACATTTCGAGTGTGCCAACAAAATAAAAGCTCTGCTCCATTGCGGAGTGCAAAGTTTTATCTGTAACTCCACTTTCTTTGCAGAATGTAGAGTTGGCGAATTCCAGAAACTCCATGAGCAGAGCGGAGTTTTGTTTCAAATCGTAGTGCTGAGTAAAATTCTTTGGAGTGTTGTTAAGTGGTGTATTGTACAGAACAGTGAAGGACAGTCTCATGGAATCTAGTGTCGTAGAGTGAAGTATTTTAGAGTAGAGTGGAGTGGAGTAGAGTGGGGAAGCGGACAGTGTGTTAGATAGTGGGTTGGCGTTGCAGGGCATGTCATATAGTGGAGTATCGTACAGTGGAGAGGCATGTAGTATAGTGTAGTGGTGTGTGGAACCGTAGAGTTTAGTGTTGTACATTGGAGTGTCATAGACTGGAGTATCGTAAAATGGAGTGTAGTGGAGAGGAGTGTCATAGAGTAGATTGTCAAACATTGCCTTAAGTGTAATAGAGTGTAGTGGCACAGAGTGGATTTCAGTGGAGTAGAGTGTTGTACAGTTCAGTGTTCTCAAGGGCAGTGTTGTTGAGTGGCATACAGTAGAGTAGGGAAGAGTCTAATACAGCATAGTGTTGTACAGTAAAATGTGTTCATTTCTGATAACATAGGGCTTGGTACAGGGTGCTATTTATAATATTTTAAAGGTGGTGGATAATTTGTAATTGAAAGTTATGACTGTAACTTTATAATTTCAAATGTTTGTGTATTTTAAGTGTGAATTTCAAAGGAAAAAATAAAGTTTCCCTAACTATAACTAAGCTTTAATTTTTTTTTTCTTTAAATTTCAAGGGTGTTTTTTTAACTTTTATTAAAACTGTGTTTTAAATTGTAGAGTTCGGTGTCATTGAGGGGACTGTTGTTATGAAGAGGACTGTACAGTACAGTGGACGATAGTGTTGTATAGTGCAGTGTCGCATAATGGAGTATTGTAGAGTGGAATACAATGGAGTGGAATGGAGTAGCGTACAGTCAAGTAAAGTGTCATAGAGTGGAGTGAAGTCTTCTACAGTAGAGTGGCATTGAGTGCATTACAGTGGCAGTGTCAACTGCGGCAGTTGAGTAAAGTGTCATAAATTGGAGTGGAGTATCATACAGTACAGTGAAGTAGTGTGTCCTAGGGTGGAGCAGAGTGTTGTGCAGTGGAATGCTGTGTGATAGAGTTGAGTACAGAGTTGTACACTGTAGTGTACGTGGATGAAGTGGAGTACACAGTCATTGAGTGGTATAGAGTGTAGTAGAGTTTTACAGATTACAGCTGGAAAGAGTGGAGGAGAGTGTGGTATAATTGAGCAGTGTAGAAAGGAGTATCGAACACTGGCATAGAGTGTGGTAAAGAATCATATATTGGAGTATATTTTAGTGAAGTGTTATGTTGTAGAGTAGAGTGGCATAGAATAGAGTAGAGTGGCATTTTATATCATAGAGAGGAGTGGTGTGGCATACAGTGGAGTGGGCTACCGTTTGGTACACTGTTATGAAATGCTGTACAGTAGGGTAGAGTGTAGTAGCACAGAGTGGGTTAGAGTGTTTTAGAGTGTACATTTGGCTGGAGTAAAGTGCGGTACAGTGTGGTAGAAGGCGTGGCATTGAGTGTTGTAGAATTTACTGTCGTAGAGTTGGATAGAGTGGAGTGGTGTAGAGTGGAGAAGTGGAGTACCGTAGGGTAGAGTGGACTCGTATGTGATAGGCTTGAGTGTAATTAAGTAGGGAGGAGTAGCATAGAGGGAGATGCGTAAAGTATCGTAGAGTGAAGTACAGTGTTGTATAGTGGCTTAAAGTAAATTAGAGTGATGTACACTTGCATAAAGTGAAGTAAAGGGTTGCACAGTGGAGTGCTATAGTTTGGAATGTTGTGTGGTACAGTGGTGGGGTGTAGATTGCCATTGAGTGAAGTAGAGTATCGTAGAAAAGAGCAGATTGGAGCAGCATGGAGTGGAGTTGGGTAAAGTGGAGTGGCTTACAGTGAAATAGCATAGAGTACAGTAATGTACAGTGGAGTGGCATACAATGGAGTCGTGTAGACTGCAGTGGCATACAGTGGAGTGGGTTAGAGTGGAATAGCATACAGTGGAGAGGCGTAGAGTGCCACAGATGTTACGTGCAAATGTGGCACTAATATGAAATTAAATGAAATTAAATGAAAAGGGGATTTGTATAGCGCGGCTGCTGCCTGAGGGCGTCCAAGCGCTGAGTAGAGGGCATAGTACTCTGAGGGTAGTAGGGGTGGTTAGTTTTTAAAGAGGAAGGTTTTTAGCTCTTTACAGAAGGACAAGAGGATCCGGTTAGCTCTTAGCGATGGAGGGAGGGAGTTCCAGAGTTTGGCGGCATTGAGCGTGAAATACCTGCCTCCTGCTCTGCACCTTTTGATTCGGGGCACTGCAGCAAGGCATGCATTCGTTGATCGAAGCTGTTTGCCAGGGCAGTAGGGGGTAGGAAGAGAGTGGTTGATCTCTGGGCCAACTCTATGAAAGGCTTGGTGGGAAATACAGAGGGCCTTGAATTTTATTCTTTCCCAAACAGGGAGCCAGTGGAGTAATCGAATCCCTGCTTTGGATGATTCTCTGCGAGGTATTTGGAGCAGGGTATGTGCTGCGCAGTTCTGGGCCCGCTGAAGCTTTTGTAATACGTATTCTGGGGCTCCCAGGTAGAGGGCGTTGTTAAAGTCAAGCCGGGACTGAATGAGACCCTGAATGACAACTTGTTTGGCTTCAAAGGGCAAGATCGGAAGGATCTTTTTTAGCATCCGAATGAGCCCGAAGCAGATTGCTGAGGTTTTTGTTGCCTGAGTATTGAGGGTAAGAGATTTATCGAGCCAGACTCCTAGGCTTTTTATGTCCTCCTTCGGCGATGGAGGTGAGCCTAAGCTGGAGGGCCATAGCTGGTCGATGGTGGTAGGAGAAGGAGGGCCGAGAAGCATGATCTCGGTTTTTTCACCTTTCAGTTTTAAGGAGGATGCTGTCAGCCAGCTTCTTACCTCTTCCATACAGGCAGCCAGGTTGACTTGCGGGTGCCTGCTGTTCTTCTGTGCCAGGGAGACCACGAGCTGAGTGTCGTCTGCATACGAGATGATCTTAATGCCATATTTGCGGACGACCTCAGCCAGCGGTCTCATGTACACATTGAACAGCGTGGGGCTTAAGGAAGAGCCCTGCGGTACCCCGCAACTCAGAGGTCTACTGGTGGAACAGGAGTCACCGTCGAAAACCTGGAAGGTCCTTCTGCTCAAAAAAGATCCTAACCAGGCAATAGCATCTCCGGAGACTCCCAGACCGGACAGTCGTTGTGACAGAGTTTTATGGCAGGAAAAACAACTTTCAAAAGGAGGGTCTACGGGACTATGTTTACCGACCATTCAAGCTAATACCCCTTATAAACTATACTTTAACAGCTTTCTAGACCTTCAAGTTTTCGTTGTTAAAGTAGAGTTTTATGGCATACCGTGTCAAACGCGGCGCTGAGATCGAGGAGAACCACTGCCACTGATCCCCCTCGATCCAAGATCCTCCTAGATTCTTCCATCACAGCTAGAAGAGCCATTTCTGTGCCATGTTTGGGGCGGAATCCTGTGTGGGTGATGTCCAGTAAAAGGTTTTCTTCCAGGAATTTTGTGAGATGGAGGCTGACATGTTTCTCCAGAATCTTACTTGCCCAGGGTAACAAGGAAATGGGACGGTAGTTGTTAGGGTCATTAGGGTTAAGGTTGTTTTTTTTAAATAGTGCTTTTACCATCGCCTGTTTCCAGGTGGGAGGTACAACTCCCTTTTGCATCAAGCTATTCAATAGCTCCATGAGAGTAGGGAGGATGACTTGACTAGCCATGATCATCGTACGGGGGGTGCTGGATCGGAGGGAGAACCTGATTTTATTTGTAGTGCGAGGGAATGAAGTGATTCTAGGTCTAGTGGTGGGAAGTTGCTCATAGTTACTCCGCGGGGGAGTTCTGTAGTGGTTGGAGGCTTGGGCTCACTGATACTGGTCTCAGGGGAGGGAATCATGAAGGATGAGTATATGTTATTGATTTTTTGATAAAAAAAAGTTGGCTAAATCGTTGCAGCGAGCCGTGGGGTTATTGGCTGAGACTGCAGAGGGGGGGGGATTTTTGAGGGACTTTTGACAATTTGGTAGATTTCTCTAGGCTTGGATCTAGAAGACATGATTTTATCTTGATAATAGGTGGATTGGGCTGTAGTAATTCCAAGTTTATATGCCCTTATGGCTTCCCTGTATCTGATTTTGTCAGTGGTGGTATATTCCAGGCGCCATTTCCTTTCAAATCTTCTGCACGGACGTTTTTGTTCCCTAAGCTCTTCCGAGTACCAAGGGGCGGTCTTTCGTGATCTTTTTAGCACGGTTTTCCTGCTGGGGAGAATAGAATCGAGAGAATTTTCGATCCATTTGTTGAATTTCCCGCTGTCGGGTAGGGGGTCCTGGGAGAGCAGGGGTTTCGTGGCGGTCAGTAGATTCCCCCACTGCTCTAGAGGGAGTTTTGACCAGTTTCTCATTTTTTGTGGGGTGGGGGTAAGGAAAGTGGCTTTATGGGTGGACCAAGTGAGGGGAATAAGAAAGTGATCAGTCCAGGGAAGGTGGGTGATGGTACCAACCAAGAGGTTGGGACAGTTGCTAAAGACAGGGTCAAGCAGATGACCTTTGTAATGGGTAGGGGACCGGATTAGTTGCTCCAGTTGGATGGCGGCCAAACTGGAGACTAGCTCCTTAGCCGTGCTATCAGTGCAGTTGTCAAAATCCATATTAAAATCGCCAAGTACCGTAAAGTTGGAAGAGGACATTGCAGATTCGGCCGCTTGCGAGGGTAGTGAGGAATGAAAGTGGTTCAAGGGGCCTGGGAGGCGATACACGAGTATCCCTGTTAGACTGTCATTGGGGGTGAATTTGAGGCAGAACGATATGCTTTCACAGTCTGCAATGGGGTCCGGCGTACAGTGACACTGGTATAGGGACTTGTGGATGACTGCAAGACCCCCTCCTTTTCCCCGAGTGCGGTCCCTGCGAGCGATCTGGTAGCCAGGGGGGAGAGCTTGAATTACGTCTGGATCGCATTCTGGGTTTAGCCAGGTCTCAGTTAGTAAGACGGCGTCCGGATTCCGCTCGTCAATTAACAGGAAGATTTCTGCGCTTTGCTTAGGCAGGGATCTGCAGTTAAGGAGGAGTAGAGTGAAACTTTGCTGTTCCGGTTTGTATCGGGCGTGGTTGAGTCTAGTGTCGCAGTATTGACAGGAGATGGGAAGATCCAGGGGGTGGTGGCGGTGTTGGCAGTAAGCTTCCGTGGGGGGTTTAAGTTTGAGGAGGGCGGTGTTGCTGTAATGAGTTCTTAGAGGGGGACCAGGGAGGGTGGCCCCTGGCCCCTGTCGGCCGCGGACGGCCGCAGACGGGCTTGCCTTTGGCGCGCTGGGGGTGCGCCCGCTGCGCGCGTCCGGGTGAGGCACATGATTTAAGTGAGGAGAGGGGGCATGGCCTCACGGCCGTGGCCTGTGGGCTTCAGCAGAATGGCGGCGAAGCGAATCTCCAACCCGCGGCAGCGTTAAGATCGGCTGCGCGGGAATTATGAAGTGAGTGGGAGGGGGGCGAGTGCTCAAGGGGGAAGTGCAGCAAGTTAAAACAACAGTTTTTAATCACAATTCAATTTTAAAAAATAGCGTGCTCCCGGCTTCCGCCTCAGGAGTATAATGCCTCTAAATGCGGGCTCTGGCGTCGACTCGCCTTAAGTAGTGCTTCAAGGGGGCGTGGCCTCATGCCCGTGGGCATGGCCTGTGGGTTTCAGCAGAATGGCGGCGAAGCGAATCTCCAACCCGCGGCAGCGTTAAGATCGGCTGCGCGGGAATTGAGAAGTGAGTGGGAGGGGGGCGAGTGCTCAAGGGGGAAGTGCAGCAAGTTAAAACAATAGTTTTTCATCACAATTCAATTTTAAAAAATAGCGTGCTCCCGGCTTCCACCTCAGGAGTATAATGACTCTAAATGCGGGCTCTGGCGTCGACTCGCCTTAAGTAGTGCTTCAAGGGGGCATGGCCTCACGGCCGTGGGCATGGCCTGTGGGATTCAGCAGAATGGCGGTGAAGCGAATCTCCAACCCGCGGCAGCGTTAAGATCGGCTGCGCGGAAATTATGAAGTGAGTGGGAGGGGGCGAGTGCTCAAGGGGGAAGTGCAGCAAGTTAAAACAACAGTTTTTAATCACATTTCAATTTTAAAAATAGCATGCTCCCGGCTTCCGCTTCAGGAGTATATTGCCTCTAAATGCGGGCTCTGGCGTCGACTCGCCTTAAGTAGTGCTTCAAGGGGGCGTGGCCTCACGGCCGTGGGCGTGGCCTGTGGGCTTCAGCAGAATGGCGGCGAAGCGAATCTCCAACCCGCGGCAGCGTTAAGATCGGCTGCGCGGGAATTATGAAGTGAGTGGGAGGGGGGCGAGTGCTCAAGGGGGAAGTGCAGCAAGTTAAAACAACAGTTTTTAATCACAATTCAATTTTAAGAAATAGCGTGCTCCCGGCTTCGCCTCAGGAGTATAATGCCTCTAAATGCGGGCTCTGGCGTCGACTCGCCTTAAGTAGTGCTTCAAGGGGGCGTGGCCTCACGGCCGTGGGCGTGGCCTGTGGGCTTCAGCAGAATGGCGGCGAAGCGAATCTCCAACCCGCGGCAGCGTTAAGATCGGCTGCTTGGGAATTATGAAGTGAGTGGGAGGGGGGCGAGTGCTCAAGGGGGAAGTGCAGCAAGTTAAAACAACAGTTTTTAATCACAATTCAATTTTAAAAAATAGCGTGCTCCCGGCTTCGGCCTCAGGAGTATAATGCCTCTAATGCCTCTAAATATATATTGTATTTATAACTGCCATCGTATGTCTATATCTTGCATATAAGTGTCACTATATTACATACCTAAAAAGATTTACCAATACAGTTAACATCACAAAATGATGCAATCACACACCATGTCTGCTGGGATTGTTTTACTTTCAAATTCAGACTACCATAACAAATAATGTGCTCTACTATTACAGAAACCCAAAGACTTTGAACTTCCTGGAGGGTCTTCTTTCCTTGAGCTCAAATCCTCTATCAAAACTGAACCTCACTCAACACAGTATTAACATCATACATATCATAAGCTACACGGACCTGATCAACCCATTCCTTCTTACATTCTAACTTTCCAAATACTCCTGCTCATTCAAGAACCTCTGCATTGAACCTGTCATTCATCTGCAGACAATACATATGCAAATGTGGACTATTTAATTACTCCTCTCAACTGTGCCACAAAATCCAAACTTGGAGAAACACTCCACAAAAAAGCTGAGATGTAATACTCATTCCAGTGCAGACACCAGGCTTTTGAAAAACTGCATCACACGCAGAAAATCAAATTCTACTGCAAGAGCCAATTACTACCAACCCACCATCATAAAAGCAAACCTAGTGCCAGACTCTTTGAAACAGGCAAATTATTCAGCTACACACTAAGACATCCCCAACCACATTCAATAGAATTTTTGACTGCTAGAAATGAATTCTCTCTGGACAAAACAGCATTCAAATTCCCATTACCTCTCTTATATTTTTCAGTGATGCTCCCAACTGGACTGTAAGCCAATCACGAATAGACCTGCCCAACATCCTGACATTTTGAAAATCAAGCTCTAATAGCAGGCTTCATATATTTGTTTAGTTCAGCCTTCTGAAACAATCTCTTCAGTTCTCCAGCAAGAACATGCGAATAACATGGGGTGTGAGTGGGGATGAGCTACAAGAGCCCATACTTTGAAATATCTTCACTTATATCTCTGCATTAAATTTACATTTGGGCCATTTTAAAATGGCCACAAAACCCAGATCTTCCACTTTGTAAATTAACTAGATATCTCATAAACTTCAACCACCCACCACCTGATCTGTTCCACCGGTGTGAGCTATCTCCTCTTTCCTTTTCCCAAAATGATCTGTAGCTAATAATAAACAGCATACATATTCTACAAAAGGAACAGATGTAGAAGAAGAATACACCTTAGGAATGTGATGAAACCAGTACAATTATTACAGCATTCAGAATCAGTCTGTTAACAATCTCCATGATGGTTTACTGGACCTGGAGGAATGATTCTTCACCTGTCTCATAATAGTGTCATCATCCTTATTAGGATAAATTGATAGAACTATCCAGACATGGTTTGCTTCCATTGCCAAAGGAGCTTGCATCTAGGGGAACCACTGCAGAGACATTCTCAATACCACACTGACGAGGCAACCCATGGGTGGGCGGTCTGATTAGGGAGGCACTCCCAATCAAAAAGTGTGAGGGTTATTGCCATACGTTTTCCTTGCCTCCTACCTTCTTAGATGCATGCTACTTAACAGTCCCTCTAATTAGTAATACTCCTTTCACTGAAAGCTCACAGTCTTCTTAAGCTTGGCACTCATTTCTCTTGGTCCTTTGTTGTTTATATGTCTTATAAAATAAATACTTCAGCCCAGCCAACACGTTTCGTTTCAACCTGACCCTTTTACAAGACTGCAGTTGTGCATAATTCAATAATTAAAATATACTCAAAACCAAAAATACATAAAGGCATGTTAAAAACGTATCATCTCCTAAACCTGAAGCCATATGATTACAGTATAACAATCAAAACAGTAAGTACCTCAGTACTTCACTCTTTTACTATGAGTACAAGTGGGCCTAATGTCTTGGTCAAAATTCTTCTTGTCAGAAGAGAAAGCACCAAAACATTGACTAATTAAGCAAAATTAAATAATGCACCCTACTGCAAAGGTGTCTGCATTACAGGGAGAATTGTTTTTGTGCTGGAAGGGACACCTTACTGTATGAAAACAACCGGTAGAGACATTTTCCCCTTTCTGAGTTTGCTGCAGAATGTAGAAATGTTATAATGTTAGAAAGAGGAAACAATAAAGAGAGAAAAATATATCTCTTTCCGTTGCACCTCCCCAGGGAATGTGTAAAATTCTGAAGCATTTCCAGGTCTACCAGTGTTCGTAAATCTGGGAATGCTTCAGAATACATGGGTGGATACATGTTAGACCCAAGCGCCTCCCATGTAATGCTTTCCCGGTGCAGTATAACACAAGGCAGTGACTTGTGATGCCTTGCGTTACACCAGGTTACCAAGCCATGCAGGGCCACATACGGTGCCCCCTTGGGCATGGTAAGTCTAATTCTAGGTTTTGCATCACCCATTCTAGGTTTTGTATCGGCGATGCAAAGGCTTGATAAATCTGCACCCCAATATGTAGAAAGCAATCTAAAATACAATTCATAATACAGCACTTTAACCAGATGTATTGTTAAAATCAGTAGATTTTAAAAAATCTACAGCAATCAAAATAAGAGTACACCTTTTTCTTCAAAATACAGATTAAAATACAAATCCATATTTTGTTTAAATGGTTTCTAATGTCCCCTGCATGCCAAATCATTTTAACAACTGAGGCACAGATAAAAGAGGCGTAGAGTTATTGCAGATAATGGAAAGTGGGTTTATATTGAGTGAAATATACTTGTTTCAGCAGTGGGATATTTTTTCATGGGAATGTTGTAAAACCTACAGAGGAATAATAGTTCAGGGTACTTTGCTTGGTAATTCCATCACAGGGACACATAGGTAGTTTGTCATTAGACTCATGCTTAAGGGGTTATGCAACAAGAAAATGTACTATATAAAAATAAAATCTTGTTTTAACAAATCTTTGCTGTATGCTGGTGACCATGGTAATATAGGGCTGTATGCCACCTTGTCTAATTAAATCAGCATGTACTATATTAGTCATTTTATTCTGACCCATACATCTGTTGGTTCCAATCTAGCATTGGGAAATTGCGCTTTAAAGTCCCTTTTTTGATTCCTTGCAGAGTTTGAGGTTCTTCAATATACCCCAGTTTCCCAATATCTACACACATTCTCATGATCAAGGCTGAGCATTGTATTTTGCCTGTAGCATCCAACTTTAAACAATCAGAAAAAAATGTCCATCTTTAATGTTGTTACTGGTCTTGTCCAGATGGAGTGCCACAAAAGAAGAGGAGAAATGTTAATATGGTCTTCTATATAATACATACATAATTCCCTGGGATATAGAAAAGCAGGACAGTTTGACGGAACAGATAGCATTCTTTTAAGGCACTTATTTTCTAGCATCTGAAATTAATTTACATTTACATAACTCCAGAGACTCGCACCATAACAGGCTGCTGACATACTTTGCTAAATAAATATCTGTGATTACTTTAAAAGGTTTCATAGCTATCCTGGCTGCAAATCTATACACTGCTGTACAATTGTTATCCTTTCTCTTTACAAATGATATAAGAAAGGCAACACTCAACAAAGAATTTTTGTTAAATATATATGAGCTTGTTAACCACTGATCATGCAGCTACAACTTAGCCACCTGAGTTGCTAGTTTTTGAAGGATATGCACCTGTACCCCCTTTTCTGTTGCCTTTCACCCAGTAGTAGTCTCTAACGTTGACATCATGGAAATACAATCTAACTGAGGAATATCAGATAACTTTATCTCAACATTACATTCCACAGTAGACAGTTCTGGATTTATGTGACCCCACAGCGCCACTGTCTTCATTATATGCAAGAGAGTAATTTGAAATTGATATATTGTCATCTATAATAGTTGAAATGACTACGGTACTCCTCCCAGTGTGCAGCATTCAGGGAGCATGCCTTACTTTGTTCTCTCTAAAACCTCTCTGAGATGTCAAATGCACACTAAGGGAGATCAGCTAATGTAATACAACAGCCAAGATTAAACTGCATTTCCTCTAAGTACACCCTATTGCATATGTTCTGTGTTACACTGTCTCTCATTTCTGTATTGCCACCTGTGTACCTTAATATTTTTACAGAGTCTGACGGTGATTCATGTTTATTGTCCTTACTAGTAGTAAGGGAGGCAACAGGTAGGAGTTTTTTATACCCTACTTAGTTGTATTTTCTTGTATTACAGCCCTGCTGCCTCTAGCTGCTCAGCCAGAGTGTGACTTGGTAATGGAATGTTGGTGTGCCTGTGATGCGTGGAATGCCTGGGTGTCTGAGTGTATGAGTTTTGGCAGTTGGAGATGGGCTGTGCAGCTAGGCAGGCTGATCCTGGTGGGGTTGGTATCACACTAGGCTGGCTGGAGTCAAGATTGATGTAACCTTAACTGGAGACTGAATAAAGACTTAAATATACATCCTGGCTCCTGGTGTCTACCTTCATAGGATACAACATAAATTTGGCGACGAGGGGACTTGAACCCTAGAGACTCTTGGTACAGCACAGAAACAAAGGTACATGTGAAACCAAGAGATCCTACAAGCAACTACATCTACCAAGAAAGTATTTCCAGGAAACCCAGTGCCAGCCCCACCAGTGTCCTTCCAACGGACAGCCCCAACGAACAGTGTCACCGCCAACTGACACTGTAGCCTGGGAATACTACAGCCATCAAATGGAGCACAGTGAGTTGGAGGAGTAGTTCAACTACAACCGCATTTGGTGTTCCAGCCACAAAGGAGTACAGTGAGTTGGAGGAGTAGTTCAACTACAGCCACATCTGGTAGTCCAGCCACATTGTTATCTTCAAAAGTGTTTGGTGAGCTGGATGGGTAGCTTCTCTACAACCTGGTGTTGGTGTTCCAGCCACATCATGCTACCGAGTTTACAATGTCTTTAAAATAAAGACAATTTGGGATTCTTCATTTCAAAGATGGTAAAACTAACAGCGTGCAGTTGCTGCACAAAAGGAGATTGCAACAGAAGAAGGTTTAAAGAAACATGGGACTTTTGTCTACCTTTGGATGTCTGCTCTAGAGGTGAGGTGCCAGCTCTAAGTCTTTGGACACTTTTTGGGATTCCACCGTTTGATCCTGTCTACATGGATACAAAGATTTCCACACTGGGTCTTTCTCTGGTTTTCCTGCACAAGGTTAGCACATGCTGTCTTTAAGCAATGCTTGATGGCTGTCTAGTAGCTGCATCAAGGTGAGTGGCTTGATTTTCAAATGAGGTTAGTGCATCCACTTTGTTCTGCATGCTAATTTGGGAAATGCTGTTTGAGGAAATGGATGTTTTATTTCACTGGAACAGGCTCACAGACCGGTCCGTTTGGTTCCCAAGAACAGAGTTAGCAGTGGACTTTGTCAACGTTTTTCTGCTATTAGAGGCGGTTATTAATCAACGTTTCCCAGCCAATCTCTTTACTTGTGCCAGCATGAGGGTAATCCAATTTCTTTAATTTTGTGGTTTGTGGCTTCACCTTAGACTGTCGGCGGTTTAACTGCAGCCTTCATTTTCAATAATAACCTTGTCACGAGTCAAGCCTTGCATGCTCTTACCTTTGTCCAGTAGAACAGTGTTTGGTCGCATCCTAATTAGTCGGTCAGGACCGCCAACCGGGTGCAGGCCGGTCCCATGACCGAGACGATGTCAGGCGGGGGAAACTCCGTCTGACATCGTAATAGGGCACTTTGTGTGTCCTAGGCTCTGGTGATGGCATCCTCATGTCCACTATCAGTGTGATCTGTAGACAGTGTGTGCACGTGCACGGGGGCTACGGTAGGGATCAAAGTGCAGCTACCGGATCCAGTCATCATGCCTTCCAGAATCTGAGTCCAGAGATGTCGCCCTTTTGTCACTTTCTTCACTGTTTTTTCTCCTCATCACTGCAGTGGCCAATTAAGTGCGGTTGCATCTTATAGTGCAAATCAGCTTTTTAAAATGACTCTCAAAGAATACTGCACCCAGCACAATTTACAGTTGAGGTTAGCAAGCAAGTTGTTAGGGAATCACATCAAACTACAAGCTCTGGATCCACAACATTGGGCCATCAGATCTGTTGATTTGTATCTGTTTCCTTCCAGGCAGTTATTTTCTACTTTGCCCACTCCTCATCACTATGTCTGCCAATTAAAATGCAGGCAGATCCTGTAGCGTAGGTCAGTGTTTCAAGGAACCCAAATAGTGTGAGTTAATCTGCTGCGAAAATGTGATCAATGAATTTACGATTTTGAATTAAATCACAAATGTCGAGTTGTACAAAATTACCATTTGCATATCTTAAATAGCTATTACGTAGGAATGGCTATTTAAGAAATGCAAAAGGATATGTATTAAATTTGCGATTCCATAATAGCGATCCCTACAAAGTAGGAATCGCTATTAGGGAATCGCAAATAGGAAATGCCCTTCAATTCCCATCTGTGGGCAAAATAGGAAATGGTTTTCATTTTGTGATTTCCTAAGAGGAGATCGCAATTTAAGAAATGCAAAGCCAAGGGTGCCTCTACGCTTAAGGCCTCCATGAGGCACTCCGGGTTTTCTAGTGCACATATGCCCTAGGGGCATTTGTGTGCCTCATGTCACATTCAAAAATACATTTTTAAATGCATTTTTTTAAAATGTTGTACATGGTCAACATCCATTTCAAGTCAAAGGTAATAGCATTGTCTAATGCCCGATTCGCATTCAGGAAATGCTACGTGCATGTGCATTAGCAATCGCAAATAGGTAATCCCTATTTGTGATTCCTAAATTGTGGACACAAATGCGATTTCTACCAGGTAGAAATCGCAAATTGCAACCAGTTTTGGCTCTTTGTACACATGAAAAGGTCATTTGGCATTTCTTAACAGGCCGAAATAGTGATTCAGCCCATTAAGATATGCTAAATGGCCTCATACATCTGGGTCAAAATCCCCAGAATTACTGGCACAGGTCGGTGCAACATCCAAAAAATGATCTATATATCATCAAGAGAGGAATAAAAAAGTCTGAGAAGTCCAGTACAAATTATCTGGAAAATTATAACATAAAATTCAGAGAGGGTAAAGTCACCTTATCAAGCTGTATGATCTCCCATTTTTTCCCACTACACCCTGAATGAAGGTGCTGGAATGCCACAATGATGTAATGGTTTACTGCCCAATGGTGAGGTAATTTTAATCCCTCAGTATTATAAACTAAAGGGGGCCCAATTCATAAAACCATTTCCAAACACGATGAATAGCAGTACAGTAGTATAACCACATATTACGGTGCATGACTATTCTCAAAGAAAGTTTTTGAGCTCTACGCACAAGTTAGCACTGTCTTTTGTGTGAGGGTAAACCAACCACATATGCAGATTAATCAGTCTGTACAGAAAAACATATTACTTAAGGAGTATATGTTGGATGCTAGAAGTAGCTTCAAATTGTGGAAAATCCCCACAAAATGGAAAGTGCAGCATATTGGTGTTTATATGCACTAGAACCCTTGTGGTTCTGGGGCGTACTTTGAACAGGAACTGCGTCATATGCAGGGAGGTGTTAGGGTGTGGTTATTGTTGAATATGAGGTACTGGGCAGAATGTGAGTGTATGCTGAAACATAAAGAAGTGTTTCACTGTAGCTCCTGTGTGGCATATTTCATTTGCATGTTCCAGGGCTGGGGAAGATGCTACATCTTTTGACAAGTTACGGATAAGTGACCAGAAGAAAACAAGGCAGTTCTCTCTGAGAGTTTGCAATGGTACAGTAAACTGCCTGTGCATGCCACGTGTGCCTCAAATCAATGCAAAGCAGTCTGAATCTAATACATGTGGAGTCAAAGCCCTCCTCCAGCCCATACATGGCCAAAGAAATAAATGAAGGCCCTGCAGAGAAGCGCATTCACAATGCCTGGCAAAACTACCAGTGAAATGGTCAACAGAGACACTGTCCCGCGCCCTGAATATGTAGGAACTACTCAAACAAATCAGAAAGATAACAGCAGCAACAACCAGGAACAAGAAACAGAGAATTTACTCAGCATCAAGGCCAAGTGAAGCATTCTATAACCTTGGGTCGGGCATGCTGACCAGATCTTGCAGAAGTTGCAGGTGTCGCCAGGTACAGTGAAAGCTGCCTGAATAGCATGTGCTCTTAATGGCTCTTAATGGCAATAGAAGGGAGCGTGATATACAATACAGCCATGTTCCTGAAGCCACCACTACCCTTCAACACATATAAGAAGCAGAACATTGGTGCTAGTGGGCTGCGTGGATAAAAACATTCAATGGCTTTATAGATGAACTAAAAGAAGAAGATGAAAAGAAGATCATCAAATACTTAAAAAAAACTTGCAGGTGATGGAGTGAAAGAAGTATTAAGGAAATTGCACAACTGATGTAAAGTTGTACCAAAAGGTAAAAGACGCGTTGGAGCAGTGGTTGCTCCTTCACTAATGTGGAGGAGCGTTGCCCCACTGCTCAAATGAAAAAAAAAATGATAATAACGTATCGTTTTCATTTTATTTTTCCTATTGCAGTCAGTGGTGGAACGGGGCTGGCCAGAGCAGGGGAGGAGTGCTTTGCACTCCCTAAGTGCGCATGCACTGTAAGGCCAGCCCTCTTCGACCGGCTAAACAGTCATGCGCACTTTGCACGTTCCTACCAGGCTCTGTTACACAGACTGGTGATCAACATGCACAGGCTCCCTGTCCCCATCTGAGGGCCTGAACCACAGCGCTCAAACCAATGACAACGCTGCATTGTAGTGTATTGATTGGCTTGGGGGAGCCTGTGTGCCCAGGTGCTACCTGCTGAGGGCCGGGACTGGAGACAGAAAGGAAGGAGAGGATGGAGGAGAGGCGGCAGCAGCCAACTGTTCCAGGTATGTCCTTTATTCTTTCTTTTTTTCCCATCAGCTTCATGTGTGCGCCCTTGTGAAAACAGGGGTGCTTGTTGCTCCATTTTCCTCTGATAGAAGAATTGCAGATTCACTTGGTGAAACAAGCTCCTTGTGCAACACACACTGTGGCAATAAAAGTACAGTCCAACCGCACTGTTAGAGAACTCCTAAAGTTGTCGTACTTCCTATTTGTTCCGAATTTCCTACTCCCGCACTTGAGTGAGTGACACTAATCTTTTAAGCGAAGTGAATGACTCTGAGCACAGCAGGGAGAGAATTGATGTGCACTCAAAAGTCTAAATAAAACATCTCAGAGGTTGCGACCTAAACGGTTGCACTGCTTGTAAATCATAAACGAAGGCAGAAAAAGAACTATTATCCAGAATATGAAAAAAAAATATGCCGTATTAAATATGCTACTTTAATGCTACTTCAATTCTGAGAGGCTAATTGCTTTCTCTGACATTCCAGTGATATGTATTGCATGAGAAGAGTGAGAGACACCTCTTAATTAATTTCCCTGTCGAAGATGTATTTCGACGGCTTGGTTTCAATGGGCGAATTCTTCTCCTCGAGGCGTGTGAGTAATGCTCCAACAATCTTTGCTGGGCTTTATATTAGTGATATGTTGTTACAATTAGTAATTAATCTTTTCCCTTCCTAGTGAGGGCAGGAGGGTGGCTGTGTTTATGTTTACATTTGATGTAGATTCTCCCCCATTACCTTAGATCCTTTATTTCACTTCTATTAAGTGGTTGGTGATGGGGTCAAAATGGTAGGGCCCTGTAACAGGGCGGGCCAGTCACATGTACCTGAAGCAGACTCACAGGACTGCTATAGAGACAGCCACATCAGGAGCTGTTGGCCCCAGTCCTGCCGTATATATGTCGCTGGGAGCCTTAAGGTAGTGTAGGTAAACTGGCCTCCCTCCCCTCAGCCCGGTAGTAGGGGACAGCCATAACTGGGATACAATACCCCCTCACCCATTACAATCCTGGGCCCCAGATCTTATCCCAGATCCTATCGTACGTACTGCACTATTGATTGCCAATGCGCTGCTCCCATCCAAACCCCTTGGGTGGTTTACACGGTTTGGTGCTGTGGTGAGTTCTGCATGCCATTTCTTCTTATTTTATGGTTTATTCATATTAATTCATGTCATTTTATTCTCTTTTCGCGTGTTTCTATTCTATTTTATGCGTTGTCATATAATAGCAATATCATTACGTTTAGAGGCTGGAAGTGTCTGACTGCACTTGTGTAGGCATTTGGTCTTCCTGCAAAAGCGTCTCATCCTGAAACCTTGCTTGCCACGAGCTTGGAACATAATTGCATTCCTTTGATCTTTCCTTAAAATAAACTGTTGCACAAGTTGGTCGACTTTAAACACAGCTAAAACCACTTTTGTTCAAAGCTATTTATGCTTGCTGTCCATAGCAATCTTACTGCCTATTTCTACTCTGGTGACTCTGAAAAGAAAAGAAGAAAAGACTTTCACACAGTTAAGAAAAAAAGTTCCCTTTTAGAGAGCCCCAGCTTTTTCCATCCCACTAAAAGACATTTCTACACATATTTCAATATGACTGCTTGCAGCCAGCAGCTATGGGTGCTTTTCGTTGCCTGTTTAGAACATAATGAAGTTGATGCAGCATGCAGTGCATGGCACTGGGCAAGCACACACTTTAAAGGGCTGAAGTTGGTGCGTTGTGCAATTTGCACTTTACAGTAACTGGTGAACATATTAATGCAATAATATATGGGGCCATTTTTCATGTGTTTAATATTTCAAGACTATACCTTCTCACTGCTTTGTAAACGTTGCTTTCTCACTACATTACTTTTCTTTAAAAATACAACATTTGACAATCTTTTTCCAACTTTTTCTTGGGAGGAGAACCCAGCTGTACCCCACGTTTGTTCATCAAGCTTGCTCACTTTGCTCACTACATAAAAGTAATGCCCAACTTTCACGACCTCACCACTTTCAAATGTCACAAGTCGCCACCAGCCACCACTGCGTTCGAGGCCACCTTCAAACCAATGACGAATGTTGACCATGAAAGGTTTATCTTCAACCGCTGCACAACAACAGGTGAGTGAAAGAATTGACGAGTTTGTTGAAAGACTTGATACATTAATTGAACATTGCAGGTTCTGTGACTTCACAGATGAAGAAGCCATGCCCCTCAGTGTCATTGATGGCCGCCTTTCAGATTCATTTAGAAGGCACATGTTGAGAGAAGCACATAGCTCGGAGAAAATGCTGATGGCTGAGAGAGCATAAGAACGAGCGGACCTACAAGCTACTGACATGGAAGCAGGAACAGCACACAATAAATTGGCAGTGGCTGTGTAAAGCAAGCACAAGCAAAAGCAAAAGCAAGATGCATGTATGTTGACTTCTTCGCAGAAATCAAAGCCATGCTTCCGGTATGGATTTTTTTCCCCATGAAGGTGAATGACCGGCCATCGGGCAGGTCTGCAAAGGTTGTGGGAAAAAGAATCATTTTACAACTGTGTGCCGAGCTGAAGAAAAATCATGTGTGTCAGAATGGAAAGAAAAGATGGACAAAAGAGCATTCCAGAAGTGCTCTCGCCACGTCCACAAAATGAAGAAGCAATGGCAAAAGCCAGAAGTCTCGTCTATATGAGAACTTTCAGCTTTGACAATGTCTTTTAGCCTTGTTGTACAGCAGCATGGCAACAAGCAGCCCAAACAACAAACGAGTGGGAGCGAACAAGCACCATGCACAATGAGAAGGAATGATGACAGGGGAAGAAAGGAAAAAATAATACCTTAATCAAACCGTAAGCCGCAGGAGGACACTAATCAAAATGAAGCAATCAGTGCTTGGACCATGCTACACAGTAGAAGAGAAAGTGAATCCAGCATGAGCTGGTCAATTAGGAAGCAACAAATAAGAGTGTCAATGAATGGTAAGTGATCGGCGGGCTACAAGTCCCTTTTAGAAAACAAAATGTCTTGCAAGGGTCAGGACATGCGCTATCTAAGGCTAAACCCAAACAAAACATTGCTTTAGGCCTAAAACAGTGCTTGGAAGTCCATGTCCCAGAACCAGGCACTGGTGCCAACTAATCCATGTGGTTCAGTGTTTAGCTTAATGTGCTGATTCTCTTCTCCCTAGCACTCTACCCACAACCTAACTTTACTCAGACATCAGGAGGTTACTCATTTAAAGTTTGCGCTAAACAGCTGTCATTTGTAGCATGCAAAACTACAGATGCATAAAGTCTTGAAAAATTACAAATACCCTTAGGGAATGTAAGATGAAGTAAAACATGTGAATTTTAAATTAGGGATTGCATCTCTGCTATGGATTACCTTAAAGGTGCTTTATAGTAATTGCTGAACAATCGATCAGTTATTTTGCCGGTAAAGTTAAAGACATGAATGGTACTTAATGCTGCCTGAAAAGGCAACAAACTAAGCAACTGCAGTGTCAAGCAATTGCAGTATCATCACAGCTTTATCTCTAGTATCTATTGTTTGTTCCTTCCCATAAATAAATAATCACCATAGTGAAATGTCTGCTGTCACCATGCTAACTGGGAAGGGAGTGACACTGTGATAGAGCTAGCATAAAACCAGACACAGTTTTCTCTTCAGTGAGAGTTTCTAAATGAGTTTTACTTTTACAAATATGTGAAAATAAATGTTTTCTTATGGAGGAAGTTGCTCCACCCGGCACCCACTTGATCCTGATATCTTAGCTGTGAGATTTTTCTTTTATGTTGCTTCTCTGGTAAACTTGTGACTGGTCAGAAAACACCACAACATTTCTAGTCCAGCTATCTGTTTTCTTGGAAACAGGATCTAGGGCATGTACTGAAGTCACAAACCGGAGAATTACTTTAAAACATCTGCACCTCTTAATATCATTGTCTCATTCATACTTGACTTTTCCCACCAACTCTCATTGTGTTTTCTTATTGTGTTTCCTGTCTAAGCAGCACTAGATGGTGAGATGTTAAGACAGACGTTCAGTGTGTAGCAACATGTGGACGCCAATGGCAATCTAACGATTAAAGTGATCACTGCATGGATTAGCTACAAAGTGTAAGCATAACCCCCTTTTACAAGCATTGGCAAAGTCAATAGGTCTCACCTTTGAACCTATTGGCTTTGCTACTGCCTTCTACCCCTGCTGTAGAGCATCAGCACGTTTCAGAGACATTACCAAAAATGCTTCGCTTTTAAAACGAACATGAAAATACTGTTTACTGATCAAAATTGGTGTTTTCATGTTAAATGCAGAACAAACAAAAATTAAGAAACCAACAGCGGACCCCAAAGAACTCAAGAACTTCTGCCCCATCTCTCTGCTCCCCTTCCCGGCCAAAGTTATCGAGAAGACCGTCAATAAACAGCTGACTGCATTCCTCGAAGAAAACAACTCGCTCGACCCATCCCAGTTCGGATTTCGAGCCAACCACAGCACCGAGACCGCCCTCATCACAGCCACCGATGACATCAGGACCCTGATTGACAACGGAGAGACAGCCGCTCCCATCCTCCTGGACCGCTCGGCAGCCTTTGATACCGTCTGCCACCGCACCCTAATAACCCGCCTCCACAACACTGGGATCCAAGGAAAGGCCCTGGACTGGATCACATCGTTCCTCTCTGACAGAACCCAGAGAGACCCTCTCCCTCCCTTCTGCTCCAAGGCCACCAAGATCATCTGCGGCGTACCACAGGGCTCCTCACTCAGCCCAATCCTCTTCAATATCTACATGAGCCCCCTCACCACCATCGCACGCAAACACAACATCAACATCATCTCCTACGCGGACGACACCCAACTGATACTCTCCCTCACCAAAGACCCTCTCAGCGCCAAAGCCAACTTCCAGGACGGAATGAAAGATGTCGCAGAATGGATGAAGCACAGCCGTCTGAAGCTCAACTCGGACAAGACGGAG
The DNA here is from genome assembly GCF_964261635.1 of Lissotriton helveticus. Taxonomy (NCBI): domain Eukaryota; kingdom Metazoa; phylum Chordata; class Amphibia; order Caudata; family Salamandridae; genus Lissotriton; species Lissotriton helveticus. The sequence goes on along the minus strand of NC_136067.1, from coordinate 1,783,057,901 downwards.
GTCCTCCTCCTCGGACAATCCCCATCCGCCTGGAACGACTCCTGGTGGCCCATGACACTGGGCACCGCACCGACACCCACGGACCACGCATGCAACCTGGGATTCATCCTGGACTCCTCCCTCACGATGTCCATGCAAATCAACGCAGTCTCGTCCTCATGTTTCAACACCCTGTGCATGCTCCGAAAGATCTTCCGGTGGATCCCCACCGAAACCAGAAAGAGGGTCACCCAGGCCCTTGTCACCAGCCGACTGGACTACGGGAACGCCCTATACGCAGGAACTACAGACAAACTTCAGAAACGCCTTCAACGCATACAGAACGCCTCCGCATGACTCATCCTCGACACCCCTCGCCACAGCCACATATCCGCCCACCTGAGAAACCAGCACTGGCTCCCCGTCAGCAAGAGGATCACATTCAGGCCGCTCACCCACGCACACAAAGCGCTCCACAACATGGGCCCCGAATACCTCAACAACCACCTCTCGTTCTACACCCCCACCTGCAAGCTTCACTCCACCAGCCTCGCCCTCGCCACCGTCCCAAGGACTCGCAGAACCACCACCGGAGGAAAATCATTCTCCTACCTGGCAGCCAAAACATGGAACTCCCTCCCCGCACACCTACGACTGACCCAGGACCATCTCACCTTCAGGAAACACCTCAAGATCTGGTTATTCGAGCAATAGCGGCACCCCCTGCGCCCCCCCCCCCCCCTTCAACGCCTTGAGACCCTCATGGGTGAGTAGCACGCTCTACAAATGTATTGATTGATTGATTTTGTGGTTCACTTTAATTGTGCACATTTTGGCATTGACAAATGACAACAAACTGTGGAGTAAAAAAAAAAAAAAAGATTACGCTTGGGTTCCAGGGTATTTTGGAGATGCTGACCTGTTGATGCTTACTGCTGCATGCTCATCATTTATATTTTTCCATAAATATGATACTTGCTTTGCATGTAGGCAAAAACAAATATACTTGTACTTATGTAGAGGTTTCTTAAATAGACAACAGTTTTATAAACGAGGATAAGCTGAAGGAGCCTTGCCATGCTGTGCCACATGTCAAGCTTGGGCTGCTAACACTTGTAAGGAAGTGAGAAAAGGCAGGAGCGGTGCATATTAACCCCTTGCCCGTGGCCGGAATTCTGCTCCTGTGCTGGACATTCCGATCGCGGGCGTGGTCATGACGGCCCCCAGCCGTCATCAGCACACGAGCACTGTGTGCCATGACGGCTGGGGGCCGTCATCAGCATGGAAGGGTTTAAGGGATGCCTTCCTTCTGATCACACAGCATGTGAGAGGATCTGATGCAGGGCCGGACTCGCCATAGCAGGCACCCGGCAATCCCCTGGTGCGCTGCACGGGTGGGGGCCAGTTTTGGGCCCCTGGGGGCCGCTTTTCCGGGTCTGATGGGAATGAAAGCCAGTGGAATGTGTTTTTCTTGCAGTGGTAATGCTCACCTGAAGATGCGCGAAAAACCAGGACGTGTATTTAATTTTAGTAAAAGTATTGGATCGCCGGGAAACAAGTTCAAAAACTGAGATGGTCCGGGATCTGGACTTCTGGTCATCCTAACGCCAGGCCTCTTGTTAAAGCAAAACACATTTATGGTGTGAATTACGTACACATGAGGCTTTAGGAAAATATTCTCCACTTGCCAAAAAAAAGAGCTATTGCACCTGTCTGTGAAGCGGCACCATTAAACAAAAGAAAGTATGTTTACATACAGTATTTGTTGGAAACTGAAAGCACGCTAAGAGGGTGCCGTGCTTATGATGGTAAAATATAGAAAAATAATGAAACATTAAGCACAGGTTAAATTAAATGCGAGGATAAGTAATAATGAGCAAGGCTTTCATTCCGGAAAGCAGTCAGAAACAGAAAAAGAAGTGGCAAACCTCCCAAAATAGACATAGGGGGAACAATACTTGTAACAGGGCCAGTCGCCAGGGACAGAAACCATCCACCTAAAGGGGGACAAATGTAAAAATTAGCTACTGTAAGGAAGATAATGTAGACAGGCACACAAAGGAGCTAATGAGGAGTGATCGGTGTAGTTATTGCCCTAGAGGAGATACTGCATGCCTAGTAGAGCAGCGCATGCGCTTTTAATCTCAATCAAAAATTGTGCTTTGTCTTTGCTGATTATGTACAAGTGCTGCCTTTGTATAACCGCCTTGTTTTAAAATAAAAACAAAATTAGAGGCAACAAGTTTTAAAACATTGTAATTAAGGTTGAACCAACCTGAGGTGAAAATCTTGAAGAGAGCAGTGACAGCCTACAGATCTGTAACAACTGTAAACAGGGAACAGTTTGGAAACAATCTCCACAGTAAAAGCGATCTTTGTCTTTTAAGATTATAAGCCCCAAAACGTCAAGGGACCAAAAAGAGCAATACACACGGAGCAACTTCACTCAGCCTACTTTCTCCACTTCTCTTGTTCCAAAAAGCAAAGCACTGGCAAAAATACTGCCGGGAATGTGCTCCACTCCAGAAAGCGGTCTGAAGATGCTGTGGTCCAATTTCTAGTGTTGTAAAAGCTTATGAGAACATGAACAATTACGTCAACACTACTGTCAGCTTCCAATCTGACCTGCCGTAGTTTAGGCTAAAAAGTGAAGGCCTACAATACCTCTCTAAAAGAGTTCATTCTGAGACGAAACATGACCCCATGAGTGCATTCAATATTGACAGTACAATGAAACAGGCAATGATGGGGAGGTGGTAGCAGCGACTGTGTAGATGGGTGAAGGGCAGGGATGTAACAATAGCCACTACAGCCTCCGCGGTGTGAGGGGACCCCGAGCACTAGGAACCTCTTCCGGAACTCTGCACGGGTGGACCTGAGAGCTCCTGACTAGGTCGGAAGAGTGGGGGGCCCCCTTCATGCACTTCACAGGTGGCCCCTTCAAGTTTCATTATGCTAGTGGTGATGAGGAAACAGTGAACAACAGGAAAGCAGGTGATAGCAGTGAACTTAAAAAGAGCCTGAGCATGAGCTGTGGATTTGCACTCATTAAGTTTAATTAATCAAAGCTTCATCCATACTCCACTGAAGCCCTTAATATACAGTACCCTTCGCAGCAGCAGCGCATGTGCATTGTAAAACAACATCAGCTACAACAAATGGAAACCAAGCAAAATCAATCATCCTCCTCATTTATTTATTTATTTATTGAGTTTTATATAGCGCTGACTAGACCCGAGGGTATCAGAGCGCTTTACATGAGATTCAACAATGTTGCAGAGTTACTTCAGTTACAATTACATTAGTTACAGACAAAAACATTTAAGGAGCATAAAAGACTAGGAAATGGAGTGAAAGAAGGGTGAGAGAGCACAAATCTGAAAAACGTATAAGTACACCATATTTACAAGCACGTAGTGTTAGTTAAATTGTATTGCACAAGAGTGTCAACTTATATAAGAGAAAGTATATGAGTGTTTGTTTTATTAGAATAGATACATATATAAGTGTGGAAAGCTAATGTAGAGATTGTGGAAATGTTAAAAAGATGTTGGGGTCACACGTTAAATGAATAAGTGAAAATGAAATATAATTCTGCAAACCATAAAACTGTGTAGGCCACATGGCATTTCACAGGAAACGAAAGATGCTGCTACACTTTTAGTGACGTGGATTTTAATGTCATTAGAGTGCAAATGTATTGTTAGGTATAGTATTGAAGTATATGTTTTACATAGATGTGTTGCATTATATTATAGAACTGAGGGCTAGTTAAAGAATACTGTTTAAATCTAGTTAAATGTTTTCAGAGTGCAGGGACCCGCTTCATGTAAATCAAGTAGGCCTGAACAGATAATGTCGTTTTCTTTGATCTGCAATGTGCTCGTTAGAGAAGAAGTCGAGAGGCGCCAAGTACAGAGTTTTACATATGTTTTATGACCTATAGATATGGTGGAGTCTGGAATTTGAGGCCCACTGTAGGACGGTCTGTATGCAGGTGCAAGGGGTCCTAATCAGTCGAAATGAATGGGGCTTTGTTCAGTGGCGCAGGCCTGGAGGAGGTTTCAGGAATTTCAGGGGGTACCAGCGAACTGGAGAAGAAGCCTGGGAACCAAGGTCAACTTTAACGAGGGTCCCGAAGAGTATCATCATGGAGTCTGCCGCCAAATTCGGTACCACGTGAGGGGCGTCCCGAGGGGCGTTCCTATCGAAAATGTGATTTTGTATTAGGGAAAGCGACCCGGGGAGGAGACAGAGCAGATGATCTGAGAAGCCTAAGAGAGCGGATGGGTAGGCAGATAGAGAACTGACTGGCTTCAATTAGAGAAGAGACTAAGAAACGTGCGTGATCTTCTTAGGAAGTCACCACGGCTGACACCTTTTTAGGTAAAGATCTTGTTAAATAGGGATGTCACTTAGTCTAGTGTAGGGACAGACTAAACCTGTATTTTTCCTTTCTGTAAATGACTCTCAGGTTGCAACTCACAGCGATTCTTGCAACACTGATGCTCTTTGAAGTAGTTCTGATAATTTCCTTTTGTCGTTTAAGGATATTTAGAGAGTATCTTTTTGTACTAATACCTGTATACCTTTTGAATCTTATTTTGAGATGTTTGTATCTTCAGATACTTTTGACTTTGAATTAAAACTTTTAACCTTTCCCCGTGGTAAGTGATTCTTTAGAGTGGTCTAAGTTCCTAATTAACTAACCCAGTAGTAGATTGTCTTTTACTCAATGACAGGTACCAACGATTCAGTCGACAGGATTAGGGATCTGGTAAGATAACTAGTGACCAGAAACCCCGCGTTAACAGTTGGTAGCAGTTTAGGATGGTTATCCCAAGGCCCCTAGACATCGAGAGACGAGCAGCGGAAGAAGCGTGCGCCGAAGGTGCAGACGGTGCGAGAAAAGCAGCAGTATCGGAGGAGAGTGAGTATAACAAGGGTCATGCGTGAACAGATTGCGGTGTTTGTGTGGTAGTTAGATTGTAATGTCTTGCGGAGTTGAATGCCTGTAGTGTGATTGAGAGAAGGTTGTGAGCGCGCGCAACCTGGTAAACTGGTTACCTGATAAACGGGTGAACTGGTGAATCTTAAGTTCAGGCCAGAGCTTAAGTGGTTTTGGGTGTATCGAACATCCAGAGTAGTTGTCGACCATAGTACGGAAGTCATGAGGTACCATTGACCGCCGTGGAACCAAGATAGGGGGAGTGCAAGAGTGAGTGTGTGAGTAACGGACGCTGGTCGAAAGTTACTGTGTGTAAGTAACCTATCAGAGAAGGCGATTGTCTGGACGTAACGGAAAGACATTTCGTCAAGTTAAGGTGACAACTACAGAAAGACTGTGGGCGTACAGTCAAGAAAGGTGATCTCTTGGACAGAAGTAATCATTTTTCAGAGTATGAATGGGATGCACGCATGACCGAGGAGACGAGCTGAAAAAGGAGGGGAACTGCTGCGAAGGGGGACGAGGGACGTCGGTTAGAGCCGCGCTGTGATTGAGCGGTTGGTGTGACGTTAGCTAGAGCCGCGCTCTGGTTGGGCGGCTAGAGTGACGTCGGAGGACAGCCGCGATCGGATAGGCCAGTTAGTGAGAATAGCGCGGTGATTGGTGGATTGTCATCAGGAAGTAAAACAAACGCGGAGAAAAGAGAAATCATGAAGTGCTTTAAGTGTTTGAAAGGGATTTTTAAAAGAAAAAGAAGTGAACATTATTACGGGGAAGAGGCACCGCCGGAGGGTACACCAGCTCATTATATGGCAGCGAATGTGGGGCTGCATACGATATTATGGATTGGGGCTTGGAATAAGCTTACGGAAGGAAATGAAGAAATGCAGTTCCCTAAGTATGGGACGTTTAAGTTAGAAGTGTTACATCGGTTAAAAGCAACCATGTCCTCATTGAAACCCTCGCCTAGACCAACCCAGTTTGAGGCCCTTAATGCATGGATTAGGGCGGCGCACGACAGGAATTTGAACAGGCGTCAACAAAGATTGACTCGTTCGGTAAGAGCAGTGCGAGATTCTAAATGGGACGAAGAGGCAAAGAGATGGAGGGTACAGGCTATTGAGGTAGAGAAGTTGTATCCAATGAGGGAGGTAGTAGGTGGGAGGAACCTCATGGAAGAGGATGAGGAGAGCGATTCGGAGGACAATGTGATAAACAGATTGTTGATAGACAGACCACCTCCGAGAGTTGGGGAAATTGAAGATAGAGGACTAGCAAGGGAAGATGGGACTGCCATAGAGGGGTTTACACCACTCCCTATATCGGAATGGACACCTATCAAAGGCGAGGAGACACCTCAAAACAACACAATACAGAGTGTAGTGGGAAGGTTTGTGGTACAAAAGACGCCAATCACCGAAAAGGCTGAGTCTTTTGGATTACCGGATGCTCTTCAAGTACCTGTTACCATAGGACCTATAGTGTCGATTTACAATCCAGATCATGGGAGAGGGGAAGAGCAGGCATGGTTAGATAGAGAAAGGATTGAGATGGAAAGGAGGAATAACACGATGAATGCATGGAAGCAATTGCCAGGATCGGTAACGTGGAACACCCCATTCGATACGACTGTGGGTCCCAACACAGGACAGGGAGGTCAGAGAGGACCGATGGACCTGAGGGGACCACGTCCAAAATCTTATACAGAATTAAGAGCAGATTTGAGGGAATGGGAGGGGTCCACGGTAACTCCGAGTAATAGGTCAAGAACAGAACCCGAGTGGGAAAACCGAGGTAACGGGACTGTATCTCATTGCGGGGCTAGCGAAAGCAGTCAGGGGCGAGAGGGTCAAAGTCAGGAGAATAGAGGAGTTACACGTCCTATAGATCGGAGGGAACAGCAGGAGCAGAATGGTAGAAGTATGGAGTGTGAGGAGATGTCTCGCCTCATGCAAAACGAGGGAGACCAAAGAACACAAGAGTACAGAGATAGGTTTAGGTGCACTCATCATGCACCTGGGGAAGATGTACAACACTGGCAAAGAGGGAACAGTGAAAGATCACGTCATACATCAAGTGATCAGAGGTCACAGATGCAGGGAGAAGAAAGAGGGAGTAACGGAATGCCTTACCATGCATCCCGAGAACCCAGACAGGATGGGGAATGCGGGGCTATGAGGCGCGAAGGAGTGTTTCACCATACACCCCGAGAAGATGGAAAGGCATGGGACCTAGAGAGATGGGAGCATGGGAGGACTCCACATAACACACCAGAGCCTAGACGTAGAACTAGGAGCTGGGATGAGAGAGAGGCTGAAGGAGCACCGAGAGCCGAAGTACTGAAAGCAGCTATAAAGGTTAAAAGGCTTGATGTCTCTAGCCTAAAATCCGATCTTGACGAGATTGTAGAAGGGACGGTGCCTTTAGAAAGGATTGATTTGTACGAACAAGATGAACTGCTATTTATAGCAAAGGATATTACTAGAAAGGCCAGAGCAATTCATGAGAAACTGTCTAACCTGGCAGACAGGTACATGGTAGATTTGTCCAGAACAAAGACATTACAGAGTAACCATAGGTTGCAGTACTCAGACCAAGACCTAGACGAGAAGAGAACTACAGGATTAAAAACACACATAAGAGAGTTGATATCGGGAATAAGGGTGTGGAGAGATCTGGACAAATGGGAGGAGAGATGGTTCAAAAGGGGTACAGTTAGTCGGAGTACAAGTGTGATGTCTCCAGAGGGAAGGGTAATGCAGATGGAGGCGTTCCCTTTGCGAGAAATATCGAACGGAAATTATGTACATGTGCCCTGGAGTAGAGGAGATTTAGCTGCATTTACCAACTCATTCCCGAAGTTAAGGGAGAATCCAGTTGAGTGGTATAAGCAGGTAGAGAGGTTTGTAAAGATCTCCAAAGTATTGTGGATTGATTTGAACCCTTTGTTTGACATTGTGGTTCCAGGGGATTTGTGGGTAACTTGCAAGATTAGTGTCCAGTGGCCAAATGTAGAACCTGAGAGGAATGCTAGAACTAATGGACCGTCGGACAGTGTCATGGAGAAATATGAAAGAGTAATAGCCTGGCTAAAGGATAAAGTGCCTCCACAAGATATAGATTGGGTAAAAATAGACCGGACAAGACAGGAACCCAAAGAGACAGTTCATGAATTTTATGAAAGATTACTGAAAATATTCAAACAATACAGTGGACTCGATGTAATGGATCCCAAAGACATAGGACAGTTTGTGTCAAAGTTTGTTTTGGGGCTGAGACCAGATATTTGTTTGATGATTCAACAACATTTAATCTGTTGGCAAAACAAACCACTAGATGAGATCCTGCGATATGCAAGATACTGCAGTGACGAAATAGATTCTAAAAAGAAAAATCTAAAGGAGAAGCTGATGGTGGTGCAAATGCAGTCAGCCGGGAAGGGCGGACAACAGAAACAGGGGATGGGACGAAAGTCGAATGGTCAGAACAGGGATAATGAAGAAGGGCAGAGACATAGAGTAGACTTTGCCACTTTAAAGAAGACGACAAAGTACCACCAGTGTCACCAGGTGGGACATTGGAGACGCGAGTGTCCCTTTAACCCTGAAAATGGAGAGCTAGAATTAGAAGAGCAAGTTCAAGAAGTTCCAGCTCAAAAGGCGATAGCCCCAGGAAGTAAGGTGGTCAAAGGGGGGACTTCGGCTCCAAGAGCTCAGTTTCCACAGCCACCGAAAATCGCGACAGGGGGAAAGGTCTTTAAACAGATGCCTCTTTTTATTGAGGAAGAAAAGTGTTATTATATTGATCCATTGACGGGACAACGTGTGAGTAAAGAAGAGGACTGTACCCTCGGGGCAGTTCTAGAAGTGGATCAAAGGGGACCGTTTGTTGAGGCTGAAGTGGCAGGATGTCCTACACCGTTCTTGGTGGATACTGGAGCCACTCGATCAACTCTGCGATCAGCGGTGGTTCCAGATTTACCGATGTCAGGGGAAACAATTCAAGTGGTAGGTGTTGCAAACAAAAGGATGACTAGTCCCTTGACTGAACCAGTATCCGTGAAAATAGGAAACCATATGAATGAACATCAGTTTGTGGTATGTGATTCTAGTCCTGTATGTCTGTTAGGAAGGGATTTGTTATGCAAATTGAATTGCACAATATACTGCACCCCTCACGGAGTGGAGGTACAGACTACAGACGATGACGCTACCTTCAAGGTAGCCAATTCAAAATCCTGCATAGAACTATATCCTACTCTGACTGTAGAGGATCTTCCCCAGGACCTACGAGAGGCTGTGGCGTCAGGGGTATGGGATTTCACAGGCGAGGAAATAGGATTGATCAAGGGGGTAGAACCAGTGAAAATAATGGTAAAGCCAAATGCCGAGTATCCAAGAACGCCTCAATACAAATTGTCCCAGGAAACGATTGCAGGAATAAAACCTGTGATCGAGTCAATGATTCAACAGAGAATACTACAGGAAATCGTGGGAAGTCCTTGTAACTCCCCGATTATGGGTTTGCAGAAACCTAGTGGGAAATTCAGAATAGTTCAGGACCTTCGAAAAATTAACAATATAGTTGTTTCATGTTGTCCAGTGGTACCGAATCCATCAGTGATACTGTTTCAGATACCATGCCAAGCGGAATGGTTCACAGTGATAGATCTTTGCCAGGCCTTCTTTTCAATCCCATTGGATGAAGAAAGCAGGTATCTTTTCGCTTTTAAAATGGAAAATCGCGTCTTAACATGGTGTCGAATCCCACAAGGATTCACAGACAGCCCATCAATCTTCAACCAGTTGTTGAAGAAGAATCTCGAAAATCTAGTACTGCCGCAGAATTCGGTTCTGGTTCAGTACATAGATGACCTACTTGTTGCGTCAGAGACCGAGGAAGCTTGTAAAACAGATTCCATTGCCTTGTTGAACCATTTAGCTGAAAATGGACATAAGGTATCTCCGAGCAAGTTACAGTACTGTTTGACAGAAGTACAGTATTTGGGGCACCGGTTAGAAAAGGGAAAGCGTAAGGTGTCTCCAGACAGGATTGAGGCGTTAATGAAGATGAATGCGCCTACGACACAGAGGGAAGTTAGGATGTTCCTAGGAATGGTTGGTTATTGTCGACAGTGGATAGTTAACTTTTCACTGAAAGCAAAACCCTTACAGAAACTGACGCACAAGGAGGTGAGTGATCCGGTACCATGGGACGATGAATGCCTAGTGGCATTCCTGCAGTTGAGAGACGACTTGTGTCGTGCTCCGGCTCTGGGGATGCCCGATTACGAGAAATCTTTTTCACTTTACTGCTGTGAGAGAGAGGGATGTGCCTTGTCAGTCCTGGCACAAACCCATGGAAATGCCCGTAGACCAGTTGCCTACTTTTCGGCTACATTAGATCCGGTAGCCGCAGCGTTGCCCGGATGTCTCAAATCCGTTGCTGCAACGGGTGTCAGCATTGAAAGGTGTGAGAGTATTGTCATGGGACACCAGTTAGTGTGGTATGTACCACATTCAGTAGAATTGTTAATGACCAGGACCAAGACGCAGCATCTGACCAATAGTAGGCTCACGCGCTACGAGCAAGTTATCCTTGCTGCGGAGAACGTGACCCTTAAGAGATGCTCTGTCTTGAACCCTGCTACTCTGATGCCATTACCAAGTGTAATAGAAGGCGAAGAATGTGAAGACCACGATTGCCTTGATGTGACTGAACTATGCATGAAGCCCAGACCAGATATCGTGGATGAGCCTTTGACTGACCCTGATGAAATATACTTTGTCGATGGCTCATGTTTAAGAGACGATACTGGTCGGTTGAGAGCAGCCTATGCTGTTTGCACCATTACTGGAGTTGTGGAAGCCGCTTGCCTGGAAGGAGTACATTCCGCACAGGTAGCCGAAATCATTGCATTAACGCGTGCCTGTATAGCAGGTAACGGAAAGAGAGTCACCATATACACTGACAGCAAATATGGTTTCGGTGTGGTTCACGATTTCGGGCAATTGTGGTCTAGGCGCCTTGATACCTTCGGGTTATTGTTTTGCGCGTTATAAATTATTTTCATTCATTCATTCAGAGAGGTTACATGACCTCTTCTGGTTCGCCCATTCGAAATGGAGAATTTGTGCGACTATTGTTGGAAGCATTACAAGGTCCAGCTGCCATTGCTATTGTAAAGTGTGTAGCTCACACTAAGAATACAGATTTTGTGTCGCAAGGTAACCGTTATGCAGATGAAGTCGCCCGCTATTGTGCGGAGCAGGACTATGCCTTCACAAAGGTAGAAATAGAAGGGGTGGAAGAGAAGACAGAATTGAGCATGATGTTGGAAACAGTAGACACTTGGGAGGATTTAAGAGTGATGCAGGAGAATGCACCTGAAACAGAGAAAAAGGCATGGGAGATAGCAGGTTGCGTGAGAAGCGAGATGGATTTTTGGATTTCAGCAGATGGGAGGGCAGTTTTACCTGAGGAACTAGCGAATCCAATGGCAAGACAAATACATGGTCCAGTACACCTAGGAAGAGATGCTATGCTGAGAGTGTTTAGGCAGACTTGGTATTGCCCTAAATTTAGGATAGCGGCAGAATCAGTATGCAAGCGATGTGTTACCTGCCAACAGTTAAACATAGGGAAAAGAACACCAGTTACACTGAGTCACATTGGGAGGTCTGGGGGGCCTTTCAATAGAATGCAAGTGGACTTTATTGAAATGCCAAAAATCAACCGCCTTAGGTATGTTTTGGTGGTTGTATGCATATTTTCCAGATGGGTTGAAGCATACCCCACACGCAGGTGCGATACACTCACAGTAGCCAAACTATTGCTCAGGGAGTTGATACCACGCTTCGGGGTGCCTGCCTCTCTGGAATCGGACAGAGGAACACATTTTAACAGCGAAATTGTGAAGATGTTGTGCTCTGCATTAAAGATCGATCAAAAACTGCATTGTAGTTATCGACCGGAAGCCTCAGGGATTGTGGAACAAGTAAATGGCACCCTGAAGAGTCGACTAGCTAAAGTCTGTTCATCCACATCTTTGAGTTGGCCAGATGCTCTTCCTTTAGTACTCATGAGTATGCGTAGCACACATGACAGGAGGACAGGTCTCTCTCCACACGAGGTTCTGATGGGGAGGGCCATGAGACTTCCCACTGTTCCAACTGCTGCCTTATTGAACATTACAGATGATCTGATCTTGGATTACTGTAAGGGACTGTCTGACACCATCCATTCTGTGTCCCTTCAGGTGCAGGCGGCTGAAGTTCCATCATCAAGGAACCTGTGTCATGATCTGTGCCCAGGGGACTGGGTGCTGGTCAAGAAGCACGTCCGGAAGAACTGCCTAGATGTACGTTGGCGTGGGCCCTTTCAGGTAATCCTGATCACGAATACCGCGGTGAAGTGCGGAGGGCTGCCGAATTGGATCCATGCATCCCATACTCGGAGAGTTTCAGCACCTCTAGAAGAAACAGCTCCTCTCCTAGATGAAAGTCCAATAGGGGAAGAAGAATCCCAAGAGGGGACCAGATCAGCTGTGGGGGTGTTGGAAGGAGTTGGGACCGCATCTGATCCTGAAGAGGAAGGAAGGCAGGACGGCAGTGAGACCGAAGACGCAACTGAAGGAGAGAGCTGCAGTGAATACGACTCAGACACAGATCAGTACCAGAGTGATCAAGAACCGGGTGTGAGGACGAGAAATAGGAGAACAAGGCGTGGAGCAGCCACCTGGCCGGAAAGAAGGAGGAGGCTAAGCTTAAGGTCAGCTCGGGAAGAAACGCTTGTTCCTATATCTGAAGACTCGGATCCGGAAGAAGATACCCAGGATCAAGTCCAGGAAGGTCCAAGAAGATCAAGGAGGGTGCGAGTACCTAACAGAAGATACTCTACTCCTGATTGGACCTACCTCGTCGCAGATGTCCTTGGGTCACAGAACCGGGAGGGTCAGGGAAGTGAGCCTGATCAGAATTGAACCAATTATCACAGTGCAATTAAGGTTCCTGCTACCAGGAGTGGAGGCCGAAAGATTGCTGACACTCAACATCGCCTATCCTCCTCTCCTGAGCGGAATCAGAAAATTGATTTTAGAGACAGTTGATTTTCCGGTTTGTTGTTCACAATATCCAATATTGGAGGGAACTCTTCTTCGTTTGGAAATGCTTGAACGAGTAGTGGATGTTCTTGGAACACTCATTGTCTTGGATTAACACTTTGTTGCGGGTGTCTTCAAAGGGGCGCAGAACTGGGAAGGTGAAGAAAGTGATCTTGGTCAGAACGGACCCCTTTGTAACGGTGGATGTAGAGTTGATAGTACCAGAAGTGGAGATTGAAAAAACATTAACTCTTAATTTCGTTTGTCCTCTTGTCCTGAGTGAAATAAGAAGAATAATCCTAGAGACAGTTGAATTTCCATGTTGTTGTACGAACTGCCCAATACTTGAGGGAATCCTTCTTCGTATGGACATTTATGAGGACGTGGTGTCACTTCTTGGAACACTCATAGTTTCAGATTGATAAAAGACTTTTGAAAAGAACTTTGTAAATATTGCTGCAAGATAACCTAGCGCCGAGTGGAAGAAGAAAAAATGGTAGGGACTTCCTTTTAGAGGACGAAGAAGGGCTAGGGTTGTCTATTTCTACAGGACTCTAGAACTGTTTTGCGGAGTAAATTGTCAGCTTCCAGGTGTTCAAAAGAGAGACATTGTTCGAAAGAGAGACTTTGTTCGGAGAGAAGGAGACGTTGGAGATAGAAGAACACCAAACTTCACTGTTTGAGAACATGGAGGCCGGCAACCCGAACCGCAGGGCAAAATGTATAGTTGGCACACTTTTAGGGGTAATAATTTCTCTTATAGTTTTAGTAGTTACTGTATCATATATAGTGGGACATGAAAATGAAACAAAGACAAGATTAGAAACAAAGAAAGCATCAACACAAAAGCCTATCACTGTTGCTGAGGTAAAAGGAGAAAACACTGAGAAAGAAAAGGCTTTGTTAGACGATGAGATTAAAAGATTACATGTTGATGAATCAAAGGCGAACTTTAGGTCAAATGCTTATGCCAAATTGCTTTACGAATACATTGATGTCATGGAGGCGAAGAATTGCTACGTTTGTATGCAATTACCAGCTTCTGTGGATGAGGGTATCAGATACCATCATCTTCCATTGACATATGGAATCACATGTAGTTTGTTGTTAAGCATATTCTATGGACGAGATGGGTTCGAGTATTATTTCTCGAATTTTGACTCGACATTGCCAGAGGTCCCAAATTACAAGCATCTGAACAAGTGGGACTATTACAAGTGTGAAGACAGGTTACAGAAATGGTTCATTCCATGGAAAACGTTAGATACTTCACATGCCCGAAGAAATAATCTGACTTGTCAAGTGTCAGAAATTGAGAAAAAGTTTATAGGGCAGGTGGATACTAGATACAGGAGGCAAAAGATTTTGAAAGCTTCAGGACAATGGGAAACCGATTGGACCAAGGAAGAAAGGATGCAGCAAAGAAAGGGTAGCTTTGGTCCAATTGCTTTAGACAAGGAGAAACGGGGGAAACTGTGCATTCACAGGAGTTACTCCTATTATGAGAATCTGTATGTAGGTCAAGTCAGTTGTGAACATGCTTTCCAATTGGAATACTACTCCAAAGATTTTTTGAAAGAGATGCAAGCAATTCCAAATGTATATTTTGTATGTGGAAGAAATGCATATGTGAAGCTACCAGATAATTGGTACGGATCATGCTATCTAGCAATTGTCTTCCCCAAAATATATCATGTTGAGAATTTAGAAACGACAAAGAGAGGAATACCAACAAGAGGGAAGAGAGGGCTAGGTGCTGAAGAAGTAATTGGGGATGTATTTGGTGCTGCATTCCCTATCTTGGGATTGATACTGAATGACATCAAAATTAGAAGATTGGCTACAGTCGTAGATAGGTTATCTGCCAGTACTGCTAGATCCTTAATGCTGGTGGAGGGAGAGATGCAATCGATAAGGGCAATGGTTCTTCAGAACCGACTTGCTTTAGATGTTCTGTTAGCTAAGGAGGGCGGAGTCTGTAAGGCTTTGAAGGTCCAGGAATGTTGCACTTACATTCCAGATAATTCAAAACCTCTAGAGAAGTACATACGAAACATTACTGCAATTCACCACGAAATTGAGGATCTGACAAAGATAAATGTGTGGGAAAAAGTAGGTCATGGAATGGGTAAAGTTGGAGGTTGGTTTGCCAACCTAGGAAAGGGTATCGTTTGGTACATATTGAAACCCATCATCATAATTGTGATTTGTGTAATCACTTTGTGGGGATTGGTGCGATTGTATCAATGGTATAGAGCAAACAGGTTGCAGAGATCTATGAGAGAACAGGAGAGAAGACTAACGGCGATGCAAGATACACAATATAAGAGTCTGAAGGCATTAGAGACAATGAAAAGAAGTGGTACTGCCATGACTTCACTTTGAAGGATCCTACATTTTAAAGATGGTGTTTTGATGGTGATGACTCCTGAAAGTCATCAAAGGGGGGACTGTGAGAGCACAAATCTGAAAAACGTATAAGTACACCATATTTACAAGCACGTAGTGTTAGTTAAATTGTATTGCACAAGAGTGTCAACTTATATAAGAGAAAGTATATGAGTGTTTGTTTTATTAGAATAGATACATATATAAGTGTGGAAAGCTAATGTAGAGATTGTGGAAATGTTAAAAAGATGTTGGGGTCACACGTTAAATGAATAAGTGAAAACGAAATATAATTCTGCAAACCATAAAACTGTGTAGGCCACATGGCATTTCACAGGAAACGAAAGATGCTGCTACACTTTTAGTGACATGGATTTTAATGTCATTAGAGTGCAAATGTATTGTTAGGTATAGTATTGAAGTATATGTTTTACATAGATGTGTTGCATTATATTATAGAACTGTGTGCTAGTTAAAGAATACTGTTTAAATCGAGTTAAATGTTTTCAGAGTGCAGGGACCCGCTTCATGTAAATCAAGTAGGCCTGAACAGATAATGTCGTTTTCTTTGATCTGCAATGTGCTCATTAGAGAAGAAGTCGAGAGGCGCCAAGTACAGAGTTTTACATATGTTTTATGACCTATAGATATGGTGGAGTCTGGAATTTGAGGCCCACTGTAGGACGGTCTGTATGCAGGTGCAAGGGGTCCTAATCAGTCGAAATGAATGGGGCTTTGTTCAGTGGCGCTTGGCGCAGGCCTGGAGGAGGTTTCAGGAATTTCAGGGGGTACCAGCGAACTGGAGAAGAAGCCTGGGAACCAAGGTCAACTTTAACGAGGGTCCCGAAGAGTATCATCATGGAGTCTGCCGCCAAATTCGGTACCACGTGAGGGGCGTCCCGAGGGGCGTTCCTATCGAAAATGTGATTTTGTATTAGGGAAAGCGACCCGGGGAGGAGACAGAGCAGATGATCTGAGAAGCCTAAGAGAGCGGATGGGTAGGCAGATAGAGAACTGACTGGCTTCAATTAGAGAAGAGACTAAGAAACATGCGTGATCTTCTTAGGAAGTCACCACGGCTGACACCTTTTTAGGTAAAGATCTTGTTAAATAGGGATGTCACTTAGTCTAGTGTAGGGACAGACTAAACCTGTATTTTTCCTTTCTGTAAATGACTCTCAGGTTGCAACTCACAGCGATTCTTGCAACACTGATGCTCTTTGAAGTAGTTCTGATAATTTCCTTTTGTCGTTTAAGGATATTTAGAGAGTATCTTTTTGTACTAATACCTGTATACCTTTTGAATCTTATTTTGAGATGTTTGTATCTTCAGATACTTTTGACTTTGAATTAAAACTTTTAACCTTTCCCAGTGGTAAGTGATTCTTTAGAGTGGTCTAAGTTCCTAATTAACTAACCTTGTAGTAGATTGTCTTTTACTCAATGACAGGTACCAACGATTCAGTCGACAGGATTAGGGATCTGGTAAGATAACTAGTGACCAGAAACCCCGCGTTAACAAGGGTAAGGGGTAGGGTAAAAAGGGTAGGAGGGAGATACGACAGAGAGACAAAGGGAAAGTCTGCCCAAGGTCCGGCTGGGTAGCTGAGGGCCGAGAGGGAAGTCCACAGCCCATCTCCTCTATAGCTATCCAGTAGCTCCACCGGGCATCAGCCAAATGGCTAGGTCTCCACGGCAAAACATTTAAAGACCATAGAAGATGAGATGAAAGGAGCGTAGAGGGGAAGGGGGTTAGGGTAAGGAGGTGGAAGGGAGGTACGATGGAGAGACAAAGTAAAAACTGTCCAAAGTCTGGCTGGGTAGGTGAAGGTCGAGGGGGAAGTCCACAACCCATCTCCTTTATGGCTATCAGGTAGCTCCACCGGGCATCGGTCAGATAGCTAGGTCTCCGCAGTCGGAGGTTCAGCAGGTTCTACGTCTTGATGGGGGATATTAATTTTACACTCTAACAATTATAAGGCACATTACGAAACACCAACGGCTTTTATTTATTATACAATATTTTATAATGCTGGGGGAAGAAAAACTGGTAAACAAGGCTCTTCAACGTCGATATTGAGTGCCAACGAAGAAGATGGATGTACGCTGATGATGTCTACCAAAGCCCGGCATGCATATGTGAGGTTGGCTGCCTGTAAAGAGGATCATAATTCAGAGTAAACTCACCAAACAAAGTGACAAACTGCAGTTGGACCTTGTCCCAAAATCACGGTGAAAGTAATCGATCACCCAGTAACTTTTATCATAGACTGTGGTGTGTTGAATAATGTCATGCCTGCGAAAAAGTTTAACGGCTTATACCCTGTGCCTCACCTCACTTCATCAGGAAAAAGGTATACACCTGGGCTGCCTCTGAGCCACTGCAAAACCAAGGGTTGTTCTTAGCGATAATGACATTAGTGGGGGGCATGGCCAAGGCTGCCAATATGGTGGTTGAGTTTTAGGGTTGCTCCCGTCATCCGGCTACATCATCTCTAATTCTATATGACAACAGCACTCATCCAGCTGGCTGCTGTGACACGCTCTGCCACTAGATCCGTTCTATGCAAGGTTGGACTCCTTGCATTGGGTTGTTTGCAGCCTGGCCTGTGCAGATGGGGCCGCATGCTGCCACTGGTGCTTTCTGCGTGCCAGGGTGAGATGCCTTACCCCCGCTGGGGATGCACCCTGGTTTGACCAAGGATACACAGAGCAGAGGAGAGGGATCCTGATCAGCGGCACCACCTGTCTCGCCAAGCCCCTGAGTGGGCTTCACAGCTGCCGAGCACTGTGGTGAGGTGGGCTGCCTAGGATCATGTGGCAGCAGGTGCAGAAAAAACTGCTTGGCTTATTTCTGCCGGCCCTAGGGGTGGTCCCCCCTTCGGTGGAGTGTTGACACAGTGGTGGCTTAGTGGTGTCCTGTTACCACCTCTTGGACCTAGGGTAGCGGCCTGCATTCTTTGGCCTGCGGTGGTGGACCTGCTGCAACCTAGCCCTGGCAGTGGCTCCCCGGTCAAGGTGATGCCATGGGAAGCTGGCGGCGGCAACATGACATCGGCATTGTCATTCCAGTGAGCTGGACCCGAGGTTAAAGTGGTGTCCTGCCACCCCCGAAATGGTCCTGTGGCCGAACTAAGGCACGTGCGTCACCCACATACTTAGAGGTTGTGGGGAGATGCTTGCTGCTGCGGTGAGGACCGGAACAGGACCCTGGTGATGTCCCTGGGGTATGGAGGGAGTGGAGAGGTACAGTCAACTAAGGTCCATGGTGGTGAGTCCATTGCGGCCTGGTGGGTCCTTGGTCCAATAAAATAAAGAAACGGATTCAGTTCTCAGGAAGGTCACAGTTGACAAAGGAAACGTATGGTTCAAGATCAGTAGAATCTGGAACCAGAGCTCATGGTGTATCGCGCTAAACAACCACGGGCTAAGTACAGCCAGCACAACTTCACTGTCACTTCTTTTTCTGTTCAACTTGTTTCTGAAATCAGAGCTTCTTTATTTTATTGGGCCAATACACCACAGGATTCTTTTGGATCATTACTCACCCTGAAGAAGCCCGCATGGGTGAAACGCGTTGCCTGTGTTGCACAATCTACCTGTATAACCCAAAACATTGAATAAAAGGATTAATTACCACATTGAGATTGACTTGCCTCTGACATTGTGACCTCACTCTGGCTTATGGACTAACCAATGAATTGTATCTGGATGGCTTTATATATGTGCCTCTCTTACTGTGTGTGCATTTCCTATAAAACCTTTGCAGGATCTGTGCGTTCAGAGAGCATACACTGTAGAATTGGTGTCATACTGATTCTGAATACTCCCACTGGGTATGTTGACCTTTTGTACAAGCTAGCTCACAGTGCCACTAGAATCTCTTCTTATTACAGAGAGAATAGTTCTTGTCAACCATCAAACATGACAACCCTTATCCCTCAGGATCGTTGAAACAATGTACTACTTTTTGCTCAGTCACTCATGCTTACTTAGTCTGTCTTAGAGAGATACACAGAATACACAGGCTGGGCATTTTCAATAAGTATTTATTGAACAGTTCTTATTCTGGTGTAAAATAGATGAGCTGTAACAACCGTTCGACAATAACAGCTATAAATGATTAGAAGTACTATGAAAGGAAACGGAGGGTAAAGTTCTACCATCTTGTAGTAATCATGAATACATACAAGTATATAAAATACATGATAATAAAAAGATGCATACTCCTACGGTGCCTGCCTAATTAGATGTACCTAAGTGTACCTAGCATGTGTGTAGGTGTTAAACTAAGAATACCTCTAGGTTAAAGTCAACCCCATTACCTGAAGTGACAGACTGTGGGACCCCGTCCTGGTCTCAAGTTGGACACCCTGCGCGGGATGTGTTTAGACCACTGCGAGCTGGAGTGTCTACATGCAGGAACCTCAGCGTCTCTGGTCAGTGTGTTGGCCGGGAAGGCCTGGTCTCCTCTGTCTATCTTAGCAAGATGTGTTGTATATCTACCCATAGGTCTCCCCTAGGGTCCTACCTCGCTGTATTATTGTGTCGGACTTAGGATGACATCGGACATGAATTTTATACATAGATATTATACAGGAGGTGGTAGTCTTGCTGTGATTCCAAGAATCCTCATGCATAATGTATGAGATTTTGATCTAGGGAAAACCCGCATTTTTAATGCAGTGTCGTATCTAGGTAAAAGGTCAGTCCCTGTAAACCGTTATAAATGTAATGTAGGGAAGAATATAGGTGAATAGTTACTATGTTACCAGGGCCTATTTCAGGGTACCTATATGGAATATAACACCCACTCTTCTTCCGAATGGACAACATAGTTACATTCTAAACATACTGCTAGGTTGACTAGATACTGGTATGCAAATAGCTAAATAAAACATTCGTTTTTTCAAAAATTATGTTTACAATTTCTAAAAAAATCTTTTTAAAAATTGAAAAGGATATTGTTACTCAAGCCATGGCTCTAATGTGTCCATAGGTATAGTTCAAACTACTACAAGCATTTGAAAGCCATGCATGCCCAAAAAAAGTGTCAATTTTGTTTTGGAGTTCCAATTTTAGCTTGTTTAAAAAGCCCAATTTCTACCAGCACACGTTGAGCCAAATTAGTCAAATGTTTATGTGTCCTGGCTGGTAGACGCAACATTTTTGTTGCCTGTCTTCGCAAATGATGATCCCTGGAACACCTTGCAGATTGTGTCAATTGAGCACAGATGATTTTCTGTGCTGGCCACAGCCGATGCTGGGGCAGCCTATGCACTGTCCAAGGCCTTGGTGTCAGAGGAGGAGGAGTTCACACCAACAGGAGCCGAGACTACCTGTGGTGGCTCTAGGAATGCTGCCATCAACATTGGGAAATGCTGGGGACACTACAAAACATGGGTCGTTATTGGGTCCAGTAAAGCATCGAAGTCCGGTTGCGCACATGATGGGAGTGTCAGACAGACATCCAACATGCATTCTTCTCTGTAAAACATGCATCAGAGGACAGGTAAGATGCAGTCCAACCAGACTGGTCTAAGTGACAAGAACCAAGATGTACTTAGCCCAGATGTTGTACCATGCGATCACAGTATTTACACTCATGGAGTGCTCTTTCCATCTCCTTGGTGACTGGGACGTCCATTGTGTAGCAGATAAATGGCAATCAGGATACCTGCTATTAGAAACAGGATTAGAGGATGTCCTTTAAAAATGCTTCCAAATACGGAGTGTATAAAGTTTGTTATAACTCTGAGTATCGTCGGAAAGGTGCCTAATAGTCCAGAACATATGGTCTTAAATAGGTGGACAACACCCGTCTTATCGGACATGTTACAGATACGATTTACCATTCCTGCAAAATGGAAGGGGCAGTGTGTACATATGAGCGCCTGTATCTCTGCTGAAGACCTTGCAATCTATAGATCAAAAGTCTCTCAAGAGGAGGTCAAGGACACAGAATTCTGTAGAAGCATGGCTTTCATTCTGCTCAAAGCATCAAACCGTATTAATCAAGCATTAAGTGAAGTCCATAACAGCACCTCACTATATGTGTTGGTGGAAACAATACTTGCATACAGCAAGTAACCCTAGAACTGACAGTTGCCAGATATGCGATGCCCGGACGCATCGCACAGCAACCTTGATCGTTCAGCATCAAGTAACCCCCATTCAAAAGTAGCCTGAACACTAGAGTGACCACGGCAGCTAGGGCACCCCTCAAGTGACAGGATAAGTTCACTACTGAACCGTTACAGGCCCCATGCAGAATTATATCCTTGCATATGAGTGATCCACTTAAAGTGTTCCTTCAGTGTGTACCGCTTAAAAGCCCCTCTCTATACACACTCCGGCATCAAAATCTGTATGGTAATTCCCAAGATTCCTTGATAAATTCCCTACCCATTTCTTCATATCTGCCTGCTTGCTTTTGTTTTAGCCAATATTGAAATTGGAAAGTAGCGACCGGTAGAGTTATGTGGCCCTGGATTAACCATTCTGTGGACAGTGAGTGTGCCACTGTAATAGCTAATCTGTCAAGTTTTTCAATATGCAGCATTGTATATTTTGCTCCCCTTTGTGCCATTTCAATTTGTTTTTCTGTTAGATTGTATGCAGAAAACAGAGACGTGCTGTTGATGAAACGCCAAGGCTCCTAGCCGGCATGCAAAGATTGCAGCATCCAGCTTAACAACATAATAGAACACTATTGTGATTGCCCGTGCTGTATTATGGGCAAATCCTGTTCTAATTTATCTATAGCAGAAGATACAATGTTGCCCAGTGAATATGTCCTGGAAGTTAGTGTAGTTAAACCATTGTCAACCACGGCTAGAGCTTTATCCAGAATTATACTATCCATTTCACGTAATCTCTCCGGGGACTTTTGTTGGGGTAGTTTACAGATTTCATCGTAGACAGCATAATAGAAATTTTTTTAACCTGACTTTCTAGTAGGCCTGGCCGGTAAATTCCGTTCCATTAGTGGAATTTGCAGAATTAGGGTAATTTCGCGTTCCGCAGAGAACGCGAAATTGCCCAAACTTCTTCATTCCGTGGCCTCAGGGAATTTTTTGCTTGTTCGCATTCTCAAAATGCCTGTTCGCAAGATAAATTCCCCCAAGCATGTATGTGTGTTCGCAGAATTTCTGCGTGTTCGCAGAGATTTCTTACCGTTTCGTGGAATTTTGTGTAGCCCGACTATGCAAATTTCGATCCACATCCTTTGTAAGTAAGGATAAGTGTTGTTTCACCTGTGACAGTGTCAAGGCTTTTAGCCAATAGAGGCATTACGTCCCAACACTGTATGATGTCACTACCCTTTGATGTTCTCTCTGTACATAGCATGGATCTGGCCTGTGGATACTAAACCCTTTGGTTTTACCCATGAATCTTTCGTGACCTCTATTGGTGTCTGTTGGCCAAAACAGCCATCCCTTCCAATCGGGGTACGATCTATTGTATTGCAAGATCTCATCTAACGTAATCCCTTCTTGTGATGCTATGTTACCCTTGGTGTGTGATGGTGTGGGCATCCGAGGTGTATTCAAGTCTTTGTTCTTGGCTATTACAAGACAGGACATTTGTTGTCACTCAAAAACATAATTTGCCGAGGAATGAGGCATACTCTAAATAGTGCTTCTGTTCCCTGGCCCTGCCAGTCTCTTGTACCCCGGACAGATTTCAAGTCTATAGTGTCTTTCCATAAGTCGAAACCTTGTTCAGAAAACTGGGTAATAAAGGAAGCAGAGTCATTCTGTTTAGTGTTTGTGAAAATCTTTTTATGCTGCTGTTGGTGCAACCTTAAAGTAATAGGAGGCTGGGTCTGATGTGTTAAACCCTCAAAAATATGGACATTTTTGTGCAAATGTTTTTGAACTGCTTTTTGGCAGTGTTGGGCAATGTTCCCATTGGTGGTATGTGAACACAGTTCTGGGATTAGCAGATTTAGGCAGAAAATGATGACCATAATGTGGGTAGCAATACATTGTTTCAAAATCTGATGTGCTCTCCAATGTTTCACTATTAGAAAATGCAGCAGATTTTTCCAAATCAGACAGCATATTATTTACAGTTTCATAATCCCAATCATCGGAAAATGTACTAGAGGTAATGATATCATTCAATGATATTTTAAATAAGTGTGGAATTTTTAAAAGTTCTGTCGGACTAAATATATTATAATCAATCTTGTCCCATTCTATACCATCAGGTATAGGAACTAAGCCTGGGCAACGCACTACGCTACGCTCGCGTAGTTTGCAAAGTTTGCGCTACTTCACACTACGCAAAATGCACATAGCACAGTGCAAACATGCGCAGCGTAGCGTAGTGCAGCGGGCATTTTTTGCTTGCTCGCGATTCTCAACGTCAAGTTGGCCACTGCGAGCATGCAAAATGACATCCCGGCGAGACTTTTTCCTCTTTCGCGATCAGCAACATCAAGTTGCTGATCACGAGCATGGGAAAAAAACTCCCTGTGAGCTGCTCAACGCGGGGAGATCTGGTTTCTCATTGCGAGTGGTCGCGTATGCTCGCGATGAGAAACTACCAGTTCTCGATGAGAAAGCTTCCACTCGAGTAGAAATCTACTTGAGCGGCAGAAAACGACCGCTCGCACTGTGCAAGATGCAGTTTGCACTGATAGCACAGTGCAGACAAGCATCCGGCACTGTAAAATCAGTGCGAACAGCATCTTGCACAGTGCACTACGCGGTTTACGAAGCTACGCATAGCTCACATAGTGCGAAGTGCACTTTGCGTAGCTACGCGTAGCACTACTTCACAAACTACGCCCAGTGTTAATAGGAACTGCAGTAATGTTCATTGATGATATGTCTCTTTATTCTTGATGTGATGATAGGTGAGGTTTCAGAATCAGATTCACTTTTTGAGCTGCAGAGCTTTGTTGAAGGTAAGTTCCATTAATAAGCATGCTAAAAACAGTTACTAAGCCTATCCAGAAAAGAAAGAAAGGTATCTTGGTAATTACCCAGAGTTCTATCCAAGGTGATACTGTAGGAAATAGAAACCTTCTCAGGGGTCTCGCTGATACTTGGTCCTTTTAAACCAACAAAGAAGCAATTGGCACAGAAGCTGTAATATAAAAGTAACATCTTTAATACCCTCAAATGAGGGAGACTACGTCACACAGAAGCCTTAGCAACTGAATGAGGCAGTCTAAGGAGTTCAGAAAACAGAAGCCTTATATATGCTTAGGGTTACATAGTCAGCATAAGACCAAGGGGAGGTCCTGGCACATGTAAGCATGCAAAATGACTAATATGGGCATACAAGATCTGCTTGCTCAACAAAGTGGGAGGAGAGTTACTTCTCCATACAGCAGTAAAAATAGCCTGGCAGTTCCATGCTAGGAGCAGGTGCATTCTACTAGCTAGGCCTGTTTGAGCATGTGCAAGGCTCTGAAGAGGGAAACTGCACATGGCGGGCACATGGCTACCTAAAATGGCTGCCAAAATACAAAATGGCTTTCAGCTCATGCTAACAAATCCCTGCAATCTTTAGCAATACCAGGTAAGTCTTTTTGAGAAAGCTCCGAAAGTCTTTGATTTGCTGGTTGAGTGTTTTTGGGCTGGCATCTTTTCAGGTTCACTTGGATCCCAAAAAAGTATTAAA
The DNA here is from genome assembly GCF_964261635.1 of Lissotriton helveticus. Lineage (NCBI taxonomy): Eukaryota > Metazoa > Chordata > Amphibia > Caudata > Salamandridae > Lissotriton > Lissotriton helveticus. The sequence goes on along the minus strand of NC_136067.1, from coordinate 1,783,032,846 downwards.
GTTGATGAAATAGCCAGATACAGTTTGATCAATTTTCGGTATTTCTGCAGGTCTTTCTATTTGAACTTCTTGTGTAGCAGCGAGAGGAGGGCGTTGGCTACTCAGGAGTCCACGAGGCCTACTATTCAGTATCGGCCGCAAAGTGTGGTTTGATTAGGTTGATTGAGACAAATATTTTCTCATTTTTACGACAAGAGGCGGTAGAAATACAGTTCTTGTCTAGCTCACTGCACCTTAAAAGTACATATATCCTGTCAACGCATACCTTAACCTAGTAGTTATGAATCGTTAGCAGTATTTCTTGTGCTTCATAGTTTTTCTATTTTTCTATTTTCCATCACATAGAATTTTGTTTATGTATTTTTTATTATATTATTGTGGGTCGGAGGTTATATGAGGTGACTTCTACAGCCTTTCGATTATCTGAACTTGCTTCTGACAATTTATCACACTCGTTTCTACATTGCCATGGTGTCACCTTCAATCCAATCATCATTGTATTATGTCAATTTCTCATTGCTTATATTCATTTGTTTTTTCATATGTGTTTTTTATTTGTTCAGATCTGTTAAAAAACAACCAATAAAAAAACTATTGAAATAAAAAAAAGTTGATGAAATAGCCAGATGCAGTTCGATCAATTTTCGTTTTTTCCGCAGGTCTTCTGGAAACTGTAGCTTGCGCTTGTTGAGGCATATTGATATAGACATCTGTGCTTGGTCGGATAGAAATTTGTCTTTCATTTTGGTTTTGATTCTGATTAAGAACTTCAGTTTCAAGAGGAACGAGTACCATGGCATTATTGCATAGTCCATCATTCCGTGCAGGGGACTCTTCAAACTTGATAAGTCTTTATGTTTCAACCGCTTGTTTAGTAACGAGAGGAGGGCGTCATCTACTCAGGAGTCCATGAGGTCTACTATTCAGTATTGGCCACATAGTGTGGTTTGCTTAGGTCAATTGAGACAAATCGTTTCTCCTCTTTTCTGGCAAGAAGCAGTAGAAGTACAGTTCTTGTCCCTTCAATGGCCAGGACAGGTATAGGCTTTCTGTATGATGGCCCAAATTAATTTTTTGCCACTATTTTCTCTCTGATCAGATCCCCACTTTAGGGATCCAGACAGGTCTTGCTGTCACTAACTTGATTTCCCCAGTGGCAGTCAACTTTACTTTGACATTGTTTTGTAGCACCCTGGATTAATTTAAATCCTATAAAACAGCCAAATATTTATGGATGTCAAAAGGTTTTTCGTCAGTCACTGTGCTTTCACAATCAAGATCAGGTACCCACATCCTTGTCCCAAATAGGACCTCATAAGGAGTGAAACACCCTAGAGAACTTCTTGGCAAATTATTTAATGCTCGTTGAACTCCATACAAATGTTTTACCCAATTTTCACCCAAGCCTAATACTCTAGCTGTTAAAGATTGCTTTAAGTCCCGTTTTTTCCTTTCCACTACCAAATTTCCCTTGGGATGGTATGGAGAGGAGTATCGCAATGCTACAGGTAAACCACCCATGTCTTCCTTGTAAGCCCGAGAGCTAAACGCGGGGCCATGCTCAGAATGCAATGTGCCAATTGCGTATGTCCCTATAAAGGCAGGCAAATCTTTTATAACAGTTCGATCGTCAGCCGAGCACTGGAGCCACACCCATAGGAATCTAGAGCAGGAATCCACTGCAACCGTGATATACCTGTAAGCCCCATCTGTTAGTAAGGGGCAGCAGTGGTCCAAATAAACACACACGTTTGTTTGATATCAATAATGGTGTCTGTGCTGGATGTGTTATGGTGGAGCCTTTCATCTGCTTGCATTTCAAGACATAGTCGTTAGTCTGCTTTGTTAATCCAGACCGCCAGTAGCTTTGTTTGAGTAAGGAAAGAGTTGCTGTAACTCCTGCTTGTGCATAACCTATACCCTTGTGTGCAGCTAGAATTAAACATAACCTGCAATCCATATTTGGTATTACTCTTTCTCCCACTAGAGGATCTAAGTAAATGGAACGTTATGTGCATCTAACTTGTAGGAGTACTTGAGTGGAAATCTTTTCGGTAGTTCCGATTAATTGCATGCAGCAATAATTGCAACCATAATCTCACCATCATTTCTCGTTTTTGAACGAGTGATTGTAGCTACAGAAGCCCTGTGTACAATCCCCTTTGTCGCTTCGTCAGCCAATGAAATCCCTTCAACGTGAACACCATCACGTTGATGACTCAGTTTGTATATCAAGTGAACCCATGGTAGTTCGTTTTTCAACTCTACTACCTCTTCCCATAGCGTGTTGTGCTTAATTGTGCCACCTTTTACATCTTTTAACCCATTTTGTCCCCAGTGGTGTAAGTATTCATTGTATGACTGTACACAGTAAAAGAAGTAATACATGATTAGTGTGGGGAATTCTGTTTTTACCAGTGCCAGTAACAGGGCTTTTAATTCTGTCAGCTGCGCCATGCAGTCTCCTAGAGACTGGGTTTTTGTACAACTCGGATTAAACTTTCCATCCTGCATGCGTCCTTTAATGATTGCGCATGCAGCACTGTATTGCTGTTTACTCCCAATGGCCGGCTGAGCAGATCCGTCAGTGCAAATTATATATTCATACTGCTCTAGAGGCAAGAAGATAGTCTTGTTCGTATTGCAAGAATGCTTGTGTTTTTAGACTTTGGTCGTATCTGTATTCTACATCTGTGGCAGTGAGAGAATTAGGCCATTGTACCCATCTCAGATGTAAGGATTTAGAGTTAGGAATGCTAGCCTATCTAGTAGCCTCTAAGGCCGGTACCGGGGTTACAACAATTATTCGTTTCCCCTGAGCCAGTGCTCTTTCTCTCACTACAGCAGTCTGTACCACTGTAAGAATCTTTTCTTTTAGTGCAAGGCGCATCTTGGCATTCGAATACAATTGTGATTTGTATGTTATAGGTACTGTTTTACCTTCATTATATGTTAGGTAGGTGTATCCTGATTGACCCACAACTATACGGATCACCAGGTTGCGTACGTTTACGTGTGTCTGTAAGTGCTTTGAAGCTATCATGTCAGCTTGTAGGGAACAAAGAATATCTGTGTGTTCCTGTGTGCATTGTCTTACTCGAAAATCAGGTTTAATCAAATCATAGAAAGATTTAACCCTTACTGCATCATCCAAAATGTACGTTCTACTAAATGTTCAGGAATCACAGTAATGATTGTAAATTTCTTAAAGATTTCGGAAGTAGTAGCAGTGCACACTTTTCTAAAAAATTAGCTGCTAGGCTTTTCCCTTCACTTGAGCGCTCATATCCTAGAAAAAGGACATTGAGGTGGGCTATCTTTGATTTTGTTAAATTACATTTGTAGCCTCAATATTATGGTATTTACTCTGTTCAAGTGTTCCTCCAAGTCATCATCCATTAGATAAATATCATCCACATAGGACAATGCCTCTTGATCCAGATTTTGAAGTAATTCAGTTATTTGGCAAAAAAATCAGTTTGAGATATCTAGTGTCCGTTTGCATTTTTTCTGCACAATGTTATTCTTTAGTGCAGCACATTGTGCATTTTGTACTGCAAATGTCTTTGTGCAAGTGTGTAGATGTCCGTAATCTAAAACTAGACGATATGAGTTGTTACATTTCATCACAGGAAATAAAGGATTTTTCATTTGAGAGGTGCACGTTTCAATACTCCCTTGGTATTCAAGTTGATCTAAGATCTTCCTGACCTGATTTTTAACTTCTGGCTTTATTGTATACTGCCTCTGTGGAGTCGGAATATTTTAGATATGTGATAACAGGGTCAGAAAATGCTTGTAAAATTACTGTTTCTTCCCTAGGGCAGTCCATGACAAATGCTGGCGGCCAATCTTGTTCAGCTAATAGAATGTCATAACGAAATGTCAGGTTCTCCCAAAAGAGTCCTCTAACTTTCCTCGGCTTGTCCCCCTCTATTTGGAATGTTATTTCACATAACTTATGTGGGACACTTACCCTAGTATCAGGTGTTTCCACCGTGATATAATCATTTAAGTCAGCTGTCACCAGAAATTCCATCAGCTTCTGCCACACTGTCTAGCATCGTCAGAGCCCATTTCCTGTTCATTTGTTTGTGTCCTCAGAATTCTGGGCATATCTGATCTTTAGACCTGCAACCTCCTTTTTTAACTGAGGTTTTGTTTAGGTTTTATCTTCTTTATTGGAAGTATAGTCTTGAGCGTGCTGCTTGTCTTTGGACTTTGTAAGCTCTTCTTGTCTGTCTGACCGTCCTTCCATCTCAGATTTTTTCATTGAACCCTGAAAGGAATGAGAGGAATGTGTGTCAGTATCCTGATACCTCTCCGGTTTCCTAATATTGTCTCTATTCCTTGGGTTCTACCTCTGTATTGAGATCTGTTTTCTATATTTTTCCGTTTTTTGTTATTGTCCCATTTCTTCTTAGAAGAAGCAGATGCTTGCTTAAAGGTGTCCTTCTTGGTCCGGCTCATCCGTTGTGGTTTTATTGCTTTCCCACCCAAACTGTCTCTGCCTAACTCTGCATACACAGTCTCAATTATTTTAGGTAATTCATGCTCCTGTTGTAAAGGAGTGAACTCCCTTAGGCGTAGACGGATTGCCACGGATGCTGCTTCCCCTTTAATATTTGTTAATATTATAGCTGATACCTGGGCATAATTACCTAATAATTACATCCCTAAGTTCAGAGCAGGTTCTGTTCCGTACTCATTTTGTATTTGTTTTAATACATCTGGTATTACTGCTAATGACGGGATACAATGTGGTCTGGCATATATGGCAGCGAAAACTGTACCCCAAGAGGTTCAATCCTCTATCTGTGGTGTTATCCCCATGGGCAAGCTGATTGTCAGGATTCTGTATTTTTCATAAGGGTTAGTCTCCAGGAATACTGCTTCTAGCTGTGTTGTCTTTTGAGCTACCCAGAATGGCATTTGTTCACGTTTTGCGGGCATTTTACCCATTACTGCGTGTAAAGTTTGTGTTGTAATTTTAGTTGTATTTTGAATGGTATTTGTGTTTGTTGTAGCCATTGCTGCCTGGACCGTGAGTTGGTCTCCATGACAAACTGTGTCATGTGTCTGTAAAGTTTTATCAATTCTTTGTGAAGTATAACTATAAGTAGGGGAGAGAGTTGGCCTAACGGCTAGGGCGGTCAACCTCAAATCTGGGGAACTAGGTTTGAGTGTCTGCAAGGACACGGAACGCCCTGTGATTCTGGGCAAATCACTCAATCTCCCAATGCCTAACAAAAATTAATGAGTCCTCATGTAACACAACTTGTGCTCCTGATACCTTTGATTCATGTTCGTGCTGAATAAAACCTTTGTAAAAAAAAGAAAGAATTATGTCGCCTCCTGGCATTTTTTCAATGTCAGGATGTGGTGTGTAGGCCGCTAATACTGGCCAAATCACTCCTTCTCTTCCAAGCAGATGAGTCGTACTTTATTTCTTGCACAGGGAGGGCGCCTTTAAACCAGTATAAATGTTCCTGGTAAGTTAGTGGAACTGCAATGTCCTCATAGGGACAATATTCATTCAGTATTCCACTTTCTGCGTAGAAATTAAATGTTTTTGTTCTTGCATTTGCAACTGGGAGTGTAACCCATGAATAGAATACCTTTGTTGTATATGACTCCTGTGCCTTAATCACGAAAGCTACCGGTCCACCCCTGGATGTTAGACCTTGTGCACCTAATTTTAAGTAATGTAATTTCTAATATTTTCTCCAATGAGAATTGCATCAGCATCTTCTTCGTCATCTGCGAGGTACAGATTTTGTACAATTCTATCCACGTTTTCTGTTTCTTCAGTTTAGGAACAAAGTGTCCTTCAAGCTTGTTTAACCAACGGCCAATAAACAGGATTTTTGCCTGCTCAGCTGTGGTGGAGTGTGTGCCCACCCACTCCAGACGAGTCTGAGGAATTGTGTGTCAAGTGAGAAATGTGTATAGCGTGCTACTCACCCAGAGGGTCTCAAGGCGCTTAAGGAAAGGGGTTGGTTACTGATCGAATAACCAAGTCTTGAGTTGCTTCCTGAATGAGAGGTGGTTCTGGGTGAGACGGAGGTGAGAGGGGAGGGAATTCCAGGTCTTGGCCACCAGGTAAGAGAAGGATATTCCTCCCATGGTGGCTTTTCGGATGCGTGGGATCACGGTGAGGGCTAGGTTGGATGAGCGTAGTTGGCGGGTGGGGGTGTAGAAGGATAGGCGATTGTTGAGGTAGCTGGGTCCTAGGTTGTGGAGGGCCTTGTGTGCGTGAGTGAGGAGACGGAAGGTGATTCTCTTGCTGATAGGGAGCCAGTGTAGGTCTCTCAGGTGTTCTGATATGTGGTTGTGTCGAGGTATGTGCAGGATGAGTCGGGCGGAGGCGTTTTGAATGCGTTGAAGTTTTTTCTGCAGTTTGGCTGTGGTTCCGGTGTAGAGGGTGTTTCCGTAGTCTAGTCGGCTGGTGACAAGTGCATGGTTGACCATTTTCCTAGTTTCGGTGGGGATCCATCGGAAGATCTTTCGGAGCAAGCGTAGGATGTTAAAACATGATGATGAGACGGCGTTGACTTGTCTGGTCATCGAGAGGGAGGAGTCTAGGATGAATCCTAAGTTGCGAGCATGGTCCGTTGGAATGGGTGCGCTGCCTAGTGCCTGGGGCCACCATGAGTCGTCCCAGGAAGAGGGGGATGTTCTTAGGATGAGGACTTCCGTGTTGTCCGAGTTTAGTTTTAGGCGGCTGATCTTCATCCATTCGGCTACGTCTTTCATCCCTTCGTGTAGGTTGGTTTTGGCGGTGGTTGGGTCTTTGGTAAGGGAGAGGATCAGTTGAGTGTCATCAGCGTAGGAGATGATGTTTAGGTTGTGTTGGCGTGCGATGGATGCGAGGGGGCTCATGTAGACGTTGAAGAGGTCTCTGAGACTAGCACGACTGAACTACTCAGATTCTATTGTTAAATAAGTACCCAACCAACGTTGGCGGCGCCATGTTGTGTAGTTCCTATAAAACCTATACAGGATCTGCGCATTAGGACTGGTGTCAGACTGATTCTAAACACCCTCTCCGGGAATGTTGGCCTTTTCTACCAGCTAGCTCACAGTGCAACTAGAATATCCTTTTACCAAGGAGAGAATAGTTATTGGCAACCATCTAACATGACAACACTGATCCCTCAGGATCGTGGAAACAATGTACTACTTTTCGTTCAGTCACTTGTGCTTACTTAGTCTGTCTTAGAGAGATATACAGAATAAACAGGCTGGGCATTTTCAATAAGTATTTATTGAACAGTTGTTATTCTGGTGTAAAATAGATGAGCTGCAACAATAGAGGCAATTAGACAATAACAGATATAAATGATTAGAAGTACTATGAAAGTAAACAGATAAAATACATGATAATAAAATGATGCGTACTCCTACGATGCCTCCCTAATTCTAATAGGTATCGAAAAGAAAGCATTCTTTAAATCGATCACACTGAATGTAGTTGCAGTTGGAGGAACCATAGTAAGAAGTGTCGTGCTGTCAGAGACAACCGGATATTGGGGCACTACGATCTTATTAACTTCTCGCAGGTCAATGATAAATCTATAAACCTTAGATTCAGTGTCCTTTTTCAAAATCGGAACAATAGGCTTTTACAGATATTACAGGGGACTTCTTCCACAACCCCTACTCCAACCAATTCCTGCACAATGTGCATCAAGGCTTCTTCACCTTCTCCAGAGATTTTTTATTGAGGCAATCAAGGCAATGAAGCACCTTCCTTTACTTGAATACGTACTGGTGGGATAACCATTTGTCCCACATCGGTATCTGATGTAGCCCACAAAGTGCTAGGTAACGATGCCAGCGCAACATCCTCTTTAAGGAGACAAGACCTCTCAATCATGGGATAGTTGTCATTTAAAACAACTTGCACACCTTCTGGGAAAGAACGTATTGTAGCACGAAAATGTTTAAGTATATCGATACCCACAATGTTATCCGGAGTGGTAGGGCAAAGCAGAAATGGACATGTTGCAGTGAATTTATCAAGACTGAATGCAAGTGGCTGTGACAGTGTGCTAAGGGAAGGTGTCCCATTGAATCCTATCGATGTTATCATTGCGCCAGACAGGGGAGCCCTAGGAACCAATTCTTTGGACAGAGCACTACGAGTAGCTCCTGTATCGACCAGAAAGCGATCAGTAGAACCCAAGTCATTTGCATCGACAAAGGGACATTATCCCATCCTAGGCATTCCTATGCCTAATCTGAATCTTTAGGGCCATCAGCCAAATATTCAGACATTTGTTATTGGTTTTGTCTGTCAAGAGTATTAATAGAAGTAGGATTAGGTCCAGCTGGCTCATTTCTGATACAATTATCCATGCCTCCCCTATTTCCTATATTCCCTGGGCGGCTTCTCATAGTGCATCTGCCTTGCTGATACTGCTGACCTCGCAAAAGGGGGAACCCTGAACGCCAATGTCCAAACTACTTACAATACGCACATTGATCAGAAGTCAAAGTTGTTTGAAGGATAGGGGGTATGCCAGGACGATGCATCGCACGTCCACCTCTCATTTTACCTCTAAATGGTGGACCATAGACTTGAGCCAACATAACTTTCGTTTTCAAATCCTTAACCATTTTATCCTCCTTGCCTTTTGCTTCCAATTTTTTATGTTCATAATACTGGGCCATAGTCAAAAGGGAGACTGGGGAAGATGTAGTCCATGACCTCTCACTGGCCTTTAGGCGACTAGCTATTTCTGGCAACATGTTCGTGACAGATTTGTCGACAAACAGATGCTTACCCGTGTCATCTGTCAATGACTGCCCACCAAAGTTATGGAATGACTCTTCAAATTGTGTAAAGAAGTTAGAAACAGATTCATCGATTTTCAGCTTACAAGACGCTAATGTAGTCCAATCTATTTTCTTGGGGGGTATAAAAGTTTTTCAACTTAGTTACAACAGCTTTGGGAAGATCTAATATCACCTGTTGTGGTTTCTGTGCAGGCTCTCTAGCAATATCCATTCCCTCTAAATTCACCCAAGTACCACCATAAGCTACATTATCATCTACCTTCCGAATTGATCTCCACATGTCAGGGGGTAAAATAAGTCCAAAGAACATATCAATAACAGGCAATGTCATAGTACAAGCACTATTGGCTTCTTCTACCTCTTCATAAAAAGTGGCTGGATTTTTACTCGGATCAGGCAAAGCAGATTTTAGAGCCATAACGTCTGCTCTACTCCAAGGGGTATGGACCCAATTCTAAATCAAATATCCCTTTGCATCATCTGAAGTTTTATCGTCACTCATTCCCGCAGTCTTTGGAGGAACACACAAAGGCGCAGCTTCACGCATCAGTTTTATAGTGACTACAGGATTACTAGCAGGCCCGGTTCTAGCGGGTGGGCCGGGTGGGCCAGGCCCACCCAAACATGAGCCTGGCCCACCAAAACAGGATCTTTGGCCCTCGCAGTGAGGGCTTGAAGGCAGGCGTATTTGGGATTTAAGTGCTTCAACCTTCCCCCGTCGCGTGTCAGCCCGAGCCGAGGGGCGCACATTCACAGACAGTTTTAGAGATGATCGCAGCCGCACCTGAGTACTTCACAGGTCTTTAACGAGCATGTATATGTTAACGAGGCTTTGTCTATTTTTTTCACCCGTTTATCTCTGCATGGCGAAAGGCGACAAATCCTTTCTTTTACAACGGTAACCTTTGGTAACCTTTGCTTACTGTTCTGCTGCGTTTATATTTATTTTTATATGCAGCGCAGGAGAAAAGAAGTTTCTTTATTCCTATTCACCTTTCCTGACCCCTGCAGTGGCTTATCACATAAGGCTGTGACACAAAGTTTGACTAATGGAGTAGGTAAGAGAATGTATTACTATATATTTTTCTTTTTAACATTTGCACAGGCCCAGCAGGACACATATGTGTGTGCTTCATTTAAACAGTTATTATCATTATCATGGCCGATGCAGGACAACAATAGGAATACAAAATGCCCAGATAACGCTGGTGCTTAATGATCCTGTTGGAGAACAATCATTTGTCTGTTCGTAGTTTTCAAATGCAGGTGAACTGTATTTTATGTGGATAGCTCCAGGGCTTTGAGAGGGATGAAAAAACTGGGGGGTCTCTCAAAGGGGCGTGGTCAATGTAATTGAGGACGTGGCTTAAAAACAGTACATTAAAAATCTGTGTTCAGCAGTGTGTGTCCCGACTTGTATTTTGCTGTTTCTGTCATTGCATCCAGGTATTTGATACAACAAGTAACAACATACCTACAAGCCAGGACTATTGGCTTTGACAATGGTTGTTAGTTGCATAAAATAAATAACAGCAACTATGGCTTGTATATAATTGCAAAAGCTTCCACTTAAAGCAATCATGACATCAAAACAATGTTGCTGCTCCTGAGTTTCAAAAAGAGAAGGGAAATCCAGAGAGAAAATGACTCTCTTCCCCCTACAATTCTCACCTGGCATGACGTTATGCCGTAACATTCCACTTGTGAGTAGTGTGAGCAGGGTACACCGATGTGCCTGCTGCCGCGAAACGGGTCTCTATCGGGCTCTGTTTTGTGCCCTGGCACTTTTTTCCGGACTGCAGTGACAGCAGACTGCTGTCACTGCAGTTCGGAAAAAAACGGACTACCTGTGACCAGCGCACAAAACAGAGCCCGATAGAGACCCGCTTCGAGGCCCCTTTAAAAAACTGCCGGTGCTCAGACCCAGTGAGACCCGGCCCACTTAAATCCCTGGATAGCTCAGTGGGCTACTGCCTTTGTCACAGAGATCCTTGTGTTACTTGCAGTTCAGAAGTTACAATCCTAACATAGGACAGTAACCAATGAACTGTCATCTAAGAGCTGCATAATTTAAATTTAATTTAATTAATTTAATTGCGGGTTTATATAGCGCTAGGAATCGACTCCCGGAGGAGTATCTCCACGCTTCGACCGCTGGGGAACCCGTCCTGGCTCACCCTGAGAGATGGTCCCTGATGGGTATCTCTAAGGTGCGACCAAGCATCCCCGGCGGTCTGGGGGGGCCGTTGTGAAGATGAGGCAAGCTGATGCCCAGAGTTGCCGAGTGTGGTTTCTGACTAGAGTAGGCAACGAGGCGAGAATTATTGAGTCCGCTGACCCTGGTCCACGACCCTGCCGCGTCGGGAATCAAACCCTGGTCCCGGGCCGTTCTCTGCTTACGGGTCTGCCGCCTCTAACCAGTGAGCCACACTTCTCCACCAACATGAATGGTATAGTTAGAACTTCGCTTTTTTGGTTTTGTGATATAGTTAGGTCTTCCCCAGTCTTTCAATATTTTAATGTTATTAAAATGAGTATGTTTGGGCAAATATACATTTTTATCAGTAAAGCTGAACCACATGGAATACTCTTTAAATCCTAATGTTGTGTTTCCCCAGACCAAACCCTCTTAAAATATCCCGCCCACCAGTATGGATGACATGTGATTCATACACCTTGTAATCCTCATTGGCTTATGTGACATTCCCTATAGACTGATTTACATACATGTATGATTCATTGTATCTGTATAATGTGTGTTTTGTGTAAAGTACTGACACACATTACACTGATATGAGTAGCGCTATGCGACAAATGAAATGCATATGAGAGAGGGGCTACGTAAAGATAAGGGGCACTGTTGGAGGGTGGCAGTGAGGGAATCCGAAAAGGTAGTGGGAGGGGCAATGGAGCGAGGAGGGGCACTGGTGGAGGGTGGCATTGAGGGAATCCGAGGAGGAGGTCAATAGGGGGGGGCTATGGGGCGATGAGGGGCACTTGTGGCGTGTGGCTTTGAGGGAATCCGAGGAGGAGGTCAATAAAGGGGGGCATTGGGAGATGAGGGGCACTGTTGGAAGGTGGGAGTAAAGGTATTTAAGGAGAAAGAGGTTATTGGCGCAGTGCCAAAAAATACTTTTGCATTCGTGCTGAAGCTGGCCTTTCTCTTTTTGTCTATTTAATTAGCAGTCAGGTCATAAGGGCTACTGTGGAAAATACTTTAAAGTGCGTGCTAATTATATTTACTGCTATATTCAATGTTTTAAGTTTGAAGGTAATTTTCCTAATGTTTTTACAGGGAAAAATTAAAGTGGAGCCCGATGGTGCCTGATATGAGGCTGGGACCCAAGGTCATCTGTGAGATAAGGTGCACTGGAGAGGAGTAGTGGTTAATTAAGCCTGTATGGGAGTGCGTTGCAGAGTATGTGGTTAGGTGGAGGTAGTAATGAAGAGGGATTTTCCCTGTAGGCTCGTACCGAGGGAACCCGAAAAGTGTCACTTGCCTGATACTCCCACCTCAGAAACCTCCTCTTCCCATCAAAGGGACATTACATGGAAAAAACACTTTTTGAGAGTGATCACATTTAGAAAGAGATTTGGGAAAGAGTCCGTTTTACTGGGCCTTGTAAGACTAAGAAGAGATAAAGGAGGGCCCTGAAGAAGGCCTGCCCAGACATATATGCGAAAAATCGAGCCGGCAGTGGCCCACCCAGGCGCGCAACACCCATTGGGCTCACCGGGCTTCAGCCCCCCCCCCTCGTGTGTGTCAGCCCAGGCTTCGGGGCTGGCGACGTCTAATTGCAGCCGCACCCGAGTACTTCACAGGTCTTTGAAAGACTGTTTACTTGTAAGTGATGCTTTTGTTATGTACTCACCCCTTCTTACAGCCACTCTGGTTACGGCTGGAAGAATTAGCCCCCCCCAAAAACTTTTTCGCCCCCCCCCCCCTGAAATTTGGCACTAGTTGCCCGCCTGGGCCCACCCAAATGCACCCTTGGCCCACCCAAATAAAAATTCCTGAACCGGGCCTAATTACTAGTATCTGTTTCTGTCCCTACAGCTCCTTTTTGGTGTCCTGGGATCTGAACTGTTTGTTCAGCTGCTGCTTTCTAAGATGCCTTTTTCCCCTCTTGTAATCAAAATACCTCAGCGCACAACTTAACCACTCGCCTACGTAAATTGGACACTTGTGAAGGAAGAAAGGTGCCATTGTATAACTGTTTTAAAATCAGCAGTTATATCAGCAGGTTCCAGCATATCAGAATATTTTCTATATCTAGTCACTATCTCGCTAGTAAATGTCTCTGAAAAATATACCTGCTCTATATCTGACCATTGCTGAATCGTTGCAAGAATCTCTGCAATGGAATCATGCCCAAAAGCTGCTTTACGGGCAGATCTAAGTGTGGCCTTTTGGTCAGTGGTCAAAGTAGAGCGAGTTGCCTGCCTGTCTAATTTATCATTATCTTTTTGGTCTGCAGACAATTGCTCTTCATCGGAAACTTCAGTCTCAGGAGCACTAGGGAATTTATAAAGGGGTGGAGGTCTATCTAGCAAAATAGAATCATCTTGTAGTTTATTAAGCATAGGATAAAGGGGGTGCCGAATAGGGTACTGGCCAGTAACCTCTAAATGATGCACCCTTTCTCTTTATTTTCCCTCATCTCTTTATTTTTCGATTCCAAGGCCTTCTGGAAGATTGTCTTGCACTGTTCATTTTCTGCTGTAGCTTCTTCTCTCCTCTCTCATTCACCTCTTTTACCCACATTTGTACACAATCAAACATAGCCTGACAGCTTTTTTTCTTTAGCAAACACTGCTCAACATACTGAATCTTTTTAGGGTCAAACGACCCATTTACTGGCTATCGTAGATCAGGATCTTTTTTGGTGTATTTGTTCCACAATGTTCTATACAATATGGAAGAAATGCCGTATTTAATGTACATAAACCTATTAAGGGTCCCCTCAGGGGGAGCCGGCTGAGTGCTTTCTAAATCCATCTGGGTACCACAAAGACAGCAACACATTCTACGAAGTGCTCTAGGAGCAGGAAAGCCAAAAATATTACAATGCGATATATTATGATAGTCAAAGCATATTTGTCCTGAGAATTATCCAAAAGTATTGAAAAATCTCCTCATTACCTGCCTTTATTTGCTGCAGCAAACAAACAAGCAAACCAGAATCTTGGTCAAGCTATTACAAAACAAGAGTGCCGCTATAGCGACCTTACCAAACCAAAGTCTCCAACCTCCACCTGCCTAGCTCTGGGTGACCTAATGGTCATTTCAAAATACTCACACCAAAGGAGATCTCAGTCGGGACCGGCCATCACCTAGAGGGTCAGATCTGGAAAACCGGAGAAACATGTCGGTCTGCAAAGACAAAGGGTCTCCTTGTGCAGTGTACCTCCTCAGTGGATTTCTGCCCTCCGTCACGGCCGTTCTCTCGGGTGGCCGCGTCTCCGATGAGTCCCTCTTCGGGTACCAATTTTTGGAATAAAAGGCCCTTTTAGGGGCTCACTGATGCACTGGTCCTTAGATCAAAAAAGAAGAAATTGGCAGGGAAGCTGGAGAGGGGGCTCTGCCGAGCCCTTTCATTTAAACCTGCAGGAGAAAGAGAAAAGCATAAAAATCAAGGCTTCAATCGGCAAATAACGGAAGGCCTGAATTCAAGTTTGAAAAGGGACCAGTAAGCTTTTTTTTGATTCTTTGACATTCTGGGCTTTTTTCAAATTGCATCAGGGAAGAAAAGACTGCAAATATCAGCAAAAGGACCCTATGAAGTAAAAAGAGAATTATTCAGCTTTGTGTGAGGAAACACAAAGCAGATTGTTTTCTGAGAAACTCTGATTAACCTTTGACACTTTTGATGCTCTATTTAATGCTAACATTTAAGAGCATTGTATGGTGTGTACATAAGAAGAGTCACGCTTGCCTAACTTTTGGTGCATTGAAAAGAAACTACATTAATGGTAAGTCTGGTAAATTCCTGAAGGTTAGGAATTATAGTTTAGAAGTATATATATATTGTACTGTGTCTGTTCATCTTATTATAATTTCAGAACCCCATTGGTCAACTCATCCCTGGGAATAAAAGGTATGATCTATGTTACATAATTATTGATAATATCACTAACCAGCTAGCGCCACAAGGTAGTAATGTTTTGATCAATGCTGATAATAATTACTCCTTTATACATTGAAATCTGGAAATCCTCAGAGAATGTTAAAAGATATTACTTTCGAAGTGTGCGCATGAGCTCTGCTAGAAATTGGTAGGCAACTACCCATGCTATTTTGATATTTACAGTTTTAAGACATTCATGTTTGTTATTCATGTTTGACGGTTTCATTTCCTACACTATAGGAAAGTGTTCAGAGTAATCCTGGGCAAAGCACTATGCTACGCTAGTGTAGTTTGCAAAGTTTGCGCAACTTCGCACTACGCAAACTACACATAGCACAGTGCGAACATGCATAGCATAGCGTAGCGTGGTGGAGCGGTCATTTTTTGCTTGCTCGTGGTCCTCAACGTCAAGTTTTTCAACTGCGAGCAAGCAAAATGACATCCTCGCAATACTTTTTTCTTGTTCGCGATCAGCAACATCAAGTTGCCGATTGCGAGCATGGAAAACAAACCTCCCGGCGAGATTCTAAATGCGGGGAGGTCAGGTTTCTCATTGCGAGTGGTCGTGCATGCTCGCGACCTCTCGCGATGAGAAACTACCAGTCTGTGTTGAGAAAGCTGCAGCTCGAGTAAAAATCTACTCGAGCGGCAGAAAAGTACAGCTCGCAATGTGCAAGATGCCGTTTTCAATGATTTCACAGTGCCAGATGTTTGTTCGCACTGTGCAATCATTGAAAACAACATCTTGCACAGTGCGAACATGCTACTACGCACTTCGCGTAGTGCTACGCGTAGCTCGCATAGTGTGTAGCTACACGTAGCGCTATTTCTCAAACTACGCCCACCCCTAGTTCAGAGTCACTTCCAGATGAGAAACCACTACACGACTTCCTCTGAAGACGGAGTCCTGTGTTTTGTCTTGTTTTCTCATGCCACTTCCCCTTTCCCCCGGGGTCATTCAGATCAGCAAGGGTTATAATAGTCTTGCCGCGTTGAATGATTCAGGGAGGATTTTGGAACACTCAGCACCAAGAAGGAAACAACCGGGTGAGTGACATCATAACAGAAAGCGAAGCCACACCTATCCCTTGTTTCCTTTTTGGTTCTGAGTTCTGAAGTCATGGATACCGAACAGTTAACGCAACTAGTTCATAAGTTAAATGAGGAGATGCAGGAATTGCGGGTGGAGAATCAGAGTGTTTGACAAGAATTAGATAGGACTAGATGAGGTTTCACTAGTTGGAGAAACTGAAAAATCTATTCTAGCCCCTCCAACGTTTGGTTCATCAGCAGTCTCTTCACGTAATGTGTCAGGCCAAACTTCAAAACAGCAACAATTACAGGTAAATGTAATTACCCCGAGCCCGGTCCCCCTTGCCAACCCAGAAAGATTCACCAGAGACAGCAGTCGTTATTCGACTTTTATGAGTCAATGCCACCTCTATTTTATGTGTAAACCCCAGGTGTTCACTATGAATACGTCTAAAGTAGCCTTTATAATCTCATATCTGGGGGTGTTGCAGCCAATTGGGTTATGCCTCTGGTAGACTCTAATGATCCCATGCTGCATAATTTGGTTAACTTCAAGACAGCCATGTCTAATCTATTTGCTAAGTATGTTTTCATTCAGGCATCTGACAATGAGCTCCTGAATCTCCGTGTAGGAACCAAGGATCTGCTAACATATGTGACTACCTTTAATAGATTGTTAGCTGAGACTCGTTGGCCAGAAGATAAAAGGATATCATTATTTTACAGGGTCTTAGAGAAGACTTAAAAGATTCATTAGCACATATTGTTAATTTGCCTGGGGACTATACCTAGTTTTTAGATTTCGTAGTCAAACTTGATCACAGATTGGGAGAGAGTGTCCTGTAAAACCTACAAAAAAGAGAACAGTAGCGGTAGTCAGTGATGTACTCAAACAAGAGGAAAACTAAATTTCTCGAGGAAAGTAAAGATCGTTTTCCCGGGAGATAATGATAAACAGATCTCTCATTATGCAACTAATATTATCAACTTTACCCCTAGGCACTTCATTGTGCAACTGACTTTTATCCTGACCAATCAGCAGAGACATAGCATACCTGTTCTTTTAGATTCTGGAGCAACCGGAAACTTTTTTGATTTAGAGTTTTCCAGACTTTTACATATAACTCAAGTTCCCAAAAAAGAACCAGAGCCAGTTCGGGCTGTTGACGGGTCAGCCTTGTCTTCAGGTTTAATCAGATTTCACACAGTTCCACTTACAATTATAGCAGAAAATGGACATACTGAAACTGTTGTTTTTGACCTCATAGACACTCCAACTTTTGGGGTAATTCTTGGGGATACCATGGTTGGAGCTTCATAACCCAAACATTGATTGGGTTAAGCGCACAGTAACATTAGATTCATCTTACTGCCGGGTTCATAGTTATCAGGAAACCAAAGATCCAGTGATGCCTCTTTTTTGCGCCACCTTGAACCAAGAACCTTCTAGTATTCCTGAAGAATACAGAGAATATTCTGATGTATTTTGATCCAGTTAAGGTGACTACATTATCACCGCATAGAGTCTACAATTGTAGAATAGATTTGATTTGAGGAGCCACTTTACCATGTAGCAGGATTTACGCTCTGACAGAGCCAGAAAACCAATATCTAAGATCTTACCTGGACAAATTATTGGAATTAGGCTTCATTCGCCGCTCTACTTCACCAGTTTCTTCGCCACTTTTCTTCGTGGCTAAGAAGTCAGGCGATTTGAGAGCATGCATCGGTTATCGCGCAGTGAATAAAGCTACCATAAAAAACAGATACATTCTACCTCTGATTCCAGTTTTATTAAACAAAGTGAAAGGGTCAAGTGTCTATAGCAAATTGGACTTGTGCGGGGCTTATCATCTTGTTCGCGTTAAGGAAGGAGATGAGTGGAAAACTGCCTTCCATACTAAAAATGGCTTATTTGAAGATACTGTGATGCCTTTTGGTCTTTGCAATGCCCCAGCTGCATTCCAGTATTTCATCAATGAAGTATTACATGATCTTTTGGACATCTGATTTGTAGTATACATTGATGATATACTGATATACTACAAAAACCCGAAAGAACACAGACATGTTTGTTCCGTGTTACAAAGATTACGAGAAAATTCATTATTTGTAAAGTTAGAGAAATGTGTTTTTAACACTGCTAAAGTGGAATTCCTAGGTTACTGGCTCTCTCCCGAAGGGATAACCATGGACCCCAAAAAGGTGGAAACAATACTGAACTGTCCCACCCCGGAATCAGTTAAAGAAACGCAAAGTGTTTGGGGGTTTGCTAATTTCGATAGACGTTTCATCTCAAAATTTTCAGAGTTTGTAACTCCTATTACGCAGTTGTTAAAAAAGGGTAAAATGTTCCAATGGACTCCAGAAGCAGCTCAGGCAGAAGCAGCTAAAACAGGCATTTACATCAGCCCCATTTTAATTCATCCGGATCCAGATAGACCATATTTTACCGAGGCGGATGCCTTCCAATCTGCCTTAGGTGGTGTGTTAATGCAAAAAGAATAGAAATCAGGGCATTTGCATCCAATAGCCTTTTATTCACGAAAACTGTTACCCGGAGTACAAAATTACACCATAGCTGAACGCGAATTATTAGCTATTAAGGCAGTTTTTCAAGAATGGAGACATCACTTATTAGGAGCAAAACATACCATCACAATATTCTCTGATCACAAAAACTTACAGTTCTTTTCCACAGTAAAAGCTCTCACCCCAAGGCAAAAGCGGTGGCTACAGTTCTTTAGTGAATTTGACTTTCTGATAACTTACCGGCCAGGACCAAAATAGCTTTTATCTGATACCCTGTCTCGTTTGGTTTGCAATAAACATGATGATCAAGACACACAAACACCAAGCATTATCCCTACTGAAAAAAGAGCTGCGGTCATCCATTCAGATAAATTCCTTGAAAGTATTAACCCCGTTGACGCTCATGACGAGCTGGGCTCGTCATGGCGTAGCCTCCTCGCACGCTCATGACGAGCCCAGCTCGTCACGTAAAGTGCGGTTTCGCAAAACCCAACGTACGGGCGGAATTCCGCCCGCACGCATGCGGTTAAAAGGGCACAATAAGCAATGGATCAGAATCAATGGCTATCTCAGAAACATCATACCATACAAGAAGGTTTTTTCTTTCACAAGAATAAACTATTTGTTCCTAACAAGGAATTATGTTTACAAGTATTGAAATGGAATCGTGATTCTGGTACTGCTGGACATCCAGGAATAAATAAAACCCTTGATTTATGCCCAAAAACATTTTGGTGGAACAGTATGAAAAAAACTGATGTGCAGGAGTACATAAAAGCCTGTCCAGTATGTGAACGACAAAAATCACTTCATTTACTACCTAGAGGTCTTTTACAACCAACGGCCATTCCTCCTCTACCCTGGCACACAATCAGTATAGACTTCATCACTGATCTACCAGAATCCCATAGAATGACCACAATCTTGGTAGTAGTCAATCTTTTATCAAAAATGGGACATTTAATTCCGTTAAAGAAATTACCATCAGCAACAGAATTAGGGGCCCGATGTAGGTAAATCCCATTTACCGATTTTGAAATACCGAATCCTACCGATTCGGTATTCAAAAATCGGTAAATGGGATGTAGGTCCCAACATCTGGATTCGTTACCGAATCCTTAACAATTCTAAAATTACCGATTTGGTAAATACCGAATCGGTAATGCCCATTCATTCCTATGGGCTTTGAAGCCCATAGGAATGATTAGGCATTACCGATTCGGTATTTACCAAATCGGTAATTAAAGAATTCACAAGGGTGCAGGGGGTGTCACTTTGACACCCTCTAGCACCCCCAAAACGGCCATGTGTGCAATGTGGCACACAGACATGCCCTAAGGGCACGTCTGTCTGTCACATGGCACATGTGTACATGCACAGATGTGCATGTACACAGGAATCGTTTTTTTACCATGGATTTGTATACCATGGTAAAATACCGATTCTGTAAGCCATGTGCTGCCGGAACATAGGCTACCTACATTGCATTTTCGGTAATTTTACCGATTCGTTATCATTACCGAATCGGTAAATATTACCGACTCGGTAATGATAACGAATCGGTAAAATTACCGAAAATGTGCCCCTACATCTCCATAGCCCTTTACCGATCGGAAACGGCCGAAAATCGGTATTTTCGGCCGATTCCGATCGGTAAAGGGCTACCTACATCGGGCCCTCAGTCACATATTCTTGACCAACATAGTTAAACTCCATGGCCTTCCAAGTAAAAAAAAATTCGGACAGAGGCTCTCAATTCATTTAAAAATTCTGGAGTCAATTAAGTCATCAGTTAGGAATAGAATTAGCATTATCATCAGCTTTTCATCCTCAAACTGATGGCCAAACTGAAAAATTAAACCATACCTAGAACAAAGTCTAAAATATCAAATTTCTACCAAATCAGCACATTGGGATGAGGTATTATCTTTGGCAGAATTCTCATATACAACAGCGTTCACGCAGCTTTCGGTTGTTCGCCATTCTATTCCCTAACTGGTCTACACCCACGATCTATCCCAATCACGTTTCCAGATGTTGAGCAACCTATGCCAGCTGTTGCAGAAAGACTGATTGAAATACAAAAAATTCAAGAACAAGTTAAAAAAAGTTTGGTCAAAGGTAAAACTAAGATGAAAAAGTCCGCTGATAAACACAGGTTACCAACACCGCCTTACAAGGTAGGAGAACTAGTCTGGTTGTCGACCAGAAACATTCAGATTGAAGCTCCTAAAAAATTGAAACCAATGTTTATAGGGCCTTTCCCAATAGAAAAGATCTTGAATCCAGTTTTCATCAGACTAGAATTACCCAGAGACTATGCTATTCATCCAGTTTTTTTTCATGTGTGATTACTTAAGCCACACAACCCATCTACAAGACCCGATGCACCTCCTAACGGTCGTCGTAGGAGATCACCTTGAATATGAGGTTAAGAAGAAAGTGGACTCAAAACGCATACAAGGAAGTTTGCATTACTTAATTGATTGGAAAGGATACAACACATCAGAAAGATCATGGGAACCCGAAAATAATGTTCTTGCCCTAAGATTAGTCAAGGCCTTTCATGCCAAACACCCTGAGAAACCCCGTCCTGTGAGAAGACCTTTGGGGGGAGGAACTGTTAAGGGTTCATAATCATTGTCATGCTCATTGTCATGCTGCTTATTAATATTGTTTACAGAGTTATTTGTGAAATGCTTATTCTATATGAAGTTCATCTTGCAAGTACCAATGCGTGTTGCTCTACCAACTTAAAGGTGCCAATGCCTGTTATTTTTCCATCAAACTATACCTAATATGGTCATAAGCTAGCTATCAGGGTCTGTTGCACACGTGGGCCCCGTGATTAAACGCAGGACTAATGAAGTGCTTGTGCACAGTCTGCAATAAAAACCCCACCCGCCTCCCAAACGACCCTTCGCCGCGTCTTCATTGAGATCTCCGCACCTGGTTGGCTATCCCCGCTGGAGCTTACCTGATTGAAGACGCCGTCTTCAGCCTATTCCTGTCCTTTCCAGCAAGCGTCCATTTTCTGGCTTCCCCGATTCTCCGAGTGCTTCTGGAGGGCTCCTTGACTTCTTCCTGGAGAGGGGGCTCTGCCGAGTCCTTTCCTTTAAACCTGCAGGAGAAAGAGAAAAGCATAAAAATCATGGCTTCAATCGGCAAATAACGTAAGGCCTGAATTCAAGTTTGAAAAGGCACCTGTAAGCTTTTTTTTGATTCTTTGACATTCTGGACTTTTTTTAAAATCGCTTCAGGGAAGAAAACAATGCAATTATCAGTAAAAGGACCCTACGAAGTAAAAATACATTATTCAGCTATGTGTGAGGAAACACAAAGCAGATTGTTTTCTGAGAAACTCTGATTAACCTTTGACACTTTTGACACTCTATTTAATGCTAACATTTAAGAGCACTGTATAGTGTGTACCTAAGAAGAGTCACGGTTGCCTAACTTTTGGTGCATTGAAAAGAAACTACATTAATGGCAACTCTGGTAAATTCCTGAAGGTTAGGAATGATAGTTGAGAAGTATATATATATTGTACTGTGTCTGTTCTTCTTATTATAATTTCAGAACCCCATTGGTCAACTCATCCCTGGGAATAAAAGGTATGATCTATGTTAAATAATTATTGATAATATCACAAACCAGCTAACGCCACATGGTAGTAATGTTCTGATCAATGCTGATAATAAATATTCCTTTATACATTGAAATCTAGAATTCCTCAGAGGATGTTAAAAGATATTACTTTCGAAGTGTGCGCATGATCTCTGCTAGAAATTGATAGGCAACGACCCATGCTACTTTAATATTTACAGTTTTAAGACATTCATGTTTGTTATTCATGTTTGACAGTTCCATTACCTACACTATATGCCTTCCAGATGAGAAACCACTACACGACTTCCTCTGAAGATGGAGTCCTGTGTTTTGTCTTGTTTTCTCATTCCACTTCCCCTTTCCCCCGGGGGTCATTCAGATCGGCAAGGGTTATAATAGTCTTGCCGCGTTGATTGATTCAGGGAGGATTTTGGAACACTCAGCACCAAGAAGGAAACAACCGGAACAAGGTGGTCTTGGTGAGTGACATCGTGACACATAGCTTCTCCATCATTACATTCGTTGAACTTACTGTGTTTGAAGAGGGTGTCGAGTCTCTCCACAATTTCATCAATGTTTCACAAACTTTCTGTTGTACTTGACTGAAAATGTATCTTTTATAATCAACATTGGGTGTTGGATAAAACTTGAGATTCCAAGCCTCCTTAATTTGACGGTATGTGACTTCTTCGTCAGTTTGCAGCACTTTCCTTATGATTTCTTTTACAGCACACCAGCAACATTTTTGAGGCATTTGATAATCTGTTTGTTATCAGTCTATTCAAGTGCATCAATTAAATCTTCATATGTGTTCTATTCAAATAATTCATCTTTCTCCAATATTTAGTTTTTTATTGGTATCGAAAGGTGGTGGTGGTGATTGCAGGAAGGCAGCAGCATTATAGACCAGTTTGGAACTTAATGACACTGCTTGTGGACCACTGTGAATTGGTTTATGCAAACCATCTGTGAGATGCAGCCTTCAGCTTAACAACATAATAGAACGCAATTGTGATTGCCCATGCTGTAATATGGACAAATCCTGTTATAATATATCTATTGTAGAAAATACAATGTTACCCAGTGAATATATCCTGGGGGTTAGTGTAGTTAAAGCATTGTCATCCACGGCTAGAGCTTTATCTAGATTTATATGATCTATTTCACATAATCTCTCTGCTGCCTCTTGTTGGGATATTTTCCAGATTTCATTATAGACACCATAATAGAAACGTTTTTGACGTGGCTTTCTAGGACCTAATAAGAAATCTCATAGATCCACATCCTTTGTAAGTAAGAATAAGCGTTGTTTCACCTGTGACAGTGGATGTTCTCTCTGTACATAGCATGGATGTGGCCTGTGGATACTTAACCCTTTGGTTTTACCCATTAATCTTTCCTTACATCTATTGGAATCTGTTGGCCAAATCAACCATTCCTTCCAATCGGGGTGTATTGCATGATCTCATCTAACGTAATCCCTTCTTGTGATGTTATATTACCCTTGGTGTGTGATGTATGGGCATCCGAGGTGTATTCAAGTCTTTGTTCTTGGCTATTCTAAGACAGGGCGTTTGTTGCACGGTGTCATTCAAAAACGTAATTTGCTTAGGAGTGAGACATGCTCTAAATAGTGCTTCTGTTCCCTGGACCTGCCAGTCTCTAGTACCCAGGAGAGATTTCAAGTCTATCGTGTATTTCCATAAGTCGAAACCTTGTTCAAACAACTGGGTAATAAAGGAAGCAGAGTAAATCTGTTTAGTATTTGTCAACATATTTTTTGTGCTGCTTTTGGTGCAACCTTATAGTAATATGAGGCTGGGTTTGACGTGTTAAACCCTGAAAAAGATGGAAATTGTTTTGCAAATGTTCTTGAACTGCTTTTCGGCGGTGTTGGGCAATGTTCCCATTGGTGGTATGTGAAAACAGTACTGAGATTAGCAGATTTACGTAGAAAATGATGACCATAGTGTTGGTAGCAATACATTGTTTCAAAATCTGATGTGCTCTCCAATGTTTCACTATTAGCAAATGCAGCAGATTTTTCCAAATCAGACAACGTATTATTTACAGTTTCATAATCCCAATAATCGGAAAATGTACTGGAGGTAATTATATCATTCAATGATATTTTAAATAAGTGTAGAATTTTTTTAAGTTCTGTCGGACCAAACATATCATAATCCATCTTGACTCATACTATACCATCAGGTATAGGAACTGCTGTAATGTTCACTGATGGCAAGTCTCTTTGTTCTCGATGTGATGATAGCTGAGGTTTCAGAATCGGATTCACTTTTTGAGCTGCAGATCTTTGTTGAAGGTGAATTCCATTAATAAGTATATTAAAACCAGTTACAAAGCCTATCAAGGAAAGAAGAAAAAGTATCCTGGTAATTACCCAGAGTTCTATTCAAGTTGATACCAGGTAATTCTTTTTAAGAAAGTTCAGAAAGTCTTTGATTTGCTGGTTGCGTGTTTTTTGGACTGGCATCGTTTCAGGTTCACTTGGATCCAAAGAAAACGTATCAAAGTTGATGAAATAGCCAGATACAGTTCAATCACTTTTCGGTATTTCTGCAGGTCTTTCTGTTTGAACTTCTTGTGTAGTAGCGAGAGGAGGAATGTGTTGGCTACTAAGGAGTCCATGAGGCCTACTATTTAGTATCGGCCACATAGTGTGGTTTGATTAGGTCGATTGAGACAAACCTTTTCTCCTTTTTCCGGCATGAGGCAGTAGAAGTATAGTTCTTGTTTCTTCAACGGCCAGGACAGATAAAGGCTTTCTGTATGATGGCCCAAATTATTTTTTGTCCGCTATTTTCTCTCTGACCAGATCCCCCACTTTAGGGATCCAGACAGACCTTGCTGTGACTAACTTGACTTCCCCAGTGGCAGTCCTCTTTACTTGGACATTGCTTTGTATAGCCCTGGATTCATTTAGATCCTGTAAAACAGCCAAATGTTTATGGATGTCAAAAGGTTTCTCATCTGCAACTGTGCCTTCATAATCGAGATCAGGTACCCAAATTCTCGTCCCAAATAGGACCTCATAGGGTGTGACATCCCCTAGAGAACTTCTCGGCAAATTATTAAATGCTAGTTGAACTCCTGACAAATGATTTACCCAACTTTCACCCAACCTAATACTCTAGCTGTTAAAGATTGCTTTAAGTCCCGGTTTTTCCTTTCAACTACTGAATTTCCATCTGGATGGTACGGAGAGGAGTACCACAATGCTACACCCAATCCACCCATGGCTTCCTTGTAAACCTGATAGCCACGGTCAGAATGTAATGTGCCAATTGTGTATGTCCCTATAAAGACTTGCAGATCTTTTATAACAGTTTGATCGTAAGCCTAGCACTGGGACCACACCCATCGGAATCTAGAGCAGGAATCCACTGCAACTATGATATACCTGTAAGCCCCTTCTGTTTGTAAGGACCCCCATGGTCCAAATAAACACATGCAAGTGGTTTGTCTGATGTCATTCATGGTGTCTGCGCTGGACGTGTTATGTTGAAGCCTTTCATCTGCTCTTTTTTCAAGCCGTAGTCCTTAGTCTGCTTTGTTAATCCTAGCCACCAGTAGCTTTGTTTCAGTGAGGAAACAGTTGCCGTTACTCCGGCGTGTTCAGAACCTATACCCTCATGTGCAGCTAGAATTAAACCAAACCGCGATCCATATTTGGATCTAGTCTATCCGATACAAGAGAAATCTATGCAAATTGAATGTTATTTGCATCTAACTTATAGGAGTACTTGAGTGGAAACCTTTTCGATAGTGCCGATTTATTGCATGTAGCAATAATTGCAACCATAGTCTCACCGTCTATTCTCATTTTTGAACGAGTGATTGAAGCTATGGAAGCCGTGTGTACAGCCCCCTTCGCGGCTTTGTCAGCCAATGAATTCCCTTTCACATGAACGCCATCACGTTGATGACTCAGTTTGTGTATCACGTGGGCCCTTGGTAGTTTGTTTCTCAACTCCACTACCTGTTCCCATAGCGTTTTGTGCCTAATTGAGCCACCTATCATATCTTTTAACCCATTGTGTCCCCAGTGGTGTAAGCATTCATTGTATGACTGTACACAGTAAAAGGAATCATACACAATAAGGGGCCGATTAGGATGGCGGACGGACTTGCGTCCGTCCGCCATCCCAGAGGTGGAGGGACCGTCCGCATGGGCTGCGGCGGTCCCTCCGTGCAAATTAGGATGTGACCGCCACCCTGGCGGTCACATCCTGGATATTTAACATTGCGGCGGGTGCTGCTTCAAGCAGCACCCGCCGCAATGTTAAAAGTGCATGTGTAACATTTACATGCACAAAGCGGCAGGCACCGCGCGGTGCCTGCCGCTTTGTGCATGTAAATGCTGGGGGGTACCATAGGTACCCCCCATGTGCACCCCCCACCCGCCTACACCCTGGGGGCCCGCAACGGGCCCCCAAATTCAAAAGTACACATGCTTTTCCACGGCGGAAAAACCGCCGCGGAAAAGCATATTTACAAATGCTTCCTAATTTGGCTGACGGTGTCTGATAGACACTGCCAGCCAAATGAGAGCTTTTCCGCCGCGTTGTTATCCGACCGCGGCGGAAAAGCAGCGGACAGAAACCAAGACCCACCAGCCATCGTAATGCGGTGGTGGGTCTTTGGTGACTCCGCAGAGGATTTTCCGCCTCCTCCGGGCCGGAGGTGGCTTCCGCCGGCCCGGAGGAGGCGGAAAATCCTCCATCCTAATCGGCCCCAGTGTGGGGAATTCTCGATCCATATTTACCAGTGCCAGTAACAGGGCTTTCAATTCTGCCAGCTGCGCCATGCAGTCTCCTAGAGACTGGATTTTTGTACAATTTGGACAAAACTTTCCATCCTGCATGCATCCTTTAACGATTGTGCATGCAGCGCTGTATTTCTGTTTACTCCCAATGGCCTGCTGAGCAGATTCATCAGTGTAAATTATATATTCATACTGATTTAGAGGCGATATTTCATTAGCAAGAGGATATTTTTGTTCGTATTGCAAGAATGCTTGTGTTTTTAGACTCTGGTTGTACCTGGATTCTACATCTGTGGCGTTGAGAGAATTAGCCCATTGTATCCATCTCGGATGTGAGGCTCTAGCCTTTCCAGCAGCCTCTAAGGCCGGGACCGGGGTTACGACAATTATTCGTTTCCTCTGAGCCAATGCTCTTTCTCTCACTACAGCAGTCTGTACCGCTGTAAGAATCTTTTCTGTTGATAAAAGCGCATCTCAGCATTCGTGTACAAATGTGATTTGTATGCTCTTGGTACTGTTTCACCTTCATTATATGTAAAGCTCCCTGTTTTCCGTTTCTACTGATTTTTACAGATGAATACAGACAGAAAACTTTTATTTTCTTGTCTGTATTTATTTTTAAATGTGGATAAAAACTGAAATTTGTTTGCTTTTTGAGTAATTTTAAATACCGTCTGCCATGACGGCCAGGCCAAAAGCTGTGTTGATAGGTAAGGAGATTATTAAAGAGAGGGATTTTAGAAATAGGCTTTGTCAGCAGTTGATATGCACAAGGTTGATATTGAAATGTGCATATTTTCATATAAGTGGATTTATTCATTTTTTGCGGGTGTTCACAGCATTGAAGCCTGGCAGGCGTTCAAGCACAAGTACATATTTATTGGTTAGTAAATGTGGAAATATACTAATTTCAGCCTCATTTTTTCACAAAACCCAAAATTTATATGGATAAATACAGATAAAATTAGCAAAAAAAGAAATATGGATAAATACAGACAGAAATGTCAACAACAAAAAATACCATAAAACTGGAAGCCCTCATTATATGTAAGGTAGGTGTATCCTGATTAACCCGCAACTATATGTGTTATCAGGTTTCGTACTTTTACGCATGTCCGTAAGTGCTTTGAAGCTATCATGTCTGCTTGTAGGGAACGAAAAATATTTGTGTGTTCTTGAATCCTCATCCCATCCAACATGGTTTTTATATAGTGCCGGGGCTAGTGCTACTGCCCACTCCCGTGCATATGTGTATTTTAGATATTTGGGAAAAGGGTCGGAAAAGGCTGGTAAAATTAGTGTTTCTCCTCCGGGGCAGTCCATGACAAATGCTGCAGCCAATGGTGTTCTGCTAATTGAATGTCACAACAAAACATCAGGTTCTCCCAAAAGAGACCTCTAACTTTCCTGGTCTTGTTCCCCTCCATTTGGAATGTTATTTCATATCATTTATGTGGGACATTTAACCTAGTATCAGGTGTTTCCACCATGATATGATCATTCAAGTCCGCTGTCACAAGAAATTCCATCAGGTTCTGGTGAGCTATTGTTACTTCTGCCTCACTTTGTAGTATCGTCAGAGCCCATTCCCCATTAATTCGTTTGAGGACTCAGAATTCTGGCATGACTGATCTTTAGACTTGCAACCTTCTGCTTTTTGTACTGAGGTTTTGGTTTGGTTTTATCTTGGTATAGTCTTGAGTGTGCTACTTGTCTCTGTATGCTCTTCTTGTCTTCTTGTCTATCTGACCATCCTTCCCTTTCAGAGTTTTTAGTTGAACCCTGAAAGGAGCGAGAGGAATGTGTATCAGTAAGCTGATACCTGTCCGGTTTCCTAATATTGTCCCTATTCCTAAGGGTCTACCTCTGGATTGAGATCCTTGGAAAATGAAATCGTATTTTTCAGATTAATGAGAGTGCTACGCTTATGATATTTCTTCTCCACCATAGAACCAAATGAGAACACGCGTCCAGAACCACAATTCATTGAATTCAAACGCAAATCCACTTCCCAAGATCCTACATCACATAAAATCTTGGACGCCTTTGAAAATCTGGTGAAAATTGATTTTAGTAAAATGAACGTCAAAAGATCAAGAGCAACAAATTTATCTAAATATGAAAAGAATGCACTGAAATCATTAGCATCAGACTATCGCATTATTATACAAAGAGAGGACAAAGGAGGGGCGATTGTTCTAATGGATAAAGAATTTTACAATTCTAAAGTAAAAGAGCACATCTCAGATACCAGTACATATTTGAAATTGGATTAAGATCCTACAAAGGAATTGGTTTCTACATTTGAAAAAATATTGAAATAAGCTATGGAAATGGAATGGATTTCCACAAATATTTGAGCATATCTTACAGTCATCAATCCAAAAAGACCGGGATTGTACATGGTACCTAAGATCCATAAGAACTTATATGACCCACCTTTCTGACCTACAGTCACAGGATGCAGGACTATCTTTGAACCAATTGGACAATACACAGATTACTTTCTGCAATCATTTGTTCAAGCCTTGAAATCATATACAAAGGGCACCACTCTCTTTCTTCAGAAACTCAGCACAGTTCAACAAAACACTAATATTATCTTGTGCTCTTTGGATGTCAAGGCTCTATATACTTCCATCCCCCATTCCGGGGGAATGGGGGCAGTAGAATGGGCCCTATTGAAACAAGACTCTATAGGAGCTGACAAAGTGTTTTTACTGGAGATTGTACACTTCTGTCTCCATCATAGCTATTTCGAATGGGAAAATGACTATTATTTGCAATTAAAAGGTACATCTATGGGCTTTGCTGGGGCCCCGGCGTATGCGAATACATACATGGCGAAATTTGAAGATTCATTCATATACAACGACAAGGAATGGTCTGAGAATTTACTTTTATACTGCAGATACATAGATGATATCTTTCTAATGTGGAACAACAGCCTAGAGTTACTGGATACCAAAATTAATCAAATTAATCAGAGTGATGAAATCACTGAATTCACAAGAACTATTAACAGAACATCACTACCGTTTCTTGATGTGTTGGTAACAATGGAGAATGGATGCATACCTACCGAAGTTTATCACAAACCTACAGATAAAAACAATGCTTTGTTACCTACTAGCTTTCATCCGCAGAGTTTGATAAATAATCTTCCTTATTCCGAACTGCTTAGAGGTAAAAGAATATGTTCAGATGAGATCTCTGTACAAAAACATTTTGAGATGATTAAGCAAAGATACAAATCAAAAAGGCTATTCGGATCAGCTTCTGGAACAAGCAATTACAAAGGCTAACAATAAAACACAGAGCAGTCTCTTACAAACACAAATGAAACCTCAAGTTAACAGACAAGTATTTGTATCCAAATATTCCACAAGCTCCAGAGAGGTCAAAGAAATCATCAAACAAAGATGGGAAATCCTAGTCAAGATCTGTTTAAAGACAAACCAATATTTGCCTATAGAAGATCATGGAATCTCAAGGAAATTTTAAAATCTAAACCTACGGAAACAGCGGTGAAATACAGGGGCACTAGACAATGCCAAAACTGCATCCATTGTAATAATGTAATCTGCAGTGATAGCATACAGCATTCCCAGACAGGGGAATCCATCAAGCCTAAACACAACGAAGACTGCAATTCGTCTAACTTGATCTACGGCAGAAAATGTCCTTGCGGCCTATTATATATAGGCAAAACTGAATGGAAAATCAAAACCCGAATATCTGAACATAAAAGCACTATCCGTAATTGTAACATCCATAGCAGTCTAGTACTCCATTGGACCAAACATCGCCAAACTATAGCTCAATTAAAATTCCAGGTTATAGAGATAGTAAAATCCGCTCCTGGGAGAGATCTGACTAGGACTCTACTCCAGAGAGAGATTTACTGGATCAGGAGATAAAATACACAAGATCTGAAAGGGATCAATGATAAAATAGAATTATGATGTTTCTTATAATACTAGACTAGAAGGGCAGCGTTACAGGATGCTTTTTTCCTTTTCACTGTTGAATTATTGAGGTACGTGGTTTATTATGTAATATCCTCGAAACGTAATGTAAAATCATTGTTAAAGATATGCATCATAGAGACCCAACTTTTTAATGAAATGTATTACTCATTGTTTCTTTCTTTCCTTTTTTCCTCTTTATTATGGTAATTTATTATTATTTTTGTCACTAATATCATGTTTTTTATGTAATCTACAGCGTCTTTAAACAATAGAGATCAACCATGTTATATACCCCGATTATTATTGCTTGGGCATTCATGCTCGAGATCTAATAGATCGGTTATTCTCAGAATTTTTAATCGGCCTCTGAACAGTGTATGTGCTTTGATCTTAGATTGTGCTTGTGATATTTGCACACAGATCATCGTTCGTCTTATTAGGGAATTTATAGTTGTATTGAGTAGTGTTACATTGTCATTGGGTATTCTTCGATAGTCTGTCATCGCTGAAGTTAGTTGTTGTTGTGGATCCAAATAGATATAACACGCATGCGTGGCGTTCTCGAGCAGTTACTGGTACTAAAGCTTGTTGGATATCACTTCATTTCTTCTTCGCCCATTGTGTTTAAGGTCAGTGGCAGCATATCGATAGTTCTAGGCTTGTTTTCTTGGCACCTTTGCCAGTTTTTAAGTATTTTTTTATCGTACATTTGTTGTAAATAAATAATTAATTACCGGATCTATTTTTGACTATAATCAATAAACAGGTAGCTCAATAAATAAGAGTCAAGATTCGAGGTAGCTGAAGTTGACAGGCTTTAATCAGGCATAAAGGACAGGAACAGGACAGCCTGTACGGGAATAGGATGGCAGCTGCCGGGGGCAGGAATAGGCTAGGCAATTGGGTAACTTTTAATAAAAGTGCACAATATTTATAGTTAAACAAATACATTACATTCAATATAGTAGGCGTAGCAGTAGGCGGGGTTTGTAGCAGTCACGAAAGATAAGGCATAAAGTGGGTGTAACAAGAGGCGTGTACAGGGCGTATACATAGACATGTGATGTAGACGTAACAGAATATGTCATAAATGGGGCGGAAACATGGAGGGGGCTACCTGAGCAGCTGGGACCTTTAACCTAGTGGTGCGCGCAAACTGACAATGACGTGTTACTAGGGAGAACTGGGGGCTATGACTTCTGCGCTAGAAGAGGAGACTAAAGTCTGGAGGGTCAGAGCGACATGTACCCAGGCATATCTAGTATCTGTTGTTTAGAGTACATGTTGATAGAATCCAAAAGTTATCAGGGTAAAGGCTAACAGACATTAAGACTGGTGCATGCATTATTCTACATGTAGTTCGTGTGCGAGGAATATTCTATGAATATTAATACAGTATTTCTCTTACATGGAGACATAAAGGCTAGACTATGACGGAAACTATTGATGCGATTCAGTAGCTCAGGAATGCAGAGAAGGAGGGCTGGACTGATAACTAGAAACATAACATACTCTTGGCAGACTGGGAGGCAGAGCCAGGCCGAGCCGGGCACTGCATGGCAAGAAGTAAGCTAAGGGTCAGGGATGCAGGTGGGGGCTGTATCGCTCCTCGGAGAGGGTTCAGGAGACAGGAGCTGAATCTGAGTCCGGGCCCTTTTGAGGCCTAGAAACGGGGACAATTCAATGAATTAACGTGCACACTGTAAAACGTGGCAACGTAGCTTTACATGGGCCTAATATTCGTTGCTTTCACGAAGACTGGAAACTGGCATACTAGAGATGGACACAACTGTAATTGCGTCTTTAATCGATCAGAGGGGAATACATGCATATCGATCATGCACATATAACATAGGATGGGGAACACGTAGGCACATATGACATGGCAAAATTTACTTTTCCACATTCCCTCCTTGTGCCCTACGTTTCCATCAGGAAACATCAATATTCATGATACCATCTATCATTTCATATAGCATCATTTGCTCGTCTCGAATTGTCTTGGAACGGGATTTAGGACTAGGAATACAAGAGGTAGCACAAATGCCGCAAATCGCAGGGCCACATTGTATACAGAGGCAGCAACTGAATAGGATCATTACTGCAATACCTAGAAATGACAATACTTTCCATCCCCAGGCAGATATGATACTCCAGAGCCAACCGGACCATGTCCAGGTGCCTGGATTCTGGTGTAACTGATGGGCAATTTTATGAAGTCTGGTTATAGCTGAATAAACAGACGGCGCGTTATTAGGAATGAAAATGCAGCAACTAGATCCGATGACTCTACATGCTCCTCCTCTATCGGCCAGTATGACGTCAAGAACGAGACGATTTTGGAGCACGACAAATCTCATAGCAGATTGCTCTTCGGTTAAGTTACCTAGAGCAGAAGTAGTCTCATTCACCACTGCTTCAAGGGTTCTGGTTAATCTACGGATTAACTTACTATTCTGGATAGGGCCTATAAAGAAGAAGAAACCTTTATTAAAGTCTTGATACTGTTCTAGAGTAGTTTCAGTTTGATCGACAATTGGGGACTCGATCTCCCTTCTATGTCTGACGTGTACTAGATGTGTGTTTCTGTGATAATCAGATGGGGCTAGAAAAACTGGTGGCAGTAAGAAGGCAATGTAACATGTTCCATCCCAATCGAGGGGCAGACGAACATATGCAGTCTGACCACAAACAAAATAAGAATGACGTGAGGCTTTGAAAATAGATTTCCCACTGGCACTATACTCGACAGTAGTAATACAATCACTATGTCCTACATGTGCGGAACCATTATTTCTGACACATAATTCGCCTTTGACTGGTAGTACTGAAATAGCAGGTAAATCTGGAGTAGTATCAGACTGAACATTCAGGACCATAAAATTCGAAGAATAGTTACCTAAATTATAAACTTCATTTTCTAGATCTAACCCTGTTCTATGGGAGAGACCCTGCTTGTCTGGAAAACATGTTCTATTCAGAAGGGACATATCATTGGAGGATGACGTTAAAGTGGACCATGCTCCACACGAACCATTGTGTGAAAACGGATAAGGAAAAAGTGGCAGAACTCCCTTCGGTGTCTGGAAAGGGGGGAGTCGACCACACACCCAACAATTAGTAGCATTGCTGGTCTGGTGTGAATAGTGTAACATTCTGATAAATGTATTATTTCTCATAGCAAGACGATAAGATAGCTCGTGAGGAGGCAGATCACTAAATGTGTGCTCTACTGTAGCATTAGAAAACTTATTTACATGTGAACTTGGAAAACATAAATGTAATGCATAACTTGTGCAGGTAACCATCAAACTTAAAAACAATAAGAAACTTAGAAAAACGATACATCGTATAGAGTTTTGACTAACTCTCTCACTATGGGGGTCTATCTCATACATGTCAGATACCTGTCTAACCGTTTCACCCGAGAGGGACTTAGACAATTAAACTGGCTGACTTATTTTACTAGACCGGAGTTTTAACTTATACTCCTGCTGCGGAGTTTTCTCTAACAGAGGAACTTTACGTTCCGGGTCAAGTTCAGAGTCTGGTTTCAGGCAGTCTTTAGAAATGTTCTTTGCAAATGTTTTTTCACAAAGTCCATGGAATTTCTTGATATGGGACAGATGGACCCAGCCTTTTCTTCCTTCTAGCTTGGCCGCCGTCCTCGTGGTTAACAAGACTAGACGTGGCTCCTTCCAGCGGGGCTCCAGCGGGCTTGAACGATCAAAGTTCCTGACCAACACGAGGTCGCCTGGAATTACCTCATGCGGTTTCACTTCAGTATTGTCTGGGAATGCAGCGGCAACCTGTGAACGACAAGAGTGTAGGGCAGACATCAAGGAAGCTAGGTAATCTGTCAACATATTACTGAAAACATCTGTAATACTGCGGGGTCTAGGTGTACCCCACATATTTGGGGGGCGGCCGAATACGACCTCATAAGGGGACAGACCTGATCTGGAATGTGCAACCATCCTCATGAAGAATAGAGCAACTGGCAGGGCAACTAGCCAGTCTACACCTTTCTCTTTACATGTCTTGGCAATACGGATTTTCAGGGTCTGATTATGTCTCTCTACGAGACCGGCTGCTTCAGGATGGCGCACACAATGGAACTTCCACTGATACCCTAACAAAAGGGAAACATGTTTCATTAACTCGGATGAGAATGGCTGGCCGTTATCAGAATACACGACCCTAGGGAGTCCATAGCGGGGAAAGAATTCACGAACCAACTGCCTGGCAGTGGTCGCGGCTGTGTAATCTGGAACTGGATATGCTTCTGTCCACCTGGACAAAGCGCATACAACTACAAGGACGTACTTGAAACCTCGACATCGCTCCATCTGAATATAATCCATCTGGAGGACTTCAAAAGGGTGGTCAGGAGGTTGGAATCCACCTTGTTCCACCGGGACACTTTTACCTGGATTGAACTGACAACATATCATACAGGTACGGACTTTCTGCTTGGCTGCAGCTCGTAAGTGCTTGTTGAACCAGAGGTTCTGTATACTGTCTAACATAGCTTTTTCTCCTAGATGTGCTGGACTATGTGCGGTATTAATAATGACTTGAACCATAGAGTCGGGGAGAAACCATGTGGCTTTTCCCTTCGTCACCCATCCCTGATCTGTCTGGACCCCTCCTTGTTCGGACCATTTCTTGATTTCTTCGGGAGTAGCATGTAACTGTATGTCTATGACATCTTGTGTAGGGTCCTTGACTGTCATACAAGTAGTCGGATCTGGAGTGAGTGTCTGTGTCATGTTAACTGGAATGTCTGGGGTCTGAGCTGTAAGCTTGGCTGTTCGATCTGCTAGATCGTTACCTTGGGAAATGATATCAGTAACTTTCGTATGTGCTTTGCACTTCATGATAGCGATAGCTGTCGGTAAATGTATTGCATCTAACAGAGCTTGAATGAGGAGACCATGCTGAATCTTGGTTCCATGAGAAGTCATGAAACCTCTCTCCTGCCAGAGCACTCCGAAGTCGTGTACAACTCCGAATGCGTAACGTGAATCTGTGTATATGTTTACTTTCAGGTTCTTGGCACGTATGCAGGCTTGGGTCAGAGCAACTAGCTCTGCTGCTTGAGCAGACAGGGTGTCAATACGGTGTGTTTCTATAACTTCAGTGTCAGTAGTCACTGCATACGCGGCTACTAGTTCTCCTGTACTAGTTCTCATACATGAACCATCCACATAAAGTGTCAGGTCGGGATTAGGTAATGCAATGTCTGTCAGGTCTTGTCTTGGCTTGGTCATAATGTTAACAACTTCCACACAGTCATGTGTGGCAGGATTTGAAGTAACTGACGGTAACAATGTAGCAGGATTCAGAATGTTGCAGCGTCTGATTTCTATGTGTGGCTGGAACAGTGTCAGTTCATAACCTGTTAAACGTGCAATTGTCAAGTGCTGAGTCTGTGTTCGGTTTAAAAGAACTTCCACGGAATGTGGAACTTGTACTGTCAGGGAGTGTCCTAACACTATGGAATCACTTTGTCTGATAGCTAGAGCTGTGGCTGCAACTGACTTGAGGCACGCAGGCAGAGCCTGGGCTACTGGGTCTAATGTGCTCGAAAAATAAGCACAGGGCTTGATCCTGCTTGATCTTGTGTGAGAACAGATAATGCAGTACCATCACGTTCTGTGACAAAAAGTGTAAAAGGCTTACTGTAGTTCGGTGTAGCTAGAACAGGTGCTTGGCATAAGGCTTTCTTTAACTCATTAAAAACAAGTGTATGTTCCTGGGTCCAAGGGAGGACAGTCGATACGGCTGCCTCCTGTGTCGTTAACTGTATCAGTGGCTTGGCTAGAAATGCATACTGAGGAATCCATTGTCTGCAGTAAGAAGTGAGGCCAATAAAAGCTCGTACCTCCTTCTGTGTCTTGGGCTGTGGAAGACTCGCTATCAACTGGATACGGTCTGGTGTCAACTGCCTACCCCACTTGGACAGTAAGTGGCCTAAGTAGATCACTTGCTGGACACAGAACTGAAGCTTGGAAGGGGACACCTTGTGCCCCTGCTCGGCCAGAAAATACAGGACTGTAAGTGACGCACGCTCGCAGTCACGTTCAGAACGGGCTGTGATCAGTAGATCATCGACATACTGGAGCAGGGCAGTGTCAGCTGGCATGTGAATATTGTCTAGTTGTCTTTTAAGTGCTTGACTGTAAATACTAGGACTTTCTGTGAAACCTTGAGGAGCTCGTGTGAATTTATAGCTCCTTCCATTTAAACAAAAACCAAAAAGGTACTGGCTGTCTGGATGAATGGGGACACTGAAAAATGCATTCTTGAGGTCGATGACAGTAAAAAATGTAGCTTCAGAATCAATGGCTGTCAATAGGGATGAAATATCTGGGACTACTGGATACTGGGGTATGATACATTTATTAAGTTCTCGAAGGTCAATCACTAATCGATATACTGGAGGTGCATTTGGATCAGTACGTTTCATGACTGGAATGATAGGAGAATTACATACATTGGAGTCAGTTTCTACAACCACTCCTTGAGCAATGAGCTCGTCAATAATTTTGGATAAGGCTGCTACAGCCTCAAGTGGCAATCTGTACTGTCTGATTCGTGGCAAGACTATACCTTGTTTGAGAGTCACACGATGGGGTGTGATTTGCATAAAACCTACATCAGTTGGACCTTGCGCCCATAAATGCTGTGGTACATTTAGGAGTCTTGGATCAAAATCGCGTAATACATAGTGACCTTTAAAGTCTCTCAA
Organism: Lissotriton helveticus; assembly: GCF_964261635.1. Taxonomy (NCBI): domain Eukaryota; kingdom Metazoa; phylum Chordata; class Amphibia; order Caudata; family Salamandridae; genus Lissotriton; species Lissotriton helveticus. The sequence continues at coordinate 1,782,995,232 of NC_136067.1, read as the reverse complement.
AAACAATCGGACTCCTTCTGGGGAACAGCATATCACTGCACCTAATTCTTTCAATGTTTTAATGCCTAACAAATTTTCTGGACATGATTTCGTGAGTAACAAATCAGTGGTTCGGGACAATGGACCAACTTCTAGAGTAACTGGTTTTGAAATCTCGTTAACAATAGGCTTTCCTGAAAATCCAAGGGAAACATTTCTAGAGCCTGAGAGCGGAGCCCCTGGAACCTCGTCATGACTGATAGTAGTCCTACTTGCCCCTGTATCAATCAGAAACTTTCTGTCTTTCCCTAATACTTGACTGTGTACATAGGGACCCTCTTGATCTACAGGTATCTCGATGAGAGGCAAGCCTACCTCCCTCTCTAGGCTGTTTCATGAATACTGTTGATACTCTGGATACTCTGTCTGAGCATACTGGTACATTTGCTGTGTAACATGCTGTGTTGCAGCGATAGGCTGCGGTGCTGGAACTATCTGTTGTGCATTCTGTGGTGACTGAGAAGTCTGTGAAACTTGTTCTTGTCTAGGCGGACGTGGTCTTTCTTTAGTCTTACCAGTTGCTATGTTGTGTTTCAGAACTGCACACTCGTTTATAAAATGACCTGGCTGTTTACAATAATTGCATGTCCCTTTAACGGGAGCTGCAGGATGACTGGCTTGATTCGGACCCCTCTTCTGACTGTCTTGTGGAACAGATTGTGCAACTAGTACTTTCATTTTCGTGTCTTTCATACGTCTCCTCTCGTGTTCTTGCTCTTCCCTGATTCTATTCTGGTGATACTGGAGCATCTGGAGCATTTGTGACGGGGTACTAGCTTGCCAGGTACTTTCGACTTTCAAAACTCGATTTTTAACTTGTGGGCTTGAATTCTCGACTAGTTTGGTAACAAAAAGATGAGGGTATGACTCGCTACTTGTCTTCAGACCACTGTTAATAATAAAACATTTTTCAAATCTAGAATAAAAATCACTAGTGTCTTCATCCTGTTTCTGTTTACATGCTGAGATTGCATCCCAATCTTCCTTTTTCGTGGCTAGTAACCTTGGTAAAACTTGTATCAATAACTCGGGCAATTCTTTACATTTGTCCCCAAGACCGGTACCTGGTACTCGTATTTTATCTTCAGCTTCTAAAACTGTCCAATCAATCTTTTTCTCTCCCACCTCCCATTCTTTTTCCTTGAGTTTTTCATATACCCCTGCGGCCAACAGGACCTTTAACATTTTAATGATATCTGGATACGTGTATTCTCCCATACGGAGCATGTCTTTAAATTCTCGATGGAACCCTGCTGGGTCTTTGTCGTGACAGGGAATTAATTTCTTCATCTCTAAGAGTTCCATCTTGGTGATAGGGGTGTAAACAAATACTCGTTGCATTTCACCACCCGCTGTCCTAACTGGGTGTACTTCTCGTAACGGATGCTGTCTATCTATGTAAAATGATTTACTTTCTGGAGGTGAGACATGAACAAAATGCGGATTCAGAAACGTTCTATATTTGTGGCGCTGTTCTAGAATGATACTAATTAAATCGGTACCTAAACCTCTCCATCTATATTGGAGTAACTCGTTTAGAACATCATGTAACGGACCTGGATCAGAATGCTGACCCTCATACAGTGTGATGAGGTGCTGGATCATATACATACCCACCAGTCGCTGCTCGGCTGGGGGCAGTTTCAGAAACATTTGTGCCACTATTTCGTCTGGAAAAGTGGTAGAATCAGTAGCCCATCGGACTGCTGATCGGGCTAGTTCTTGTTCATGCATGGTACTAAGTTCACTATAACCGATTCGTGATTTCAGAATGTGATCGGTAGCTTGAAATACTTGCTCAAGAGAACCTTGTTCTGGTGCTGGAAGATGAAAAACTTTCTTGTGTTCTAGACGTGAATGTCGGTCTGGAAGTCTAGATTTACCTACATACGCTATTCTGGCGGTATTCTCGTCTTCTACCTCTTCAGTATCAGTGTTGTCTTCTTTCTCGCTTACTTGTGCTGCTTTGCGTTTCTCGTGTAACCTTATTATTTCCTTACGAATTTTCTTGTACATACTCTCTATACTACTGAGTGTCTTGTGTCTTCCCTCGGCTATATGATCACTCCACTTTGTCAGAACTCTCATTTCGATCGGATCTTTAGTCGGACAATCTTGTTCCCTTATTAAACAATTGATTAAAAATTTTAATAGCATGAGCTGAGTCTCAGCTTTCCTTAGAGACATGATTTCGCCAATACTTTCTGGGTCTTCTCCTGTAAGGATGAAACGATATATTCTGTCTAGATCTTCTTTCATATTCGGTAGGGTGTCCAAATACTCGGTCACCCGTCTTACACGCAATGAATATATAACCATATTATCATCGCCTGGGACTGGATCATAACGGCATTCGGTGAGAGCTCGTCTGATATCTGCAACGGACTGGTATTTGGGCGTACGCTGTAACGCACGTTCATGTAACTCGACTAATGTTACACGTTTGTGTGGCGGCGGGGTACCAGGAGGACCTCCCCCCGCGGCCCCTAAACTGGAATCGTCGACCGATACTCTTCGTGCTGGCAGAGTGACCGATGTAGCGGGTACTTGTACTACGGGCTGGACCGGGGATACCGTAACAGGTGGTGTAACAGGTGCCCCGGTGGCTGGAGGAACAGGAATTACATTATTTACAGGAGCTGGCGGAACAGGATTTGCATATTCTGGGACCGTGTCGTCCAAATAGGACGAGAGAAAAATATCAGCTGCGGTCGGTTTGTGACGTAGCTTAATCGGAACCAATGTCGGCGGAAAATTACATGGTGCTTCCGGGGTTGCTTTTGGCAAGCCCTCGGCAAGAAGAGGATACATACCCTTAATAAGGGCATTTCTCTGTCTATCTGACTGTTCGGCTTTAACTCGTTCACCTATTTCGATTAATTCCCTTTCTTGGGCTCTTTCTGAGGATTCCCTACTTAATTCTGATTTTCTGATTTCTTTTTCGGTTCTTTTATGAGATTCTTTACGCCATAACTCGATGGCATCTTTCTGGGACTGTCTGGATTTCTTTTTCCATAATGCTTCTTCTACTCGCATGATGCACTCGGCATCCCATGTACCTGATACAGGCCATCTATATTTCTCTTCTAGATCTTTAGTATACTCGACCCAAAAGTCTAGATATAATATGGCACTTATGCCATGCTTATGATACATAAAATGACCTGGACTGTCCCTAGGCGGGACAGGAACTGCTTCTTCGAGCAGACCTTTTCTGGTTTTTAACTGACGTAACTTCGAGAACAGAGGCATGACTTAGACTGGAATCTGGACACAAATACAATACACGATAAACACAATAATAACTTTAAGAAAACAAATCACTCATACCACGGCATTGAAAAACACATGAAATAACATTTATAATAACAGTTCGGACAGAATACATGAATTTTCTCGAGAACAGAACGTACTGGAACAGAAACTTACTAGAATGACTAGATGCACTGCTAAAACAGTACGAAACTTACCGGTCCCATAAAGAGACACGTCAGGACCCGCATCCACCTAGGTGGACACTTTGTGTTGGATCTGTGTACCCAAACCCACGGACCAGAGACAAATTAATTGACCCTGTCTAGATACTACCCCAGCAACGGTACTCACCGGGCAGCAAGAACGGAAGGCCTCGGACTGGACTGGACTGCTACGACGACGGACGGACGAACTTCGGACTTCAGTTACAGGTGGGCCTCTGGATACCTCGGACCTTGGACTCTCGGCTTGGGCTTTGGTCGGGACTCGCCGCGTTCCTCCACCGCCTCGTCTGGATGCTGGACCGCAACCTCCGTCTCCTCCGTGGGCCTGAGGGATACTTGAAGCAGAAATATCTGCACGTGGCCGGTATGGTTCCGTCACGGCTGCAGAGGATCAGGGGGCCTGCGTGGCTTCTCCGGCGCGTGGGGAAAGGGCAAGTCCCTATTCGGGCGCCATTATGTGGTAAATAAATAATTAATTACCGGATCTATTTTTGACTATAATCAATAAACAGGTAGCTCAATAAATAAGAGTCAAGATTCGAGGTAGCTGAAGTTGACAGGCTTTAATCAGGCATAAAGGACGGGAATAGGATGGCAGCTGCCGGGGGCAGGAATAGGCTACGCAATTGGGTAACTTTTAATAACAGTGCACAATATTTATAGTTAAACAAATACATTACATTCAATATAGTAGGCGTAGCAGTAGGCGTAGCAGTAGGCGGGGTTTGTAGCAGTCACGAAAGATAAGGCATAAAGTGGGTGTAACAAGAGGCGTGTACAGGGCGTATACATAGACATGTGATGTAGACGTAACAGAATATGTCATAAATGGGGCGGAAACATGGAGGGGGCTACCTGAGCAGCTGGGACCTTTAACCTAGTGGTGCGCGCAAACTGACAATGACGTGTTACTAGGGAGAACTGGGGGCTATGACTTCTGCGCTAGAAGAGGAGACTAAAGTCTGGAGGGTCAGAGCGACATGTACCCAGGCATATCTAGTATCTGTTGTTTAGAGTACATGTTGATAGAATCCAAAAGTTATCAGGGTAAAGGCTAACAGACATTAAGACTGGTGCATGCATTATTCTACATGTAGTTCGTGTGCGAGGAATATTCTATGAATATTAATACAGTATTTCTCTTACATGGAGACATAAAGGCTAGACTATGACGGAAACTATTGATGCGATTCAGTAGCTCAGGAATGCAGAGAAGGAGGGCTGGACTGATAACTAGAAACATAACATACTCTTGGCAGACTGGGAGGCAGAGCCAGGCCGAGCCGGGCACTGCGTGGCAAGAAGTAAGCTAAGGGTCAGGGATGCAGGTGGGGGCTGTATCGCTCCTCGGAGAGGGTTCAGGAGACAGGAGCTGAATCTGAGTCCGGGCCCTTTTGAGGCCTAGAAACGGGGACAATTCAATGAATTAACGTGCACACTGTAAAACGTGGCAACGTAGCTTTACATGGGCCTAATATTCGTTGCTTTCACGAAGACTGGAAACTGGCATACTAGAGATGGACACAACTGTAATTGCGTCTTTAATCGATCAGAGGGGAATACATGCATATCGATCATGCACATATAACATAGGATGGGGAACACGTAGGCACATATGACATGGCAAAATTTACTTTTCCACACATTTACAGAATATATTTTAAAACAAACGTCGACCAAGATAAAGACAGAGCCACGATCCATGGCCGTTTTATGCACTAGGAGGTCAGTGTTAATATGTCTGCTATGAGTCTCATATAGGCGACGGCCTTAGAGCCAGCGGTTTACTTATTTCGAACAAGTTATAATTTCAGGTTTCATTTTATTACAGAGTTTATAACATTTTCACGGACTATCACTGTATGGAAGGTTCATATATGCTGAGTAGATTACTCACTAAGAGTATTAACCCACAGATTTATAGACTTGATTCTATAAGCTTTTCTAGTCTGATGGTACGCTTTAAATTTATAATGTCCTTTCTTTTCCGATCACATTTCTTACTAACATCAGCACACATTTTAATTTACACACAGGTCCATTACTTATAACACTATATCTACACATGAATAGAAAGAGATCTACAACCGAAGATATTAGAACAAATATGTAAAATCTATATTCTTACTGCTTCTCTCAACTTGGGTTCTTATTACAAAATGTAAGCATGTCTATTTTGTTCACAGATTTACTCCCCAGAAGAAGGGCCGATGGGCCCTGAAATGCATAGGGCGGTTCCTCTAAAAAGAATTATCATGTGAAGCAAATGTGAAAATTTACAGAAATAATGAATTTGTGATGCGAACAAATTAAAATATATAAGTCACTTGAATATTTTGGACATTAAGAATTGTTTATTTCATGATTAATGTCACGGTTGAAACATTAAAGATTCAAATTTATTGTTCATATTTATATTGAAAATAATTTAAGGATATTAGGTTTAAATACTGGATGGTTGATGATATTATTTTTTGAACTACCTAGAATTGCATTTGTTCAATTTTTGCAGGCATTTTACCCATTACTGCTTGTGAAGTTTGTGGTGTAATTTTAGTTGCTGTATTTTGAACTGTATTTGTGTTTGCTGTAGCCATTGCTGGCTTGACCGTGAGTGTCCTCATGAAGAATTGTGTCATGTTTCTGTAAAGTTTTATCATTTCTTTGTGAATTATAACTATAAGTAGGATAGAGGAGTTAGCCTAATGGCTAGGGCAGTTGACCTCAAATCTACCTTGCCAGGTAGGTCACTCCCCACCCCGCTGCAGCTGCACCAGCCCTTGTGCCTGACCCTTGCTCTTGGGCACCGTTTTTTTCTTTCCCTCTCCCCCCAGCCCACAGCCCGCTTTCCCGCCGCTAATGCCCCTGTCGGCCCACCCCCCGCGCCCATTAGCTAAACCCTTGCCTCCCGCCTCCCAGCTACTCCTCCCTCCCAGCTCCCTTTAAATGGAGGCAGCTGCGTGCAGCAGGCACGCCGCTGGCGTGCCAAAGGCACTCCTAAGGCAAGCCTGTCTGCGCACGTCCGCGTCTGGACCGTGCCCAGCGCCAGAACCTCTGGACCCTGCGAACGCCACGACACCAGACTCCACTACAATGCCGGTACCCTCCACTCACTCAACGCTGGCCGAATCCGCACCTGCTTCCAGGCCGCCCCAAAATGCACCCACGGACCCCTCTCCTGCCGCACCTGCAAACTCACCTGCGACAGAACCACCAAACCTCCAAGGACTGGACTCAACCACCTCTGCTGCATACTCCTCAACACCTGCTCCGCACGCAAACATGCCGTCAAGCTCTGGGATCTGCTTGACACCTCCGCCCCAGACGTGGCCTTCCTGACCGAGACCTGGTGGAACGACTCCTCGGCACCCGACATCGCCATAGCCATCCCGGATGGCTACAAGATCACCTGCAGGGATCGCGCCAACGGAACCAGAGGAGGAATAGCAATCGTCCACAAGTCCACTCTCAAGGTCACCACCCACGCAGACGACACCCTCAACGCCGCCGAACACCTGCACTTCCGGATCCACACCGACCCCAACACCACCCTCAGAGGAACACTCATCTACAGACCCCCCGGATCCCAGGCTCAGTTCAGCGACTCCATCGTGACCTCGCCAGCACCCACGCACTCGCCTCCACGGACTGCATCCTCCTCGGGGACATGAACTTCCACCTCAAGAACAACAACGAAGCCAACTCCGCCACCCTGATCGACAACCTTGACAACCTCGGCCTCAGACAACTCGTCACCGCACCCACCCACACCGCTGGCCACACGCTGGACCTCGTCTTCTCCACAGGCACCGATGTCACCTTCAACCACACCACCGATCTCCACTGGACCGACCACCGTTGCATCCATTTCACCTTCAAGAAACCAACCACCACACCCAACAGCTGCCTCGCAGCTACTGGAGCAAAATCACCGAAGACCGGCTGATCACCACACTTGCCCAGATCCCACCCACCGACCCCACCAACCCAGACGCCGCAGCCCGCAACCTCAGACAGTGGATCGCGACTGCGCCAACACCCTCGCCCTGCTCAAGAAACACACAACCACACCAGCAAGAGAGCCACCTGGTTCACCAACGAACTCCAGACCTCCAAGCGAGCATGCCAGAAACTGGAGAAAATATGGCTCCATGAAAGCACACCGCACAACCACGCAGCTCACAAGGTTGCCACCGGAGGACATCAATTCACTACCTCATCAGATCAGCCAAAAGATCCTCCTTCAAAGACCGCCTGGATAACAACGCAGACAACAGCAAAGAGCTCTTTAGCATCGTAAAGAAACTCTCCAACCTCAGCGCCAACACCAACGTCATCCCGCCCTCTCAAGAACTGTGCGACTCACCTTCTTCCACCGCAAGATTGCTCCCATCCACGACAGCTTTAACACCACGACCGCTCCGACTACGCCAGACTCCATCTCCCCTGTGAATAGCGCCATCCGCCTGACCTCCTGGTCCAACGTCAACGACGACGAGACGCGCAAGGTCATGTACTCCATCCAGGATTGCCGTCAGACCCGTGCCCACACCACGTATTCAACAAAGCAGACGCAGCCATCGCAAGCCAACAACGGAAGGTCATCAACATCTCCTTAAAAACAGCGACATTCCCGGATAGCTGGAAACACGCCGAAATCAACACCCTCCTCAAGAAGCCCAGGGCAGACCCCAAGGACCTCAAGAACTTCCAGCCCATCTCCCTGCTCCCATTTCTGGCAAAGGTCTTCGAGAAAATCGTCAACAGACAGTTGGCCTGCCACCTGGAAGACAACAACATCTTGGACCCTTCCCAGTCCGTATTCAGACAAAACCACAGCACTGAGACAGCCCTCATCGCCACCACAGACGACATCAGGCGCCAACTAGACTACGGCGAAACATCAGCCCTCATCCTCCTGGACCTGTCGGTCGCCTTCAACACTGTCTGCCATCGCACTCTAAAGACACGCCTCTTAGAAGGCGGAATCCAAGAGAAGGCCCTTGACTGGACCACATCCTACCTCTCCGGCATAACCCAGAGCGTCCGCCTCCCACCCTTCTGATACGAAGCCACCAAAATCATATGCGGCGTCCCCCAGGGCTCATTCCTCAGCCCGACACTGTTCAATATCTACATGGTCCCCCTCGCATAAGTGGCCCGCCATCACGACCTCAACATCATCTCTCACGCCGATGACACCCGGCTCATCCTCTCCCTCACCAAGGACCCACACACCACCAAAAACAACCTCCACGAGGGAATGAAGGCCGTCGCCAACTAGATGAGGAGCAGCCGTATGAAGCTGAACTCAGACAAGATGGAGGTACTCATCCCACCCCCTCAGCCTGGGATGACTCCTGGTAGCCAACCACACTGGGAGCAGCACCAACACCCACCGACCATGCACGCAACCTAGGATTCATCCTCGACTCCTCCCTCTCTATGTCTAAACAGGTCAACGCCGTCTCCTCCTGATACAAAACCCTCCGCATGCTCCGCAGGATCTACGAGTGGATACCGACCGAAACAAGAAGAGCGGTGACACAGGCCCTCGTCAGCAGCAGACTGGACTACGGCAATGTACTCTATGTAGGAATCATAACCAAACACCTACGTCGACTACAACGCATCCAAAACGCCTCTGCCCAACTGATCGCCAACATCCCCCGCTGCAGCCACATCACCCCCACCTGAGAGACCTACACTTGCTCCCCGTCGACAAGAGGATCACCTTCAAGCTCCTCACCCATGCACACAAAGCACTCCACAATGCCGGACCAGCCTACCTGAAGAGCACACTCAGCTTCTACACCCCCACCCGCCAGCTCCGCTCATCCAGCCTTGCCTCGCCGCTGTCCCCCGCATCCAACAAACGACCTCCGGCAGCAGATCCTTCTCCTACCTCGCCGCCAAAACCTGGAACACCCTCCCTATCCACATACGGCAGACCCAAGACCTACTCACCTTCAGAAGACTCCTCAAGACCTGGCTCTTCGAGCAGTAGCAGCACCCCCCTCCCCTCAGCACCTTGAGACCCTCACAGGTATGTAGCGCACTCTACAAGTACTATGATTGATTGATTGATTGGGGAACCAGGTTCGAATCTCTGCAAGGACACGGAACATACTGCGATTCTGGGCAAATCACTTAATCTTCCAGTGCCTAACAAAAATGAATGTGCCCTTATGTAACGCAACTGGTGCTCCTGATATCTGATACCTTTGAGTTATGTTCGCGCTATATAAACTTCATTAAAAAAATACGTCTCCTCCAGGCATTGTTTCAATGTCAGGATGTGGTATGTAGGCCGCTAATACCGGTCATGCCACTCCTTCTCTTCCGAGTGGACCGAGTCTTACTTTATTTCTTGTATGGGGGAGGGCACCTTTAAACCAGTATAAATGTTCCTGGTAAGTAAGTGGAACTTCAATGTCCTCATAGGGACAATATTCGCCCGGCATTCCACTTTCTGTGTAGAAATGAAATGTTTTTGTTCTTGCATTTGCATCTGGGAATGTAATCCATGAATAGAAAACCTCTGTTCTATATGATTCATGTGCCTCAATCACGAAAGCTACCGGTCCACCCCTGGATGTTAGACTGTGTGCACCTAGTTTTATGATAACAGCATTTCTGACATTTTCTGCAATGGGTATTGTATCTGCATCTTCTTCGTCATCTGAGAGGTGCAGATTTTGCAAAGCTCTATCCATGTTTTCTGCTTCTTTAGTCATTGTTTTAGAGAAGAAGAGTTTTTCAAGGTAACTAAGATAAGGTATTTTGCACAGTTTAGGAACAAAGTGTCCTTCAAGCTTGATTAACCAACAGCCAATAATCAAGATTTTTGCCTAGTCCGCTGTGGCAGAGTGTGTGCCCACCCACTTCAGACGAGTCTGGAGAATTGTGAGTAGGGGTCTCTAAGACTAGCATGACTGAACTACTCAGATTCTACTGTCAAATGAGTACTCAACCAATGTTGGTGGCGTTCCTATAAAACTTATAGAGGTTCTGCGAGTTCAGACAGCATGCACTGTAGGATTAGTGTCAGACTGATTCTGATCACCCCCTCCGGGTATGATGGCCTTTTGCACCAGCTAGCTCACAGTGCCACTAGAATCTCCTCTTACCAAGGAGAGAATAGTTCTTGGCAACCATCAAACATGACAACCTTGATCCCTCAGGCTCGTGGAAACAATGTGCTACTTTTCGCTCAGTCACTCGTGCTTACTTAGTCTGTCTTACAGAGATACACAGAATAAACAGGCTGGGCATTTTCAATAGGTAATAAATGAACACTTGTTATTCTGGTGTAAAATAGATGAGCTGTAACAACCGTTAGACAATAACAGATATAAATTATTAGAAGTACTATGAAATTAAGCAGATGGTAAAGTTTTACCATCTTGCAGTAATCATGAATACATACAAGTATATAAAATGTATGATAATAAAAAGATGCGCACTCCAACGATGCCTCCCTAATTAGATGTACCTAATTGTAACTAGAATGTGTGTTGGTGTTAAGCCAAGAATCCCTCTAGGATAAAGTCAACCCCATTTCTTGAATTGAGAGACTGTGGGATCCAGTCCTGGTCTCGATTTGGACACCCAGCGAGGCATGTGTTTAGGCCACAGTGAGCTGGAGGCCACTGCGAGCTGCATGCAGGAACCTTAGTGTCTCTCGTCAGTGTGTCGGCCTGGAAGTCCTGGTCTCCTCTGTCTATCTTAGCAAGATGTTTTGTATACCCATAGGTCTCCCCAGGGGTCCTACATCACTGTATTATCTATCGGACTTAGGATGACTTCAGGCATGAACTTTATACATATATATTATTGGTGCTTCCAAGAATCCTCATGCATAATATATGAGATTTCGAACTAGGGAAACCCACGTTCTGAATGCAGTGTTGTATCTAGGTAAATAGTCAGTACCTGTAAATCATTATAAATGTAGGGTAAAATATAGGTGAATGTTTACGATGTTACCTCAGCCTATATGAGGGTACCTATATGTAATATAACAGGGGATGGCTGTCGATGGCCTGGCCTCTGTTCCAAGGGAGATTGTCTCACTCCCACCCATGCCAACAATGATCGACGACCTGTCTACTACTCCTATGACTTTTCAATCTCACGAGGTGGACCCAGGCCCTTCCTCTCTGCCTTCTACACTGCTTTGCCTCTCAAGTTCTCACTTTGCTTCAACCCTGCTTCCTTTGGTTTTTTTGATGGTATGAGCGGGCCCGGGTGTGGTGGGTACCGGTCTTACCTCTCGTCTATGGAGCTCACTAATGACTCATGGCAATCATTCTGTTGTACATTTCTGTCTAAGTTGTACTTACCATTGTTGTTGCATGTTGTCAGGCACTATGCGCCAGATGTACAGCGTATATTTGCTTGCGCAAACAGGTTTGCAACCCATTTGCGCATGCAAAAATATCTAAGGGCCATGTACAAACCTTAATTAGCGAGTCGCAATTTATTTGCGACTCGCTAATTAGGATTTGTGACTCGCAATTAGGAAGGGGCGTTTCAAAGGCATCCCTCCCTAATAGTTTGTCTGAGCCCTATGTATGACTGTTTTGCTACCGCTAATTCGGTCGCAAAACAGTTGCAATTTTCCACCTATTTCAAATAGGTGATAAAGCATTTACAAACGGGAAGGGGTCCCCAGGGGATCCCTTTCCCTTTTGGAATGCATGGGAAAATCGTTTTTTAAGGGCTGGCAGTGGTCCTAGTGACCACTACCTGCCCATAAAAAATGAATTAAAAATTGTATTTATTTATTTTTTTAAATGCATCCTGTTTTCCATTAAGGAAAACTAGATGCATTTTTTTTAAAAAAGTGCTTCATTTAAAAGTAGTCCCAGACATGGAAGTCTGCTATGCCCAGCAGGCCTCCATCCCTGGGAGGGCCAGCCATTCCCAATGGGGTCGCAAATTGTGAGTGAATCATTAATATTCATGAGCCTTGCATTTTGCGGCCCCATTCGGAATCGCTAACAGTGTCTCTGACACTGCTGTACATTTGCTTTTGCGAGTCGCAAATTGCGACTCACAATTTTTCGCAATTTGCGAGTCGCAAAAGCAAATGGTCATACATCTGGCCCCATATCCTTCTGCATGGATGCCTAAATGCCAGAGACGTTCTCTCAGAGTTAACCTGTTTTGGGTAGTTGTTTTGGGCGACTGATGCTTCTTGGGGTGAAGTGTGAGGTGGGTGGTGCTGAGAGGTGGGTGTTTCTGTTAGGCCCACTGGCCTGGTTCAATGTTTCCAATCTGTTTTTTCCTTAGCAGGTTGTCAATAGCACACACATTCAATATAATTTTCGAATATGTATGGCTTCAAACAACATGACCTCGAGGTACCACATTAGATCCTCCTCTCGAGCAGGAACCACCTACTATTCTCTGCACATCATGGCCCCCCTAAATTAACGGTTCCCTCCTGGAATTGTAACAGCCTACTGGACTGGATTAAGCACTCAGCAGTCCTGCGATATATTAGGCAACACAGGCCGGCGGTTTTTCTCCTACAGGAGACTCACTTGTTGGGTATGCACTTTGCTTTCTTAGGATGCTTCGAATATGACAGGAGCTACTGTTCGGTCTTTGTCCGTGGCTTGAGAGGGAGTCACCATCCTGCTACAGAGGTCCTACCCCCTGGCTGTTACTGTGCAGCACACTGATTCACAGGGGTGTTATGTGGGTGTAGATGGCCGAATGGATGCTAGGCAATACAATTTTGTGTCATGCTGCGACCCCAGTCCCTATTGCAACCCTTTCTCCAAACTCTGCAGTCCTTCCTTTTGACTCAGCCTCAAGGGGTTTCGGTGGTCGGGGGCAACTCTAGCATCGTACCTGATCCTGATTCTGACTCCTCCACTGCCTCATACTCCAGTAGGCACACCAGGTTGGCCTGTCTTTGTTCCTGGTCTGACTCAGTTTTCCTTTGTGAAGCGTGGTGCTCTTGGCACCCTACCATGCACGCATATACTCACCACTGAGCAGTGCATACTTCTGACTCCTGCATAGATCTGCTGTGGCTGCTGGCGGCAGACATCCTCTTGGTCCAATACATGCACATTCTCCCATGCGGCACTTATTACCATGCACCGCTTCTGTTGTCTTGGGGACTCCAACTGACCGCCTTAGGCACAACTTGGAGATTTGGTTCTTGGTACTTACAAAGTGCCAACTGTGTGGCATCCATGGAAGAAGAATTAGGAAGTTTTTAAAGTTTAATATAGGATTTTTTACTTAGCAGCGATGCTGTGGGCAGCCATTAAGCCATTGTTGCATGACCATCATAAAGGGTATGTCCGCTGACCGAGGCCCAGCGCCTTTTGAAGGTCAAATGCTTGCCTGGAGGCCACCTTGTGTTTCTGGGAAACTGATGACGTCTAGCGTCCCCTGGCCATAGCTCGCACGGAACTGTGACAGGTCTCTCTTAAGGAGGCTAATCAGTGCAAGCGGCCCTACATGCAGAATGTATAGGGGTCGGTGACAAATCAGGTGAACTACTGTACTGGCTGGTGACCTGTAGTATATATTACAGAGTGGTACCAGTGATTGTGGACTCCTCAGGGCACCTCCAGGAGGAATCTTCCGCCATAGCCTAGACTTTTACTGATTTCTACCAGGGGGTTGAATTCATGCCACCCGCTGCCACCTGCTGAAGTAGAGAACCCACTTCTGACTGGCATACCACTGCCATCCATACAGATGCCTTGGCTCAGGAACTGGATCAGGATCTGCGGCTTGAGGAGGTGCAGGCGACGGTGATGGCGATGCATTCCGTAAAGACAGCTGGCCCAACAGGGATCACGTTGAATACTATGGTAAACAAAGATAATATCGACTACAAAATATCGAATGGACATAATATCGAGTTCAAAATATAGGCTGGACAAAATATCGAATGGACAGAATATAGACATCAGAAATATCGTTTTGAAAGTGAGCAATGTAATATCGAATTTTAAAATATAGATAGTCAAAATATCGAAGTACATAATATAGGTTAATAAAAATATCGAAAATTTAATAATATTGAATTTTTTATAGTGTATTTTATGTGTTAAAAGTGTTTATTCATGTTATAATGTAGTTAAATTAATGAATTTATAGTTAATTAAATTTTGCGTAATTTAATTCTGTATCGGGTTGTGGGTTTATAGGGGAATAGGGTGGGAAGTAATTTAATTAAAATTAATTAAATATGTTAATTAATTTATTGGTATTTGTTTATAATTGTTAATTCGTTTTTAATTAGTAATTAATTAAATTTTAATTGGCAATTAATTTTATTTAATTGAATAATTGATCATTATGTTAATGGATTTATTTATATGTGTTTCTAATTAATTGTTAATTTATTTTTATTTCGTAATTTTTTATTTTTTAATTGTCAATTAATTTTATTAAATTGATTAATTGATAAATATGTTAATTTAACTAATTTAATGTTTGTAGTGGG
Organism: Lissotriton helveticus; assembly: GCF_964261635.1. Taxonomy (NCBI): domain Eukaryota; kingdom Metazoa; phylum Chordata; class Amphibia; order Caudata; family Salamandridae; genus Lissotriton; species Lissotriton helveticus. The sequence goes on along the minus strand of NC_136067.1, from coordinate 1,782,980,232 downwards.
TTGTGGGTTTCTAGAGGAATAGGGTGGGAAGTAATTTAATTATAATTAATTAAATATGTTAATTAATGTAGTGTTATTTATTTATAATTAATAGTTATATAATTGTTAATTTGTAACTAATTAACTTTTAATTGCCAATGAATTTTATGTAATTAATTAATTGATAAATATGTAATTTTATTTATTGGTATTTGTTTTTAATTAATTGTGATTTAATTTTTATTTAGTAATTTTTAATTCTTTAATTGTTAATTAATTTTATTTAATTGAGTAATTGATAATTATGTAAATTCAAATAATTTAATTTTTGTAGCGTGTTGTGGGTTTCTAGGGGAATAGGGTGGGAAGTAATTTAATTATAATTAATTAAATATGATAATTAATGTAGTGTAATTTATTTATTAAATAATAGTTATATAATTGTTAATTGGTAATTAATTAACTTTTAATTGAGAATTTATTTTATTAAATTTATGAATTGATAATTATGTTATCTACTTTCCCTACTGTTGCACTCACTGGAGTGGCAATAGTAATTTTACCCCTACGCTATGCAACCCTTTCCCTACTGTTGCACTGTCTGGAGTGGGAATAGTAATTTTTACCCCTACACTATCCAACGCTTTCCCTACTGTTGCACTCTCTGGAGTTGGAATAGTAATTTTTACCCCTCCGCTATCCAACGCTTTCCCTACTGTTGCACTCTCTGGAGTGGGAATAGTAATTTTTACCACTACGCTATCCAACCCTTTTCCAACTGTTGCACTCTCTGGAGTGGGAATATTAATTTTTACCCCTACGCTATCTAACGCTTTCCCTACTGTTGCACTCTTGGGTGTGGGAATAGTAATTTTTACCCCTACGCTATCCAGCCCTTTCCCTACTGTTGCACACTCTGGAGTGGGAATAGTAATTTGTACCCCTACGCTATCCAACCCTTTCCCTACTGTTGCACTCTCTGGAGTGAGAATAGTAATTTGTACCCCTACGCTATCCAACGCTTTCCCTACTGTTGCACTCTCTGAAGTGGGAATAGTAATTTTTACCCCTACGCTATCCAACACTTTCCCTATTGTTGCACTCGCTGGAGTGGGAATAGTAATTTTTACCCCTACGCTATCCAACACTTTCCCTACTGTTGCACTCTCTGGAGTGGGAATAGTAATTTGTACCCCTACGCTATCCAACGCTTTCCCTACTGTTGCACTCTCTGGAGTGGGAATAGTCATTTGTACCCATATGCTATCCAACGCTTTCCCTACTGTTGCACTCTCTGGAGTGGGAATAGTAATTTGTACCCCTACGCTATCCAACGCTTTCCCTACTGTTGCTCTCTCTGGAGTGGGAATAGTAATTTGTACCCCTACGCTATCCAACGCTTTCCCTACTGTTGCACTCTCTGGAGTGGGAATAGTAATTTGTACCCCTACGCTGTCCAACGCTTTCCCTACTGTTGCACTCTCTGGAGTGGGAATAGTAATTTTTACCCCTACGCTATCCGACGCTTTCCCTACTGTTGCACTCTCTGGAGTGGAAATAGTAATTTTTACCCTTACGCTATCAAACACTTTCCATACTGTTGCACTCTCTGGAGTGGGAATAGTAATTTGTACCCCTACGCTATCCAACGCTTTCCCTACTGTTGCACTCTCTGGAGTGGGAATAGTAATTTGTACCCATATGCTATCCAACGCTTTCCCTACTGTTGCACTCTCTGGAGTGGGAATAGTAATTTGTACCCCTACGCTATCCAACGCTTTCTCTACTGTTGCACTCTCTGGAGTGGGAATAGTAATGTGTACCCCTACGCTATCCAACGCTTTCCCTACTGTTGCACTCTCTGGAGTGGGAATAGTAATTTGTACCCCTACGCTATCCAACGCTTTCCCTACTGTTTCACTCTCTGGAGTGGGAATAGTAATTTGTACCCCTACGCTATCCAACGCTTTCTCTACTGTTGCACTCTCTGGAGTGGGAATAGTAATGTGTACCCCTATGCTATCCAACGTTTTCCCTACTGTTGCACTCTCTGGAGTGGGAATAGTAATTTTTACCCCTACACTATCCAACGCTTTCCCTTCTGTTGCACTCTTTGGAGTGGGAATAGTAATTTTTATCCCTACGCTATCCAACGCTTTCCCTACTGTTGCATTCCCAGGAGTGGGAATAGTAGTTTTAACATTTCTGCTATCGTACGGTAATAATATTGTATATTATTTAATGATATTATGTTACTAACTTTCAATAATTATGGAATTATTATAAGGTAATTTAAGTATTTTTAAGTATATTTCAGTAATTAATTTTTAATATTAATTTAATTTAACATTGTTTTTATTAAAGTCGATATTTTTTAAAACTACATTTTTGTAAACGATATTTTTTACTCGATATGTTTGTACTTACCTGTTTGTAGACAAACTCGATATTCTGTCTGTCGATATTTTGTCGACAATATTTTTGATAGTCGATATTATGTCCCTCGATATTATGTCAGAGATCCGAATACTATAAGCGCTTCCGGGACATCCTATGTCCCCATCTTTTGAACCTCTATAGAGCTGCAGTGTGCTAGAGGTCCTTTCCACCTGATTTAGACTGTGCCACAATTTTTGTCTTACGTAAGAAAGGCCTTTCCCATGATCAATGTTTGGCCTACCATCCGATCACCCTGATTAATACTGATAATAAGATCATTGCGAAAGTCCTAGCAATGCAGCTGGTGTGGACTGTACCACATCTGATTCACCCAGATCAATGCAGATTCATGCCAGGTCGCAGCTGTGAATCAGGAGGGTTCATACCGCGCTTTCTTAGTCGCAAGACATCAAGGTTTCCCTTACTCTCCTGTTAATTGGCTTTACCAAGGCCTTCAACACAGTATCATGGGATTTTCTGGACAGGTTCCTCCAGCGGTTGGATTGGGGTAGGTGTTCCATTGCATGGGGCGTCTTCTCTATAGCACCTCAACTGCTCGGGTCTGGGTAAATAGGGTCCTTTCTTCCCTATTCGACAGTGAACATGGCACCCAGCAGGGTTGTCCTTTTTCTCCACTTCTATTCACCCTGGCGATAGAACATCTGGCACGGCTTATCCACTGTGATGAGCAGATCTGTCGGTGGCAATGGGGGAGTGACTTCAAGGACTGCATTGCATTATACGCTGATGATTTCCTTTGGTTTTTGCAAAGTCCCTCCTTCGGTTATACGGTTAAGTGTCTGGCCTCCGGATTAAAGAGGGCAAGTAATGCCTAGTGGGGGAGAGGGGAGATGCTCAAGGGTGGGTTTGGTGCCCCAACATTCCCATCCGGCGCAACTCCTATAAATACCTAGGGATTCATATGTCCCCTTTCTCAGACCTGACATGGAATCTTAATTTACAGGGGCTGACCCAAACGATTTTGCGTGACCTGGGCTGCTGGGCGACTCATCTGTTGAATCCTTTGGGGGTACCCTCTCTTTAAGATGGTGTGCCAGCCATGCTACTTTTATGTCCTGGGTAACTAACCCCACCCCATCCCTCTCAAAGGGTTTTACTTTCTGAATGCCAAGATCACCAACTTTGTGTGGGTAGGTGGCAAGCAAAGGGTGTCTTTTTAGATACCAGGCAGTTCCCCTTTTGTGGTGGTATGGGGCTATTGGAACTTTACTACCTCGCAGCCCACTTGGTGCGATCAATGAATGGTTTATGGGTGGTTGAGATGACTCGCGTATTGCTTGGAAATCTATTCACTGGGCTTGGATGGTCTGCAGGACCTCCTATATGGGGCGTGTCTGCCCACCACACTGTCCTCTTGTAAGCAGGTGTCTCTTACCTGCTGGAGGGCGGCCCTTCAGCTCAACAGCTTGCACCATCGGCTCACTGAACTGACTCCTTTGTGGCAAGGAACATGGCTGTGTCTTCTCTAAACTCTGGAGGTCTTTGAAGGTGCTAAGCAGGGATGGTAGGCATGGGCGGGTGCCCTTGATGAAGATGAATACAGGGACACTTGTATGGCGCCGTGTGAGTTGGCGTTTTGAGCGTGCCTTCATATGGTACAATTCTATTATCTACACGCCACTTACCTCACTCCCCAACATTTGCAACACTTGTCTCCAGATGCCCCTGCTGAGTGCACGAGGTGTGCGCTTCCAGCTGCTGCTTTTTTCCATATGGTATGGGACTGTCCAGCATTAAGACCTTACTGGGAGGGAATAGGCCAAGAGCTTTCTTCTGTCCACAGTGGAATTCACCCCTTGTACTGTACTTTTGGTGCTGGTGGAGAACTTTGGGGGCCCACAGGCAGCGAGGGCCTTCTTGGGAGTTGCTTGTTTGTTTGCCAAAAGGGACATAGCCCGTGCCTGGAAGCAGCGAGCCCCACTGACTATGAGGAGACACTATCAGGTGTCTCTAGAAGCTTATCTTTTGACAAGCTCTTCTGCTCTGAGAGCCACTAAAACTCTCTCCGGACTACGATTTCTATCAGTATTCGTTGTCTGACAAGCATCCATCAATAATTCTAAGACACATAGGTTCTCCATCAATAAATTAGTTGAACTTACAGTGTTTGATGATTGTGTCGAGTCTCTCCACAATTTCATCAATGGTTTCACAAACTTTCTGTCGTACTTGACTGAAAATGTGTGTTTCATAATCAACATTGGGCGTTGGATTAAACTTGAGATTCCAAACCTCTTTAATTTTACAATATGTGACTTCTTCATCGGTTCACAGTATTTTCCTCATGATTTCTTTTACAGCATCAACAGCAAAAGTTTTGAGGCATTTGATAATCTTTTTGTTATCAGTCTATTCAAGTACATCAATTAAATCTTCAAATGTGTCTATTCAAACAATCCATCTTTCTCCAATATTTTGCTTTTCAGTGGTATCGAAAGGTGGCGGTGGTGATTCCAGGAAGGCAGCAGCATTGTAGACCAGTTTGGAACTAAATGACACTGCTTGTGGACCACTGTGAATTGGTTTATGCAAATTATCTGTGAGGCCTTGCTGCGTGTTAGCTTCTGGATCATCTTCAATGATAACTGGAAACGTGACTTTCTTCTTGGACTCCATCGGAAAAACAACCTTTCACTACTTTGAATACCTTGTTTGGCTACTACTCTGCTATGGCCTACTGCGTCATTCTGAACCCCACTCAACAGCTTAGGTGGCTTGCGGCTTCATATATAAATGGCTCTGTGAGCACAACTCTGGGTACTTCTCCTCCACTCACTTCACTGAGTGCATTGGTGCGATGACTATCTTTAATGAGTCAGTAAGTCAGTTATTTCTTCTTTTCTAAATGTCAATTTGCACTTTCTGACAAGTAGTTGATCTCAATTTTGCAACTGTTCTGTGTGCAAGTCTATTTTGTACTCTTAAGTCTGTAAAAGCATCATGGTAAATGTCTCTGTAACCATTTATTTATTCTGAAGAGCACATTTCAAACATCAATCGAGATACAATCCCCAGGAGTTTCATTAATATTTGTTGACCTCTGGCTCTTATCTCCCAATATTCCTAAATTAACATCACACGTCTTCACTTTGGGGTGCATGCCTCCGGTTACCACATGTTTTTACACAAATTCAACAATTCACAAGAAGTATTATGGAAATGGCATCAAATTATTTTGAAAAACCATGAACTTATTTAAGCAGCTTTATAATGCTAGAGGTTGGTGTGTGAGCAATAAAGCGAACATTTTGGCTTTATTTAAAAAAAATAATGAATGCCAGCATAGGAAAAGTAATCAAGAAAGGATGTACCTAGTTTGCATGAATTTCATTATTCCAGAAATGGTTTTCTAAGCAAAAGATAAAATCAATCAATCAATCAGGTTTTATAAAGCGGGGCAAATCACCCATGAGGGTCTCATAGAGCTGGAATTCCTAGCTGCTTCGTGGAGAAAGCAGTGAACAATTAAGTAAAAGCAGGAAAAGCATTTAGGAAAATGGGGGGAAAGAAGGAGAAAGCAGTACAAAATGAAGCAAAAGCAGGAAAAGCACTCAGAAAAACGGGGAGAAAGGACGAAGAAAACAGTCAAAAAAACGAGGCAAAAGCACTCAGAAAAATGGGGAGGAAGCAGAGCTGTACAGCTGCGCCAGAAATCTAGGTTTAAGCGAAAAAGTTGGTTTGAAAGAAAATGAATGAATACCAGGATAGTAAATGTAATCGAGAAAAGGTCTGTCTGGTTTGTATGAATTACATTATTTCAGAATTGTTTTCCTTTGTGTAAGAGCACACACGAATTAGAAACAAAGCTCATGAAGAAAACTAATATACAGTTCAATTCCAGCCTCAGCTGGGACTGCATACATCGAGGTAAAAGAGGTGAGGGTTAAGTAAACTGCAAATAATTATGTGAGAGAGCTTTGTGACTAGAAACAGGGGAGGGGACATAGCAGTTTCTCCAGAGTTGGTCTAGCAACGGATATGGTACAATTCCCCATTCATAGGATTCGGTAAAATATATATTTCATGCTTTAATACACCTTCTGTCGAGTATTGTCACTCTAAGAAGTATGCTCTTACATTCCTGGTTTAGCACAACATGTCCAATGAATCGTGTAATAGGACATAACCTGATGCGGCTCTCTTCCGTACAATGGGCTGCACGTGCTGTGGCATATCAAAATGGAAGGTTTATTTGGTTAACAGTGGATGACCAGCAGCACAAAAAAGAAAGTATGCCCAGGACAAGTTAATCTGACCTCCATTTACTGAAATGTATAGGGGTTTCCAAAAGATCTAAGTGGGATTCAGTCTCATTGCATAGGCACCCTACGGGCCCAAGACTCTTTGTGAGGGTACAGAATGCGCAACACAGCGGCGTTTTATGAGGAGGATGAAAGTGTGGGTACAGAGAGCGTGAGGGGGAGACCAGGCCTGCATCTCAGGCTGAATACTAATAGGCTTTGAAACTACATTAGTCTGCCATTCAACAGGTCATGAGGTATTAATGTGAAAAGACTTCTGTGCAACCACAACTACCTTATCAGCTTTTGTGTGCAATTTGTTGCGTAATATGATATAGACATGTCTGGATACACAGAGAGAAATGGGTATGTTGTGAAACAAATATCTGCCACTGTGAGGGCCAAAGGTGAAAGGTAATGTCCTACCATATTCCAATTAGGTTCATACTTGTCAATAAACATACCGAGAGATTGAAAAATAGCTCTTCTGTTTCCCCCTCACCAGAACGCTGGTTCCTTTACAGTAGAAGTAGTAGAGTGTTAGTAAAGAGGATGACATGTCTTAGACAACCATTTTGTACAAAATTCTGTTGGTGGTCATTACTGTTTTGTCTGCTTTTTAATTGCGTGGTATCTGCTGGCGATTTTCAACAATGGCCGACATGAAATCATCGCATTCCACGTGTAGCAATGGGACAACAGGAAACACACATCAGATGAAAGGGTACATTTTCATTTGAACTAAATCACCTATTCAAGGGCTCAAAAAAAAGTCAGGCAAAAGAAGGTATTGTTTGGGGAGGGGTGGGTTGGTACTGCTTGCGCGAAGCGATCTGAGTAAGTAGTTTGACATGAAACCTTATATATTTGATGTGGCCTTCCTTAAAAGGCAGAGGTGGGAAGCCAGACATCAGAAGCGAGACAGTGTTTTGCAGGAAACTGCACATTAATATGCCAATCCTAGCTCTCACGCAACAGCTATTTCCTGTTACAGTGCTCTGCTCAACCTGGATTGCCCTTGTCAGTTTGACTGTTGTTGACTAAAAAAGGCTGTGAGAGTTGCAGGGCCGTTTCGTATAAATAATTTTGCAGCAGTGTTGGATTTCGACGTTGGTGCTAGTCCATCCCAAACACATTTACATTGACGGAATTTGAAGTTGTAGCTATAAACCATGTTTACAGTATAAACATTTGTCAGTAATAAATTGTGATGTTAGTAACACATTGCACCATATGATATATTTTTCATTAATACTAGTGCTTGTTGTGTAAAAAATATATACATAACATTATACACTACAAATTATATAATACGACTGACCGCTTTGCTGACCAACAACTCAAACACTTCCGGTACAACAATATTCACGTTATAAGCAGCTAGGGTATGGCTAAGGATTTTTTGTTGTTGTTGTTGCTGATGCAGAGTTTAACCCAGTAATTCCGTTCACAATTTGTGGATCACAAACGTGCCTTGAGCGCTCTTGATGGACTCAGCAGAACCAGAACAAATATTGTTCACTGAGCTATGGCCATAAAATAATGTTGTTTTTTATTTTGGGGGGGGGGGGGGCTTAACAGCGCATGTATAACGGTGACCGGTGAGTGTTAAAAAACAGGAACGACTGTTTATTGAAGTGTGTAGCTACCGCATGTAACTTCATGAGAATAAAATCACATTAGAGCAGCGCGTCGTTTGAATTTGCTCTGTGAGTTAGATTAAGAAATCCGTGATGTAAGAGCAGAACAAGACAAGAAATATCCTGCAATATATGGAGTACTTCGAGGGTCATTCAAAGGACAGTTTTAGAAGCAAACGCCAAGATATCACTCGACTGTTCAAGTAAGAAGGCATCAAACTATTTTACACCCAAATCGCTCCGCTTCAAAGCGGCCGAACGGGCTCTTGTTCCTTCCCCTCACATGTCGCCTTCTTTTGTTGCTAATTGTCACTTGCTTCCCCCTTTCTTAGCGCTCAGAGGTGCAGACAGGTCATGATCGCAGCAGATGGTTTTCTTACCACAGAGACTGATTATATTGCATCTGCAGTGTGCCCGGTGTTCTAAAAGAACACTTTTATTATTTATTTTTTTACTTTGGCCGTGGAGGCCAAAGGAGGAATTCACTTGCAGTGTGATTACTCGAAAGCATTAGTTTCAGCTGAAACTCCCCCTTTTCTTTCGGGCTGTTGGTGTTTTCTATATCATTGATTGCAGCAAATGAGTCATTCTGCTTGTTTTCTGACAAGTAGGGCGCGGTGTTTTTATTGCTATGTTTTTAGCAATTGTCAGTGTGGATTCATCAGTTAGGGCTGCAGCATATAAAGTTCACACTAGTTTTTTTTTTATTTTAGGCAAAAGTAGTTATTTTAGGAAAAAATAGCTTCTCTTCATTTGCAGAAGTACTAACGGATTTGTAGAATGCATGCCATAAAATACAGGCATGCTCTATCATTTGATAGTCCATACTTGTTTTTGATGTATTTTAGAATGACATTAAGAAATTACTTTATATAATGAAGAATCATATTTAGGACTCATAGTTTTATGGTATTTTTTCTTTTTTACATTTCCGCCTGTATTTATCCATATTTATTTTTTACTAATTATATCTGTATTTATTCATATTTATTTTGGGTTCTGTGGAAAAATGAAGCTGAAATTAGTATAATTCCACGTTTATTTGACTGATAAATATGCACTCATGATTCAATGCCTGCCAGATTTCAGTGATATGGACACCTGCAGAAGATAAATCAATGCACTTATTTGAAAATATGTACATTTCAGTATCAACATTGTGCATATCTACTGGTGTTAAATCCTCTATACTAAAATTCCTGTCTCGTTTATCCTCCCTCAGCCATCAATTCACACAGCTATTGGCCTAGCAGTCACGGCAGAAATTATTTAGAATTACTCAAAAAGCAGCCCAATTTCCGTTTTTAATCCACATTTAAAAGTAAATACAGATGAGAAAATAAATGTTTTCTGTCTGTATTTATCTGCAAAAATCAGTAAAAGCGGAAAACAGGGAGCCTTAATCATATTTGAGTGTGTATAACTATCACCACTGCCACTTTAATGCTGTGCAGTAATATTTTTGTTTAAATAGTAATTGCATAACATTTGAAAACTTAGCTATAACTTAAATCATCATTACCATTAAATGATATGCCATAAAGTTGGAAATTATCCACAGTTTGATGCAGTGCCCTGTTAAGGTAATGAGCCCCCAATTATGGATCCATGAAAACACAGACTACTGTCCTGAATGCATATTTCACTGACTAGCAGCAGATGCTATCCAGTAAAAGAAATGTGGCAATCATTGAAGTGAATACATGAAAATATCAAGTTCACTTTTTAAACATGCAAGTACCAAGATTGGATTTAAAATATATGGGTAAGCAAGTATTGACAAAGCAAATAGATCTTAGTTTTCATAGTTAAAATCAGTAGCATACCAAGTCATACATGCAAATTTATATGTTCTGATGTGTTTCATGTGGTATTGGTACTCTTCTCACAGCTATCCCATGAATGGATGTTACTACATGGTGAACACTAAGCTGAGGCGAAAACCTTATACACAATAGGTTTCTATCTCGAATGTGAAGGATCTACATCGATAACATCGATGCTGGCTGTCCAGTCTTGCCAGGACATGAGAGGCAACCTGCATGTTTTTGTATGTGTTGCTGGTAGGGGTAGATGTGGTCTAGGGTAGTATATAAAGACGCTTCCCACGCTCCAAACAGAGCGACCACTTATTTATAGGTCATTACAGATACTATTTCCAGCTCTGAACTATTTTGTGGTCCCCTTACATATTCTGGGTGCTGTTGTGTTGCTTTGCTTCCATTGAAATATTTAGACTAACACCCCTGAATACAGTGATTTGCAGATGAAACGTTCAGGATGTGAGAAACTGTCTGTAATCTCCTGGAGCCAGGAGGTCACTTTAACTCCAAAACTCATTGCCTTTCCTGGTCTTGTAACTCTGCTGTATCCCGCCCTCTCCCAACCCACCCCTTTCAAGGGCCCTCCTCTTCCTTCCCCATGGGATGGCAGCTGTAATAATATCAAGGTTGGCTGGTTTGATGAACATAATAATGGGCTATTGTTTATAACTGGGCCGGGGTATGTATGGTTACAGGGCTAGAGCAGTTGCTAGAAGTGAATTACCTGTTTGACAAAGGGGTATGGACTAAGATGATGATGTTTCTTTTTGTTTGGATCTTTGCTATCTCAACATAAGCAAAGATCCTGTTGAAACTCTGGTAATATTACTAGTCTCTCATCTTTATTGCCAATTGAACTGCCACCCAATTCAGTTGACTAATCACACTCTTTGATGTTTCAGTACTGCACTGCATCACATTCATGTGAAGAAACACACATTTCAAGACTCACAAATGGTGGGTAATGGTCATGGGAGAGACAGTCCTTGTTTCTGATTAAGCAATACTTCCCAAAGGCATTGTCTGTTGTGCAGCCTGTACTGAGAAAATGTTCTCCAGTATTTAGACCATTTGCTTCTTCTTCCAGGCCAAATCCTGATTGACACACAGCACTGAAGCTTACCCAGCACAAAGTCCTTTATAACCTGTAATGCCTCCTCAGAAAGACGGAGTGGTCACACAGAAGCAGGGCAGAGGTACCTAAGGCAAAGGAATCTTCCTGGCTGGGTGATGGTAGCCTTTTCTGGGGGTGATGGATCAAATGGAGTTTTGGTAGTGGCAGCTCCAGAAGTAAATGGCACAGTCTTTGCTGCCACCAGAAGGAACTGGCCATGGTCACAAGAGTCATCCTTCAACTCAGTGTTAGACTCTGACACATTCAAGCTCTTTCACCACCTTACCCATTGGGTCCTTGAGACCCACTAGTATCTCCCTCTCAATCCAAGGGCTGCGGTAAGGCTTTCCCAGTTGATGGGTCAGTTTCTCAGATTGCTTGGAGGAATCTCTATTAAATAAATGAATAAATACAAATAGAAATTATAACAAGAATTAGGTGGTTCATGTTAGACAAATGTAATTTTAGCAATCATCTGACAATCATATGCTAAAGATAACTTCAATTCAGACTGTATATGATATTTCTTCACAGTCCTAGATCAAATAATCATATGTACAACCCTTATATGTTCTGTTAGTCGCACGTATTATAATTCAATTTAGGCCAATGTATAAAAAGTTTTGCTTTGTGTGTAAACCGTTATCTCAATTTATATATTATATCCTTATTTTTATCTAGGTAAATTTGCACTCAGTTGTAAATGTGGTGAGCATTGTGCTATATCACAACTACAGGTGCCATTGACTTAAATGTACTTCTGCTATGATGAATGAGACAGTTACCATGTTTGTGATGCTGTGCCTTCAATAACAACATGTAGAGAAGCCACAACATGTTATATCGATATTTCACAATATACGCATTCTCATGTCTAACGATTGTCATAACACACAGACATATTGTACATAGGTGGTTTTACAATATATATGTCAGAATTATATTTCTATAAAGTTAATATAAGCTACGACACTTGTGCAAGCTAATGCATGCCTGCTGTCCTGCCATGAGACCGGAGGTCAAGTCCTTTATCACCCTGGTCGAGAAATGTCCACCATATTAAAAGATGACCATCTGCCTGGCAGATATCTCACTGCTGTGGATGAAACTGCCCCCACAGGATCTCCTTTTACTGCACTTAAGTTTTAATTAAGGGACTACCTTAATCATAGAACATTTTTCATATTTATTGCAAGAAATTTACAAAGTGGCATTATGAGTACCAATATAAGAAATGTAGCCAAATGACCAGGGCTATTTTTCATTGTGCGCTAGAAAAGTAGTTAATTTTCTTTGCCCTTAAGCAGGGTGCAAAGCATGTCATACATTTCTGGGAAAAGTTGTCAGAGGTGCACTGTCCTAGATTGATGGTGGTTAAACCACAGCATTTACAGGACAGAAGAAATCTCATTTTATGGCAATGCATCCACTAAGCCTAGCAAGAAAGAATCCTATATCACTTCAATTATCTTAATGTCAGAATATCAATTTATGTTTTCTATTGACCGAGGGTATAGAAGTTATCAAAATATTTTCAGTATACTCAGGTAGAAAAACACAATTCTGAACACCAGAAGTTGTTGTGATTTTAAAAATTATGGTACACCTATGAAGGAGTACCCGGAGTTTTCAACAATCACCAACTATAGACACTGCCCATTTTGGAAGGCTTAATTATATCATGTTTTAGACTCACCCCTTTTCTGCTGTGGTCTGGCCTGTAGCTGCTTTGCCAGTCCAGGGCAACCCACCTACTAAATGCAACGCATAGGGAGAGTCATTGATTGCTGCCCCTTCTTTACTCTGAGTGGACCCTCCCAGTTGAAATAATTCAGTTACCTGCATCAACAGCAAAGGCTCTCCCAATGGTTGTGGACATGAATGCAGAGGCCTTTTTAGAGCCCTTAGGCAGGCAGACATTTTGGGGTCGATTAGGATGGCGAACGGAAATGGCTACTGTCCGCCATGGTGGGGGAAATTTTACTCCCGGTCGCGCCGCGGAGATTCCACGTTTGGGATTAGGATAATCATGTCACGAAACTCCGACCGCGGCGGACGGATCATAACCAACACCGTCCGCGGTGGACGGAACACATCCAACTCCGTCCGCGGCAGACGGAGTCCAATGAACAACCACTGCCACGAACGGAAATGACAGCGGAAAATAACACATGTACCGCCATACCTGTGAATACTCCGTGGCCGCAATTAGGATTAATCCGCCCGGACCACGGAACTCACAGCCATCCACGTCCGCGGCGGAAAGAATGCTACGATAACCACAGCATCACTGCGGAAGGCCAACACGCACAACATCCCTAGCGGCAAACAAATGTCAGGAAGTCTACCGCTAGTCCAAAGCAAACATACCAACATTGACAACGCCCCCCCCCCCAACTTCAAGCACAAGCCGCCATGACACGTCCCAATTATCCAATAATGCACACTAGTCAACACGCCCACCTACCACCTGACTGCCAACAACCATTGAGACACGACTATAAAATGACACACACACGCTACCACAATCCTTTGCATCACAGCATTGCTGCTAGCAAGAGGCCAAAATCGAGATACTGCAAACTCACATAGAAGACACACAACCACCACCCTACCACACCCACCACACAAACACCCACCACACAAATCCTACAAATCACACACCACACACCTGCACCCCCCAACTCACTCAACTCACACACTGAGCACCACACACCATGGCACCCAAAAAAAACCCCAAATTCACGGAGACAGAGTTGAGGGTAATGGTAGATGAAATACTCCGTGTTGAGCCCCACATCTTCGGGGCCCAAGTCCAGCAGACGTCCGTGGCGCAAAAGAACCACATGTGGGACAGGATCGTCACTCGGGTGAATGCCTCGGGGACTGTGCCGAGGACGAAGCATGACATTCAGAGGCGGTGGCATGACCTGAAGACCAGGGTCAAGGGCATCCGAGCTAAAAACTTTGCCAGAGCCAATCATACTGGCGGTGGCACACCCCCGGAGCCCATACCCTACACCGATTGGGAGGAGAAGGTGCTGGTGATACTACACCCAGAGAGCCTAGACGGACTTGACGAAGGAGAAGAGACTGGTGAGTACACACCAAGCACCACGATCAGCACGACATGGTCAGGCTCACACAACTGAGAAGAAACATCTCCTACGCCCCAACCCATGCACGTTGGACACCAACTCACTAACATGTCCATGGCTCCCAACAGGCCCCCATGCTCACGGGGAGGGTGGTGGTGGTGGTGGTGGTGGTGGAGGGTGGGGTGTGTGAGAGGCCCAAACTACAACTCCCAACAGGCCCCCATGCACACGGGGAGGGTGCTGGTGGTGGTGGTGGTGGAGGGTGGGGTGTGTGAGAGGCCCAAACTACAACTCCCAACAGGCCCCCATGCTCACGGGGAGGGTGGTGGTGGTGGTGGTGGTGGTGGTGGAGGGTGGGGTGTGTGAGAGGCCCAAACTACAACTCCCAACAGGCCCCCATGCTCACGGGGAGGGTGGTGGTGGTGGTGGTGGTGGAGGGTGGGGTGTGTGAGAGGCCCAAACTACAACTCCCAACAGGCCCCCATGCACACGGGGAGGGTGCTGGTGGTGGTGGTGGTGGAGGACGGGGTGTGTGAGAGGCCCAAACTACAACTCCCAACAGGCCCCCATGCTCACGGGGAGGGTGGTGGTGGTGGTGGTGGTGGAGGGCGGGGTGTGTGAGAGGCCCAAACTACAACTCCCAACAGGCCCCCATGCACACGGGGAGGGTGCTGGTGGTGGTGGTGGTGGAGGGCGGGGTGTGTGAGAGGCCCAAACTACAACTCCCAACAGGCCCCCATGCTCACGGGGAGGGTGGTGGTGGTGGTGGTGGTGGTGGAGGGCGGGGTGTGTGAGAGGCCCAAACTACAACTCCCAACAGGCCCCCATGCACACGGGGAGGGTGCTGGTGGTGGTGGTGGTGGAGGGCAGGGTGTGTGAGAGGCCCAAACTACAACTCCCAACAGGCCCCCATGCACACGGGGAGGGTGCTGGTGGTGGTGGTGGTGGAGGGTGGGGTGTGTGAGAGGCCCAAACTACAACTCCCAACAGGCCCCCATGCTCACGGGGAGGGTGGTGGTGGTGGTGGTGGAGGGTGGGGTGTGTGAGAGGCCCAAACTACAACTCCCAACAGGCCCCCATGCTCACGGGGAGGGTGGTGGTGGTGGTGGTGGTGGTGGAGGGTGGGGTGTGTGAGAGGCCCAAACTACAACTCCCAACAGGCCCCCATGCTCACGGGGAGGGTGGTGGTGGTGGTGGTGGTGGTGGAGGGTGGGGTGTGTGAGAGGCCCAAACTACAACTCCCAACAGGCCCCCATGCTCACGGGGAGGGTGGTGGTGGTGGTGGTGGTGGTGGAGGGTGGGGTGTGTGAGAGGCCCAAACTACAACTCCCAACAGGCCCCCATGCTCACGGGGAGGGTGCTGGTGGTGGTGGTGTCGGTGGAGGGTGGGGTGTGTGCGACAGGAAATAGAAATGTCTAAAAATCAACATAACCATGTAATGTCCACATCACTGACCAGCTCTATCTTGTCCCTCAGGTGATCGTCAACTGACTGGGGAAACCAGTACCCGGCCGCCAGCCTCGCCTCCCACACCTACAGGACTCTCTGGTGACGAGGACACAGGCAGCTCCGGTGCGGAGGATGGAGCGGGACCAAGCACGCAGCCAGGGCCATCTGGCTCACAGGGACTCCCGGGACCGACCAACGTCGCAACTGTGACTCCAGCGACACCTGTCTCTGTGATCTGCACAGTCCCCACCACCACCAGTACCACCAGTACCACCAGTACCACCAGTACCACCAGCACCACCAGCACCACGACTCCTGCCGGTGCCACCCAGCATAACCCAGCGCACAACGCTGGTCCATCGGCCCCACACACAAGCAGGGTGAGTGGGCCACAAACACAGGCAATGGGACAGCAGCCAATCAGGCGAGCCACACACCGCCGTGCAGAGGAAGGACAGCTACCCCAGCCAGTGGCACAGTCCCTACAAGCCCTTGCCAGGTGCCAGGCGTCATACGACCGGTCCCAGGCAAACGCAGATCGTGCACACCAGGACTCAGTGGACAACTCCAACATCCAGCGCAAAATCTGTGGCATCCTTGGCCAGATGTTGCAGATCATGGGCCAGCAGGCAACGATGTGGAGGGAATGGGTTGCCCGGAACAACCCCCCCTCCACCAAGTGTCTTAGCGCCACCGCCACCGTCACCTCCGCCTCCACCGCCACCTCCGCCTCCACCGCCACCGTCACCTCCGCCTCCACCGCCGCCACCACCACCTGTGCCCCTGGCGACGGATGTGGCCCTTCAACAACCTGCCCTCCCAGCTGACTCTGTTCCACCTCAGAGACGGAGGGGCCGGCCGAGGCAGGAAGTGGCTGAGAGCAGTGTTGAAGCGCCATCCACATGCTCCAAGAGGGGACGACCATGACAATGTAACAGCCTGTGCCAGACATTCACCCAGCTAAGTATCCTGTCCCACAGACAATCATTCCCACTGGTCTGCTGGACTACCCTGACAACCCCCAATGTGGTGTCAGCACGGACATTTCATCTGCCATTACCTTCAACTCCAACTCCCTCCACCCCACTTACTTGTAAATATTCACCAGCACAGAAGCACAACCTGTAAATAAATAGCACCTACTCACACAATGATGTTTTGCCTCCATGTTTATTCACATGATTGCCTTCAGAAACAGACGTAAACAGGTTCAGGGATGACAGTCGTACATGATCATGGCGCTGCGGGAGTGACCTAGAGAAAATCAGAGACAGCAAACACACGTCAGGAAACAGATTCACACACATCACAACACAATGCACAGCAACATTACACAAACAACAACCATCACAAAAGCATGGGATGAGAGCACACACATCATGGAGACTTGTATGTCCAAAGAAATGAAGACACACATAAGCAACCATCACAAACAAGAACACCCAGCTGATTAACCCCACATCCACACAACACCAGCAAACATACATGAGGCATTGTCAACCGCCACTAGAGGTAGTTACTCACATTCAAGGGAAGTAGCGATCTATGAGCTGGCGCCTCTGGTCCACACCTTCCTCCTCACCACTATCCTCATCAGTCGACATGGGTGGGATGGGAGGCCGAGGAACTCCTTCGTCTTCAGGGTCCAACAGCAGTTCAATGTCATTGCGTACTGCCAGGTTGTGGAGCATGCAGCAGGCAATCACGATCCTGCATACTTTTCCTGGTGAGTAAGGCA
Organism: Lissotriton helveticus; assembly: GCF_964261635.1. NCBI lineage: Eukaryota > Metazoa > Chordata > Amphibia > Caudata > Salamandridae > Lissotriton > Lissotriton helveticus. The sequence continues at coordinate 1,782,962,689 of NC_136067.1, read as the reverse complement.
GGGCCCCTCCGGTCTTATCGAGGCACCGAAACCGAGACTTTAGCAGTCCAAAGGTACGTTCGATGACTCTCCGTGTCCTTCCATGTGCATCATTGTACCGCATTTCACCCGCTATTCTCGGATTACGTAGGGGACTGAGGAGCCAGGGCCGGTTTGGGTAAGCCGAGTCGCCTATGTAGGGGGATGACAGAGACAAACATCCCAACAAGATATGGTGGGTACCCCATGCAACACAGAGATCACAAGAGTCCCCACTGCACACTCACCAACAAGCCACGCTTGACCGGGTCGCAGATTAGCCATGAGTCGTGGGACATTGCTGCTCCGCATGATGTGGGCGTCATGTGCAGATCCTGGAAATCTTGCACACACATGTGAGATGATGTTGTTTGCCAGGCACACCACCTGCACGTTCAGCGAATGGAAGTGTTTGCGATTCCTGAACACTTGTTCCCGTGCCCGTGGTGGAATGATTGCGATGTGTGTGCCATCAATTGAGCCCACAACGTGAGGTACGTGGCCCAGTGCATAGAAATCAGCTTTGACAGCTGCCAACTCTTCCGGACGTTGGAAATGTATGTAGTCATCCTTGTACAGCATCATAGCTGTTAAGACATCCCGAAGAACCGTGCTGAACATGGCCTGTGACATCCACCCGGCATGTCCAACTGTGTACTGAAATGTGCCAGTAGCAAAGAAATGGAGTACCGCCATGACCTTTGCAGTGGGTGTAATCGACCCAGGATACGTCCTACGTGGCTGCAGATGAGGAGACAATTGAGCCACAAGCTCCAGCAACCGACGTCGATCCAGCCGGAATTTCCGAATCACCTCCTCGTCAACCATATCCTCCAGCACAGTGTATGGCCGATGCACATTTGTAGCCCTCCTGTGTGGGAGAGAGATGTAACTTAGGTCAACTTGCAAACGACGCATACGTGTACAACTCCATCACATGTGAACCTTACTGACAATACTTCAGTCTGCACCCTAATGTTTAGTAGCCACATCACAGACACACATGCAACTGCATGCACACTAACGATAATTATACACACGCCATGTCATCAAGCACAAATGCCAACACCAATAATGATGTACATACGGTAATTACATGCATGGTGACACAACGTACAAAACACATACACGGATGCATGTGTACCACCACCACTGTAGTCACCTCGCCAGAACAAGACACAGACAACAGATGCAGAATTTGGGCACACAGCCGTGATGTACTGTGTAGTTGTGAAGATGTAAGAACGTATGTAGGGTCACACCCGACGTCAACACGTACAAATGCACATCTGTTGCCCATTGTGTGCCGACCGATGGGCATTGCATGGACACACATGCTACATTGTATGACATATGACCTTTCCCTATCACGCTCACATCCCTCATGACGCAACTGCACACAACACATCACGGTGCAGCGTCTGACAAGATAACATAATTGGCGCCGCCATGGCGGTGCTCAACTTCCGCTACTTCCCAAAGGCCATACGCGGCCAGCGTCCCTCTTCCCATTGGCTGCATGTGCGGGGACCGTCACGGGCACACATCGGCAACCGCACGTGCAAGCCTCAGGCACGGATGCTTCAGTTGCAACAATGTACTATCACTGGCACCTCCATGGCGGTGCACGTACTCAGCGGGGGAGGTGCAGGCCTATACACCCTGTAGATGTACGCAATGGACATGCCAGTTCATGACCCCCCTTACAGTCACCTTGCATCATCCACCGTACACCGGCCGTGGCGGCCGGGCCTAGGACGGCCGTGCCCGGCCATGAACACAACCGCCGTGCCCGGCCATGAACACAACCGCCGTGCCCGGCCATGAACACAACCGCCGTGCCCGGCCATGAACACAACCGCCGTGCCCGGCCATGAACACAACCGCCGTACCCGGCCATGAACACAACCGCCGTGCCCGGCCATGAACACAACCGCCGTGCCCGGCCATGCGGTTGTGTTCATGGCCGGGCACGGCGGTTGTGTTCATGGCCGGGCACGGCGGTTGTGTTCATGGCCGGGCACGGCGGTTGTGTTCATGGCTGGGCACGGCGGTTGTGTTCATGGCCGGGCACGGCCGTCCTAGGCCCGGCCGCTCCGGCCGGTGTACGGTGGATGATGCAAGGTGACTGTAAGGGGGGTCATGAACTGGCATGTCCATTGCGTACATCTACAGGGTGTATAGGCCTGCACCTCCCCCGCTGAGTACGTGCACCGCCATGGAGGCGCCAGTGATAGTACACTGTTGCAACTGAAGCATTCGTGCCTGAGGCTTGCACGTGCGGTTGCCGATGTGTGCCCGTGACGGTCCCCGCACATGCAGCCAATGGGAAGAGGGACGCTGGCCGCATATGGCCAATCGCAAGTAGCGGAAGCTGGGCACCGCAACAACAGGGCCAGTAATTGGCCCATTTCACGATCACGCTTCCAGGGCTGACCAATTACTGGCGACGTATGCCACTGACACGTGCTGAGGGCCCTATATATGTGTGTTGGCCAAAATGACACTTCCTACCCTGGGGACCAGTGCTGCCTGTTCACCTCGACCTGCTGCTGCTGCTGAGCTGACCACAACCTGCTGCCTGTGACCATCACCTCGACCTGCTGCTGCTGCTGAGCTGACCACCGACTGCTGCCTGTGACCATCACCTCGACCTGCTGCTGCTGCTGCTGAGCTGACCACCGACTGCTGCACTAGTGCCATACTCCGTGATCTTGCCATGTCGAGAGGCAAAGAGATCCGGTCTTGACCCTTCACCGCCTCGAAGCTTGATGTCCTCGTGGACGGTGTACTCCGCAACTATGGACGCCTCTACGGCGCACCAGGACGGGTGGTAAGTGCAGTGTGGGACATGTTGGTGTGCGTGAGGGGGCCAAATAATGTGGCCTATTCCTATCTTAGCTGTGTAGTGTGGGCTAGACATATGTTCCTGATTGTGCATGGCTGCTGACAGTTACGTCTTGCCCCTATGTGTGTGACAGGCCACCTGTCCACTGACTTAAACCCTTTTGTCTCCCATCATGGTAGGTCAAGCTGCACCTTCGCAAGGACCTGTGGAGGAGCATAGCACGGGAAGTACGGGCATTGGGGGTGTGCAACAGACGACATACACACTGCCACAAACGCTGGGACGACATTTCCAGGCTAAGCAAGAATGTAGCGGAAGTAACACTGGGCCTGATTCCAAGGACGCCCCGTCTGGCCCGACGCTCCATGACCCCTCTCATGCACCGTATCATTGCAGTGACGCATCCTGAACTGGCCGAACGTCTGAGTGCCGATCAACAGCAAACTAGCGGTGAGCAAACTGTCTGTGTAGGAAACCTGTGAGTGCTATGCATGTATTGGTGCACAGACACACTATTGAGTTCCGTGTTGCGTATGTATGTCTGTGATGCCATTTTGGTCCCATTGGGTGGTTCTCATTTGACATCCAGGTCCGCCATGTTGACACGCCACTTGCTTAGTAGTTGAGTGTTGAAGCACATCCCCTAGTGGTCCATGGCCCCATGGCAGGTAATGTGAGGATGACTGGTAGAGGTGGGCCATGTGCAGGATGAGGGCTACAAAATCTTTGTCAGCTATGTAATTTGGCAATCCTGTTCCTTCTGTACGTCAGTCTGCCCATGACTCACACATCTTTTATGTGCATTTCAGGTATGACAGAGGACACTCAGCCACAGACGGTGGAGAGTAGTCGAGGAAATGAGTCCGGCTCAGACTTCGCACACACGCAGACTGACACAGAGGAGGCCAGCGCCGGAGAGGGGGACAGGACCGTCTCTGAGGACTCGCATGTGGCGACACCATCATCCTCCTCGTCGGACACTCTTGGTGAGCCTGCACTGTTATCACAGACTGGGAGTGGGCACTCATCACCTTCTGTCGGAAGACAGCACACAGGGCCCACACTTCCACAAACTGCACCATGTACTGTTCGTGGCCGGAGGAGTAGGGGGAGCAGAGTGGCATTCGGTGCAGGCACCGCTGCCCCTGCCACGGTGAGCCAAAATGCACTGTGTGCTGAGGCCGTTGATCTGCTGCGACAGCTGTGTGTGGGGCAGACCAATATGACAAATGCTTTCCAGGACCATGATAGGAAGTTGGGGCAGGTGGTGGCTTTCATGGAAGGGATGCATGGCGATCTTGCAGGTCTGCACAGGACAGTGCAGTCATTGGCAAGCAATGTGTCGTCTGCAATAGTACAGTCGCATGAACAGGGTGCTACTTCGGTTTCCCCATCTACACCACTGGATGTCTCAGGGGGTAGTGATTATTCTGAGCAGGACTCAAATACAGGTTATTGCACTAGAAGCAGCGTCAGACAGCACATCAGGGCACGCAGGGCACAGACCCCATCCCCTAGATCAGCTAAATCTGTTCAATTAGACGACGTCAGATACACTGGAGTACACACACAGGATCCGCAAGTGTTGTTGGGGGACATGCCTTCAGGAGCTACACAGGCATTCAACACAAAAGGTACTCCCAAGGCAAGGGATACTCACATGTCCATGGACTGTACCTTGGACAAGGCCAGTCAGAAGACAAAGGCACCTACTAAGAGCAGGGAGACTCCCAAGGGCAGGCCCACAGCAGAGGAAAGGGACACTCCCAGGGACAGTGACAAGACAAAGGCACCTACTAAGAGCAGGGAGACTCCCAAGGGCAAGGGACACTCCCAGGGACAGTGACAAGACAAAGGCACCTACTAAGAGCAGGGAGACTCCCAAGGGCAGGCCCACAGCAGAGGAAAGGGACACTCCCAGGGACAGTGACAAGACAAAGGCACCTACTAAGAGCAGGGAGACTCCCAAGGGCAGGCCCACAGCAGAGGAAAGGGACACTCCCAGGGACAGTGACAAGACAAAGGCACCTACTAAGAGCAGGGAGACTCCCAAGGGCAGGCCCACAGCAGAGGAAAGGGACACTCCCAGGGACAGTGACAAGACAAAGGCACCTACTAAGAGCAGGGAGACTCCCAAGGGCAGGCCCACAGCAGAGGAAAGGGACACTCCCAGGGACAGTGACAAGACAAAGGCACCTACTAAGAGCAGGGAGACTCCCAAGGGCAGGCCCACAGCAAAGCAAGGTCCATCTCCCAAGGGCAGGGACACACACAGAGAGCAGGTGTCTACTGGAGACAGGTGCACCACAGACGACAAGTCTGCTGGCAGGAACAGGGCGGCGACCAGGGCACAGGCTACATCCAGAGACAACACTCCACCTAAGGATAAGGCACATCCTACGGACAAGGCATCTAGCATGGACAATGGCACAATCAAGGACAGGCATACTTCACCCCTGGCTGCACTGAGGCTGATGTTTTCTACTAAACGCCAAACTGATGTCTCCGCCGCGGAGTCCCCCCATACCTCCACTCCCATCCAGGCCAGTCAGAAGCAGAGGAGGGTGTCCCCTGTTGTTGCATCCCCCATTACACATGATTCCGAGTCCAGGCGGCAGGCACAGAGCAAACGACAAGCAGGCTCCAGCACGTCCCCAGATACCAGATCCCCGGCAGCAGATGCTCCACCTATGGTGGGTGGTGATTGTTTGGCGTCCCCACCACTTGGCAGTCCTGTCCTGTCCAGGGTGCACTCACACATCCCTAAGAAACGCAGACACACACCATTGACACCTGCCAACCCCGATTTGGCTCTAGGTCAGCTATCCCCAGCTCCCAGGCCCACCCTGCCTCCAGGCCCATACAGCCCTGTGGCTCATCATTTCAGTTGTCACAGTGGCGCTGGTGCAGTTGACTCCCATGTATCAGATGGTGGCACAGTGTCAGTTGTGCCCTCTCCTGTTGCAGGTCCTGGCAGTGTATCTGGGTCTATGGCTCACGTGTCAGTTAGGAGATCTGTGGCTGTGTTGCACACTCCTGTTTCTGGTGCTGGCAGTCTGTCTGGGTCAGTGGCTCACGTGTCAGTGACTACATCTGTGGCTGTGTCTCACACTCCTGTTGCTGGTGCTGCCAGTGTGTCTGGGTCTGTGGCCGATGTGTGTGTCACTCGGGCTGTGGCTGTGTCTCACACTCCTGTTGCTGGTGCTGCCAGTGTGTCTGGGTCCGTGGCCCATGTGTGTGTCACTCGGGCTGTGGCTGTGTCTCACACTCCAGTTGCTGGTGCTGCCAGTGTGTCCGAGGCAGGTAGTTCACGCAGTCCCCCTGATTCTGTGATGTGAGGTGCTGAACACTTCACTCAAATGTTATTTCACATGGTGTGTCCATTGAGAACTGCGTGGCACTCTTGTGGTTCCTGTGACGGGTTGGTAGGGACACGTACTTGTGCAGCCTATGATGTACCTGCTCTGTACTCTACATTGCCCTGTTGATGCTCTGATACTGCATTCTGCCCTCTCGTTACCTGCCTATGATGTACCTGCTCTGTACTGCGCATTGCCCTGTTGATGCTCTGATACTGCATTCTGCCCTCTCGTTACCTGCCTATGATGTACCTGCTCTGTACTGCGCATTGCCCTGCTGATGCTCTGATACTGCATTCTGCCCTCTCGTTACCTGCCTATGATGTACCTGCTCTGTACTGCGCATTGCCCTGTTGATGCTCTGATACTGCATTCTGCCCTCTCGTTACCTGCCTATGATGTACCTGCTCTGTACTGCGCATTGCCCTGTTGATGCTCTGATACTGCATACTGCCCTCTCGTTACCTGCCTATGATGTACCTGCTCTGTACTCTACATTGCCCTGTTGATGCTCTGATACTGCATTCTGCACTCTCACGTGCTGCCTCTGATGGAGCTGTTCTGTGCAATGGACTGTTGATGCACTTAGCCCCTCTCACGTGCTGCCTCTGATGGACCTGCTCTGTGCAATGGACTGTTGATGCACTTGGCCCCTCTCACGTGCTGCCTCTGATGGAGCTGTTCTGTGCAATGGACTGTTGATGCACTTAGCCCCTCTCACGTGCTGCCTCTGATGGACCTGCTCTGTGCAATGGACTGTTGATGCACTTGGCCCCTCTCACGTGCTGCCTCTGATGGACCTGCTCTGTGCAATGGACTGTTGATGCACTTGGCCCCTCTCACGTGCTGCCTCTGATGGAGCTGTTCTGTGCAATGGACTGTTGATGCACTTGGCCCCTCTCACGTGCTGCCTCTGATGGACCTGCTCTGTGCAATGGACTGTTGATGCACTTGGCCCCTCTCACGTGCTGCCTCTGATGGAGCTGTTCTGTGCAATGGACTGTTGATGCACTTAGCCCCTCTCACGTGCTGCCTCTGATGGACCTGCTCTGTGCAATGGACTGTTGATGCACTTGGCCCCTCTCACGTGCTGCCTCTGATGGAGCTGTTCTGTGCAATGGACTGTTGATGCACTTAGCCCCTCTCACGTGCTGCCTCTGATGGACCTGCTCTGTACTCTACAATGCCCTGTTGATGCTCTGATACTGCATACTGCCCTCTCGTTACCTGCCTATGATGTACCTGCTCTGTACTCTACATTGCCCTGTTGATGCTCTGATACTGCATTCTGCCCTCTCGTTACCTGCCTATGATGTACCTGCTCTGTACTGCGCATTGCCCTGTTGATCCTCTGATACTGCATTCTGCCCTCTCGTTACCTGCCTATGATGTACCTGCTCTGTACTCTACAATGCCCTGTTGATGCTCTGATACTGCATTCTGCCCTCTCGTTACCTGCCTATGATGTCGCTGCTCTGGTGCCCACTTTGCCCATGCTCACGCATACACTGTGATTATACCCCTATTTTGTACAATAAAGGTAGTCTATCAAGTCTCGTGGTCTGTCGTTGTCATTCCTGCTTGCGTACTACAAATGTGTATTCGTATATGCTTCTCATCAGTGGTTTCGGTAACATGACACTCCCCCTCCCTACGTCACGTCCCTTGCTGGTATTCCCCTCCAGACAGCCAATGGTTTGTGCCTTACCTGCGTCGTCGTCCATAGTGGGCCATGACTAGGACGTGGTGGATCGCGAAGAGCATCGGGAAAGCGTGTAGCGCTGGGTCCATGGTGGTGGTCAGCTTGCGGTGGGTATCTCTGCTATGTCACCTATGTTCGCTGTGTGGATTCCGCCGTGTTCAGACAGGTTGTTTTTCCGCTGCGGTTTTATGTGGAGTTTCCGCCATCTTGATTTGGGGGACGGTCTTAGACGTCAGTACGTACGGCGGGGCCTCCGGAAGTGTTCCGTCCGCCACGTGGTCGTGTGTAGTTCGGCGGCGGTGCGTCCTTTTCCGTCGCGGACGGAAACTTGGCACGTTTTCCTATCCTGATATGGCGGACGGAGTATCCGCGGCTGGCGGACACGGAAAAGGCTTTTTCCGCCTACTCCAGGGCCGCGGTGGCTCTTCCGTCCGCCATCCTAATGAGCCCCTTTGTCTGGACCACCAGATCTATTTCTTGCCATGGGTAATGACCTAAACAGTAAGTACAATTTAAACAAATCTATTATAAAGTTGCAAATGAAATGGGCATTTCAAATTGTATGTTAATTATAATGATATTTAAAATAATGTAAATATTTTTCATAACGAAAAGTCAACTTAAGTAGTTGATGCTGACATTATTTCTTCAAAATTAAAAACTATGGGCCTCATTAGGACTTTGCCCGCCCGTCATCCCATCATCCCACTGTGGCAGGCCATTAGGATGTGCCTGCCACAGTGGCGGGAACATCCTGTATTGTCAGCATTGTGGCGGGCGGTGCTCTCTGCCCCGCCCGCCACAATGCTGAAAATGCACTTTCACATTGCCATTTACAAAGCGGCAGGCACCGCGCGGTGCCTGCCACTTTGTAAATCACAATGAAGGGGGGTTCCACAGGTACCCCCCATGTGCACCCCCCACCTGTACTTCACTCTGGGGGCCCGCAGGGGGCCCCCAGAGTTAAGACCGCATGCCTTTCCGTGGCGGCATCGCCGCCGCGGAAAGGCACTGAAGACCACACATCATAATATGTCTGGCGGTGTCTATTAGACACCGCCACCATATTATTCCTTTTCCACCCCGGCTACAAGGCGACCGGGGCGGAAAAGCCACGGACGGTCATTCTGTCCGCCGTGGTCCTCCCCGCCATCCTAATATGGCGGGGGGAAATCTGGTTATGGTATCGGGCGGATTGCCTCCGCCAGGCTGGCGGTGGCTACCGCCAGCCTGGCGGAGGCAATCCGCCCGATATCATAATGGACCCCTTAGTTAATTTACACAATTTGATATGCCCTCAATATCAGTTATAACTCCATGATACCACAATATAAATTCATTCTTAGTAAAACTTAATATTTACAGAAAGAATATTCTTCAAGTTAGGATTTTTTTTCCATATCTGCAGCTAATGAATTGATGGAATGAATAATATTTTTCACTGAATTTGGTTGAATAATAAAGATGAAATATATGAAAAAATACATCGCAACTTGAAGAATAGTCTTTCTTTAAAGTTGACATTTTACTAAGAATACATTTATATCATGGTATCACAAAAGTCTCCAATTTAAAGAAGCATGGTGGAGTACTCCAGTTGGACAAAATTCTGTTGGTGGATTTTCCACAGCTGAATAGCACTGCTATCAATCAAACAGTTTATTCACCAATGGCAGTGTTCATCCACCTGATGGGGATTGTACTTTATTGGTGAAAATGTCTACTATCCTTGATGGATGAGTATGCCATCCACCTTGGGACATTCAAAATGATTATCACTTATTGGCAGAAAGTTAAATGCCTGGAGAAATGGCTGACAGGAGCTTTGTCCTTAACAGACATAGTTAAAAACTACCATGTTGCACCTACCATGTTTGATGATTTTGTCCGCCATGATGATATTCATCTAGGTGATTTATGTTTATCAGAAAAACTACCAAATTGGATGACTAAAGAGTACAAAAGCTGATTACACAAATCAATGCCAGACAGAAAAAGTATTCAGAAAGTACTTTATTGTTGATACGCTAATCATCTGCAAATGCAGCAATGCATTATCCACCATGGTGTGTCTGTCAAAAAAATAAAAGAATGCAGAATAAGCTAACTTAACTCAAAATAATTAATCCTAGGATATTACATATTATTTGTTTTTTAATATTAACACGTATGGAAAAAAAGAATACAAAATAAAAACATTTATCATTCAAATAGATTTATTTCATATAAATCTCAAATACATTTTAGAAAAAGCAAGCTATATTTAATTTAATAATTTAAAAACATTAGTATTAATATTTTATGGTTTATTATGATAATAAAGCAAATTGTATCCAAATAAACTTTCATACGTTTTTGCAATGTTAAAATTGAATTAGATCAATCTTCAAATTAGCTTTATATTACTATCTTTTTCAGATATTAATATTTCAACTGAACTCTCACCACTTGATATGAGGATGGCTGTGTTACAATTCTGGGCAACTGGATCATTTCAAGCTACTGGTTCTCAATCAGATGGAAAATCTATGTAGAATTTTCTGCTATCCTCGTGTGGTTCCTGGTTTTTCTTGTACATTTGGAAGGATTTGTTAACTTCTCTAACGATGCAGCAAACATTAATAACATTAAGACAGAATTGTGTGCTGTAGCAGGAATTCCACATGTATTTGGAGCTATGGGATAATGCATTTAGTCTTGGTTCAACCTTAAGACCAGTAACATGTCCACCACAACCAAAAGCACTTTAATTCAATCGGAGTGCAGGTGGAATGCTCTGCAGACCTTTATATTCCTAGTATCTGCGCAAAAATTCCAATATCTACCCACGACTCAGTGGTGCTTCACAACAGTAGTCTACCACAACATTTTTCAACGCTAGCACCAAGGATTTCCTGGATTGCTGATAAGTTAATACATAATATATTATAATAAAATATAAATAACAATTTTTTATCAAATCTACTGATCTTTGAATGTATTTCAGGGGAATCAGTCTATTCAAGTCAAACATGGATTTTAACACCTTTAGAGGACCCAACAACACCAGAGAAGGCCTGTTATAATAAAACATATGTCCATACTAGTGGGCCTGTGGAATGTACCTGTGGCCCAGGTATCTCAAAAAGACTGGCAGTGGTGTAAAGTACTCTCCTTTCTTCTGGGAAGGTCTGAAAAATTGTGATGCTACGCTGTATGCTGCACAACATTGCCCTCTGGAGAAGCATATAACTCATCACTGATGATGATTCCCAGCCACTGTTAGAAGGGGATGGTGTTGGACAACAATATGATAACAGCCATGAAGAAGAAGGCTGTGAAGTCAGATATGATTTGATACAACACATCTTTGACTAAAGTAAAGTCTCCCGTGTGCATGTTTTTTATTTAGCTTGAAGCTGTATTTAATTAAATAATTATGCAAAAATTAACTGTTAGACATTACCGTCACACATGGGCACTTACACCATGGCCATATGTGTGTTGATGTCCTTTTACTTATTTGAATTTTTCTAAAAAAAAAAGTACATTTCATGTTGCAGTTTTCATTTACTCGTTTTATTTTTTATTTAAAATCATTGTAATTTTATTTAAAATACAAAAATAATAATATCCATAAATAAGTTGTTTATTTTAAAGCAAGTCCATCTTGTAATCTCCTTCTTTAATATCGAATCATTTGTGGGTCCATAGAACTTTGATCAGACACTTCAAATGAAGCAATATCATGTTCTAGATGCATGCTCATTATTTGAATGAAAGTGCTCATAGATGCTGTTTTTGAATAATTGGCCAGGCTGTGGTGTGGTATTAATATGGTCTGCATTGGTATAGCCAACAAATGTGGAGTGCTTTTTACACAGAATTTATTTTGTCACGCTGTTGACATCGGCTGACATTTCTCATAATTCGGTATGCTAACATGGTTATCAGTAAGTCCATACCTATTGTCTATAACATGGTCCAGGCTACTGAGTTAGCACCAAAGCAATATATTGCCCCAGAAACTGCTGCTTGAGGCCCAAGAAAACCCAGGAGTTCTATTTAAAAGAAAAGAAATGGATTGATGTTATCCTGTCAAACTGTAGCTCACAATCAGTAGATAAACACGGTAGTTCATCCAAATATTATGTCTCTGATTTTATAAAGATCGTAGAGACTATTGAAACTGTCAACCCATTATGAGTTGCCTGTGTCAAGGGAGGTGAAGGTCGCGGTGGTGGTAGCAGAACAAGTTGTCTTTGTGGGGAAAATCAACTGTCGACAGGAGTCGAAGCAGAACTTCCAGGAGAGTCTAATAGAACTAGGAATAAATCTACCCTGTCCACTTTGCTCAGCAATTTCATAATGAAACATTTTAAATCTGCAGGGTCCTCACAGTTTTCAGGAAGTTCTAGATCAAGGCTAGAGTTGTATAAGATTGCCAACAGCAAACCCCAATTAGCCACTGTTTGTGACAGTATTGTTAATACTGATGAAGTGCTTTCTTTTTGACTCCCTGAAAAAAAGGTTCTAGATGATATTTTGGTCTTTACAACTCCCAGAGTTGTTGTGGTGATAAATCAGTCACTTATTGCAAAAATTGTGGATATCACAGGGTCTGTACTTGACCCTGACTGTTCATGTGTTAGGCACTCAAGCTAATTTCTGATTTTTTCTCATACTCTGAGAGAAGAGATGGATCTTTTGAAAGGTGGCAATACAAATATCATGTGTGATGGTTACTGTTGAGGGCACCTGTCATCCTCTACAAAAATAGTTCCTTGGTGTATGGAAGCTTTACAAGAGGTTGTTTGGGGAACAGAAAGCTTATGCTTTTCTAACTCTGTTCCCCAGCTTGGAGATGTTGCCAGGGATAAAACTGATGTTAAACCATCAGACATGGGCCATCCACTATCCAATTCAATCAATGGCAACCTTAACTACTCACTGTTAAATCTACTCACATTAATGAAGCATAATTTGCAAGGGAGGTTGAAAGCTATAGTGTTATCAAACTCACAAAATGCAGTCAAATTGTATTATTGGAAAGCATCAAAAACAAATTAAATTCTAACCTGGACGAAGAGGGTTAAATGAAGGTAAGGCAAAACATGTAAATGAAGTTTTTTAAGACAGAACCAGTGATGTGGAATACCTTTGTATCTTGCTGCCCAACAAGCATGAAGCATGAAATGGAAAAAAGGGTCCTCTCCCAATACTACTACCCCAAAGTTTGGTAACAAGAAAGGCAATCTCTGCCTTGCAAGAGTGAAAAGGAAAAATAAAACCCTCTAAAAAGGAAGTGCCTTTCCAATTAGAAAAGCAAAAAAAGTAAGGGGTCATAATGAGGAGAGGGAAAAAGACAACCTTGTCAAAAGGGAAGATGCATCATCTTACAAAACCGGGATAAACAACCCAAACTTTCTAAAGCTGTTCACCTAAAAAAAGCAGAAGATGCTAAGACGAATTTGGAAGGTGAGCTCTTAGCCAACAGGGAGGACAATGACCACTGAAAAGGAGGGTGGGGTGGAGAGAAGTGTAAAAATATATACATTAAACCAGAGGTTCTTTTGAGGAAATAGGGAAAACCTTCTTGTTAAATCATTCTACACTCCTTGATAGTTTTAAGAAGAGGCCTAGAATTAAATCAGCGGTATCCCTACTGCGGTTTAACATGGTGAAAAGGTCTTAAGTAATATCAATTGAATTTCAGTCTCAATTGGCAGCTACAATGGTCTTGGCCGAAAAGTAGACCTGTCACTCGACAGCACAGAGCTTTCTAAGGGACCAGTCAGCTCTGAACAGAAAGATACGAAGATGATAGATACAAATTCCTCCTTTATTAAATCCCACTGGGGGTTGTCATCAAATCGGGTAGACGTTTCTCATCTGGGGGATAAACAAACCAAAACAACTGTGACAAGTATTAATTTTGAAGTAATCTATATTCACTGAGTAAGGGTTGCCATCACTGAGGAAAATCTTGAAGAATTATTTAAGATCAAAGTAGACATGAGCCAGTTGGTATAACAGTCTTATTGTCCGAGTCCTCTCTTTTCTGAAATCAAATTATAAATAAAATTCCTGAGAAAATTTTAGGATAGAGGAAATATTGTAGTGTAAAGTAAAATGGATGGCATTATGCTAGAAATTAAAAAATGACGGAAATTAAATCAATAGCAGGGATTTTAAAGTTCAGAGACACAAATATAAATCTCTGCTGGGTCAGATAAATAAATCATTTTATGAGTTTAATTGGAATATTATGCTGAAAGCTGTATCAAAATGTCTTTTTAAACTCTTCTGGCATTTGGCTAACACAGAATAGCTAGAATCTCCTGCAAATCTTGAGCCCAAATGACAGAATATCAATGGGCAGAGTTTATCACTCATGAATATAACACTAGTGCTGTCACTTCTAATGAAAGAAGTGAGTGCACCCCCTTTCACCACTAGCTAGCATTATACAAAGGGGTGGAGATGGTGGCTGAGAAGCTTGTTTCCAGATTCATGGAGAGCAGCAGGCATTAATCCAATGCATAAGAAGGGCCTTCAAAATGATTCAGAGAATTATAGGCTGATCTCTCTTTTGGACATAACCTGCAAGATTTATACCCAAACATTGTTGAAATACCTGGAATCATCCCCAAAGGGGGGGGGGGGGAATGAAAGAGCTGTAACATTCCAGTGGAGCTGTTGACTATGATCCAAAAATTACCTTCATTTAATTAGGTCCTGGTAAAGTTAAATGGGCCAGTTAAACTAAGAGAAAAAAATCCCTGCAAAAATGGCATTCACTGAGGCTGTATTTTAGCCCCCTGCTTTTTAGATTGTTTACTGCAGACCTGTAAGGGGTTTTCACAGATACTAACTCCATTTCATCCAAAATAGGGTATTTGGTCATCATTTCTCATGTATGCTGACACCCTGGTCATGATAAACTATGAGCCAGTGGGCCTCCAACAAAATCTACATGCTTGGCACTCTTATTACGTATGAAATAAACTTACTATAAATAATGAAAACATGAACATTTTTATTTTCACTAAGAGCAGAATAAATGTATGTGGTATTTAGAAAATTTAGGTTTGGTACTGGTCAGCGAGTATAAATATCTTGGTCTCACTTTTGCAGCCAACTTAAGATGGGATTGGCATAGTGCAGGTTGTAGAGTACCACGTCTGTCAACTGTACATGCCCTCCTAATGTTTGGCTCAATCTACAGGGCTTATTCATTGGAAGCAATTAAGAAGGATATTTTAGGACTGGAGTGGGACACATTCCTTCATGAGCTGCAGGTATTCTCTGTGGAACCTTGACAACCTGCGATAACTGTGGAACTGTGGCACCCACTGCACTCTCCTGTACTCTGTAGCAGTCCCCTGCCTGTCGACCCGCCTGTTCCCCTGTTGTTTTATGGTTCACATATATTGTCTGCAGTTGGATTATCCTACTGTTTAACTTATGCTGGATTACTTGGCTCGTGTTTGGAAATGAATACTACGGATCTCGCCAAGAAGTGCTGCTATGCTCAAATAATATCGTGCAGTAATCTTGATTGTCTGTGACTGCTATGACTTGCCAGTTGTAATCGTTTTACAAGTTTGTTGATTTTGTAATGTTTTGAACCAATGCCTCCTATAGTGCTTGATGTCATCATTCAGTGTCTCTGGATACTTTGAGAGACTGCAATGTGAGATAGATTGCGACACACCACTGTACTTGATATTCACCCCACTGCATTGATAAATATCAATACAAATTGTTAAAAAAAATGTAAAAAAGAAGGGTCTTTTGGGCAAGTGCTAAATTGCAGATCAAGCAGCATATTTTCTCCCCTTTGATGGAATTCCGAGTTTTTCTGTAGCCCACCACTTTATTAGATGTCCTGCTTGGAGGAACGTGTTTTAAAGGGTATTTGAACAAGATAGCGTGTTGCAAATATCGGAAGACAGAAATATAAAAAATTGTGATACAAAAATATGTTTTAAATATGTAAATGTATTTAAGTTCGTATATTAATTTTATCTTACTGTTGTTTGTATAATTGTAATAAAATATTGTAAAAAATTATTTGTAGTTTTAAGTGATTTTGAGATTTTTTCATTTGATTACTAATTATAATTCATAGTGAATTTTTGGGTTTATAGAGGGTAAGGGTGGGAGGTTAGTTAAGCAATAATTTAATATTAAAATTTGTAATCAATTATTTCAGTGATATCAATTATGGATATTATGTAATACTGATTTAATTTACTTATATTTTAAGTGCAGGTTGCTACATTCGTTGGGTGTAAGTTTGAAAGTTAATTTGGTAATAATTAATTAACAATCAATATTTAATTTACTATTAATCATTGACTTGAATATTAGTTATTGAATTTATGTAATAATCATATCAGGGGAGACTACTGCGGGATTGCAAGGAGGAGAACCCCTGTGTACAGCTTTCCCTCTGCTGGAGGAGCATTTTGAAGGGACACCTCGCGGTACCCGCTGCGCGGGTCCCGCTTCGTTAGCGCGTCGAGGCGCTTTCTTTGTGGATTGAACACCGGGGGCAGGAGGAGGAAGCACAGGGCTGCGAGCGCCAGGTGAGGGACATGGACTCCATTGCCCAGGAGTCCCTGCGCTGTAACCACCTCCACCTGGTCGCTCTTCCTGTTTGCCCCGCCCTGAACGCCGAGTGAAAGGCGCCAGTGAGCTGCTGCTCTGTGGGAGACTACTGCGGGATTGCAAGGAGGAGAACCCCTGTGTACAGCTTTCCCTCTGCTGGAGGAGCATTTTGAAGGGACACCTCGCGGTACCCGCTGCGCGGGTCCCGCTTCGTTACCGCGTCGAGGCGCTTTCTTTGTGGATTGAACACCGGGGGCAGGAGGAGGAAGCACAGGGCTGCGAGCGCCAGGTGAGGGACAGGGACTCCATTGCCCAGGAGTCCCTGCGCTGTAACCACCTCCACCTGGTCGCTCTTCCTGTTTGCCCCGCCCTGAACGCCGAGTGAAAGGCGCCAGTGAGCTGCTGCTCTGTGGGAGACTACTGCGGGATTGCAAGGAGGAGAACCCCTGTGTACAGCTTTCCCTCTGCTGGAGGAGCATTTTGAAGGGACACCTCGCGGTACCCGCTGCGCGGGTCCCGCTTCGTTAGCGCGTCGAGGCGCTTTCTTTGTGGATTGAACACCGGGGGCAGGAGGAGGAAGCACAGGGCTGCGAGCACCAGGTGAGGGACAGGGACTCCATTGCCCAGGAGTCCCTGCGCTGTAACCACCTCCACCTGGTCGCTCTCCCTGTTTGCCCCGCCCTGGAACACCTTCTCTCTATAATAGGAGTAGTCTTTGCCGCAGCGCGGGAGCGCGCCCGGGAGAAGCCCGGGACAAGGGCGGGACCGTCTGTGGCCGTCAGGGGCCGAAGGAGGCCGGGCTGGGCCCACTTTCTTTCGCCTGCACCCTCTTGATACTAACTGAACCAGGAAATAGGCCACGGCCATGCCCTCACCGGCACCATGTGAAACTCCATCAAGGGTGGGCGGAAGTAATACTGGGACTTTGGACAATTATTTTAAATCTGCAAAGGGTGAAGGGGGAAAAGAAAGCTCCTTAGAGAAGCGAAGGGTAGAGCGTCGCCGCTCTATTGAATTTATGAAATGTAGACCCCTGAGCGAGATAATTCCTTACCCCATCTCCCAAGAGGAAGGCACCCCTAATGACAGTCAGGATCCTTCAACTCAAGATGGTGTTCCCCTACTACTAAGAGATAGCATTACCATCCCCGGTACACTGTCCGAACAGTTCATGGAGCCCATTCCACCCTCAATCTCTACCTATATGACTGTTGATTTGGTCACCCAAACCCTTCCCCCAGATAAAATCAACAAAACTAAGCCTAAGCAAATTGTAGTGGCGGAGCTGCACGGCCCCCCACCAAGCAAGCGTAGAAGGAGGACGAGGGGGGGACAGGGGAAAACCAAAATATCACATTCAGACTTCGGCAAAAAACACAAGCCTGCACCTACCCTAGTCAGGGCTAGAGAGAATGTGCATATTGAACCCCTTCCCAAGGATATAAGCACTATCACTGCTGTTATCAACAGTGATTTAGGGGTTAACCCGTCTAACACAGCTGCCTCCATTACATCCTTGGGGAGCATAGAATTCCTGCTCCGTTCACTTTTGCTGCCCATTAGCGAAAGCTTGAAAAAAGTCGAGATTAGGCTTACTATCCTAGAGGCAACTCTAACCACCCTGAACACCTCGGTTAGTAAGCAGACCAGAACTATGGGGCCTAATCCACCCTTGGGAAATCCCCCCAATAAACAAAACCCTCCCTCTAATATAGGAGATTTACAGGGCCCTAATGTAGGAGCTCTGAATGGCACTGTCACTGCCCCCTCTTTGCAGCCACTTATGGCTATCCCTGTTCAGACCCCACGTAGCACCTTAAATATTATGCCTCCTCAGATAACAGACCCTGCCCCCCTCAGTCTAGAACCAGGCATAAATCCTGGGTTATTTCCCACTGTCAATAATTCCTCTTCCACTCTTGATCGGCCTGTTCAAAGACTACGGAGACCTGATCTGCCACCGGAGGCTAATAGTCTTATGGTGGTTTTAGCGGGTGCCCCCCCTTTACAAAGGGGTGAAAACAAAGATTTCCAATCTCTTAAGAAGAAAGTCATTAAATGGCTAAATTGGAACAGACCCCTACCACCACATTTTAATAATGAGATTATTATGGTCAGAAGGGTGCCATGGGTGGGGAACACGAGGAAAACAATAACAGAGGACTGCATAATGGTGACCTTCAGGGACCCCGGTACTGTCTTACATATTTGCGCTGGGTCAAACAGATCATTGGACTCTACCATACAGACCCTCCCAGTCTCTTTCTTTTTTCCACCCATTCGCATGCACTATGACCCGCCGCAAGGCAATTGGACAAGGGTGGAATGGAGACCTTGGCATAAAGAATATGTTCGACGTTCTAACTATCAGCTACCTGAAACACCCTATTTCCACTTCAACCGCTTTAACTGCCTGAGTGGGCTTGATGGGGTGGATTGACTGTCCTTCAATAATCTTGCGATCCTGGACAACGGCCCCTGTGATCCCCCTAAGCCATCTGGATTCACTGTTGATAATGTCCCCGATGCAACAACTGGTGTAACACCTGGAATTGACCCCTCTTATTCTTCCATCTCGGCAACTCCTGTCATTGAACATTTGAGACTAATCTGGTGGAATATGGCCGGATTGGCCAACAAGTTGGCTGCCCAAGACTGGGGAACTTATATTGAGACTGGGGATGTTTGCATGTTCCAGGAAACCTGGGCAAGGGAAGACTATGGGCACCAAGGCTATCAGTCATTCTACATCCCGGCCAGGTGGGAGGGTAAAGGACGCCCTTCTGGTGGGCTCACGACCTGGGTGGCTTCCCACCTAGGCTGTGAGGCCACACGGTTACTGACCCCCTCTGACGATATTCTTGTGGTTTTACTGTCCTGGCCAAACCAAGCGAAACTCGCCCTAATAAACATCTATTCTAGGCCAGTTGGAATTGCTAGGGAATCGCCCACCCTAGACGAACTCTCGGATTATTTGTCCGAAATACCAGGAGATCTACCCTATGTAGTGGGAGGGGATCTAAATTCCCATTTTGAGCCACTGCCAGGCCTTTTAGACGGCTTTCCAATAGAAGAAGAGCTCAGGTGGTCAGTGCCTTCGGTAGAAGCCCCCCCTCCGAAGGCATGGACTCCTGTAGCATTGCAGATCACAGCTCTTACTCTAAGGTTTGGAATTAGAGCCTGTAACGGGCGTATTAGATCTGACATACCAAGCAGAACCACCTATAACAGAGTGGGAAGAGAATCTCGCTTGGATTATGTCCTGGTGCAGATAGCGAACTGGTCAGCTATCCGGGATTTTAGGGTTATGGAAAGGCTAGACAGCGATCACAATGCCCTCGAACTTGACCTCATTCACCCCGGCTTTCAAACCTGTATAATGTCCGGGGAGGGGAGCAAACCTGAACTCCTACTGGAAAACAACAGGAGAAGAATCAGGTGGGAACAACTGGCCTCGAGTGAGGAGAAACTCCCGAGGCTCTACGCAGGGTTGATTCCCACCTTAGAAACTGTGGGAGACCTAGCCACCGGGGTGGGTAATAAAGATTCACAGGCCAAATTATATCAGGCACACGAGGACCTTGTAAAGACTGCAGCCCCCACCCTCTTCACCAATGCACAGAATACAAGGAGGGGGCAGCCATACAAATCCTCATGGTATAACACAGCCTGTAGAAAGGCAAAAGGGGAACTCCTTAGATCCATCAAGGAGGGTCTGGGCGGAGAGCAGTTAAGAGAAAGGAGATGGGCATATAAAAAACTAATTGCCCACGCTAAAACTGAATGGGAGGAGAATCAATGGGAAGAGCTCACTAAGTCCTTAGCAATCAAGGATCATCGAATGTTCTGGAGAATAGTAAACGGGGGGGTCGGGGAATCTCCTTTCGGCAATTGAGCCAAATATTGCACCAGAGGTGTGGCAGGCACACTTTCAATCCCTTTATAGCTCTGAGCTGGGAGAACCTACCAACGACACCGGAGCTAGCTGGCCCAATTATGAGGGGGATCCAATAAGATTGGACGAGGTCAAGGCTGCAATTGCTGGACTCACCTCGGGAAAGGCGCCAGGATTGGATGGCCTACCCGGGGATTTGTTCAAGCAGGAGCCAATCATCTGGGCCCCCTACCTTGCCACCCTGTTCAATGGAGTTCTTAGCGGCATGGAAATCCCCAGTACTTGGCTGGGGGCGGAGGTGGTCCCCATATTTAAAAAGGGCTCGCCTCTTCTTCCAGCCAACTACAGACCAATCAGTCTAATCGATGTGTCCCAGAAGCTGTTTGGTAGGGTATTGCTGAACCGGCTTCAGGACTGGGCAGAAGAGCTGGATGTTCTTAGCCCGTACCAAGCGGGATTTAGAAAGGGAGTCTCCACAGTGGACCAGGTTTTTCGATTGAATATGATCTACTGGAGGGCAGCGATATTCGAGGGCGGCAGCCTATACACAATTTTTGTGGATCTGCGGGCCGCCTTCGACCTGGTGCCCAGAGGGAAACTTTGGAGCATTTTGGCCGAGATGGGCGTCCCACCGGACATCCTGATAATCTTGCAGAGATTACATCACAACAACTATGCTCGTGTGAGGTGCGGGAGGTCCGGGGCATTGACGGATAGATTCCCCGTTGACCGAGGGGTTAGGCAGGGTTGTGTGCTGGCACCAACCCTGTTCTGCCTCTTTGTCAACGGGGTAATCGCCCATCTAAATGCCACCGAATATACTGACGCCCCTAAATTGAACGGCAGCAGGGTGCCTGCAATCATGTTTGCAGACGACACCCTGCTGCTGTCCAAAACCCCAATGGGGATTCAGAGGATCCTTGATTCATTCGTGTCCTTTTGCACTGACAGGGGCTTAGAAATTAATGTGGCTAAAACCAAGTTTATGGTCCTGAACCCAAGGCAAAAACTGCGGCCGAACCCATTACTGGGAGCCTCACGGCTCGAGAGAGTCTCCACCTTTGAATATCTTGGTGTAACTCTCAATGAAACTATGTCTTGGGGTTCACATCAGAGCAGGGCCAACCTCAAATTGGTTCAGACCACAGGGGGTATCACGCGGATGATGAACTGCTCCACATTCCGTCCGCTGGGGCCGCTCATCCAGATCTATAAAGCACAGGCCAGGGGCGCTACTATGTATGGTGCGGAACTGTGGGGACATACATCTTGCCGCAGTTTGTCCTCAACTGAGAATAACTTCATCAGGCAGATGGTTGCGCTTCCGGCCAGTACCCCACTCCTCCCTTTGAGGCTAGATCTGGGTTTGCGACCAATAGCTGACGAACTAGGGTTGAGACCCATAGCCTTCTGGCGAAGGCTGTGGAGTAGTGAAGATCTTCTTGCCTATAGGGCGGAATTGATGGAGCTGTTAACCCACCCGAAAGCGCTATTGATCCCCTGGATAAAATATATCCAGAAATCCTGTATGATCCTGGGGTTTCCTGACCTTTGGTTCAACCCGGCTAATGCCTCATTAAACATCTCTAAGAGAGCTCTGGGCCATCGCCTACCATGAACAAAAATTAGCCATGGCCTTAGTTAGCCTGGGTGAAGGGTCACTCACCTCTGTATTTGTGCAAAGCAAGGATTCGTACAGGTTGGAGAGAGTTTTAGACGCTATTTCCCCTGTGCTGGCCAGGAAGCTGTTTCTCCAATGGAGATATGGCACATTGCCCTTACGATCTTTTACCAGCTCCTGGTCAACACCCCCTTCCACAAAGCAGTGCCCGGCCTGCGCAGGTGCGGAGGAAAGCGATCTACACGTGGTCCTGTTTTGTCTAGTGTATAAGGCAGCGAGGAAATATTGGCTCCTACCACTGATTAGAAACCTGGGTTGTGGGGAGTACCTTCCAATGTATAGAATTTTAAAAACTGATGCTTCCACCCTAACTGTGTTCGCAATAGCAAAATTTCTTACCAATGTCTGGCACACTCGTATTTTGGAGACGCAGGCCCTCTCCTAATGTTAAGGTTCACAGTTTTAAATGTAATTCTTTTAGCACGTAATTCTAAGGTTTTATATTGTATAAGTATGCATCTATTGATTATGCATGTTGATTTTATATTGATTTATATATGTCTTATTGTATATCTTTGGTGGCCAACGGCCGAAATAAAGATTGAATGATGATGATATATTTTAGTAACATTTTAGTTGCAGGCTGCTGGGTTCATAAGAGGACAGGGTGGGAAGTTCATTAAGTGATAATTAATTAACAATTGGTTATTAATGTATTATTAGTTATTGAATACATTATTATGTACATTATGTAATACTGATTTATTTTAGTTATATTTTAGTTGCAGATTGCTAGGTTTGTAGGGGTATAGGGTGGGATGTTAGTTAAGTGATCATTGAAAAATAATAATTATGAATGTATAATTGAATAATTAAATTGATTGATAATTATGTAAATTATGTAATAATTATACTTTTTAGTTATATTTTAGGCATGGGCTGCTAGGTTTGTAGGGTTGTTGGGTGGAAAGTTAAATACATTGTAATTAATTAACAATCCATTATTCATTGTTACTTAGTTATATAATTAATGATCAATTATGTAAATTGTGATGTACTAATGTATTTAGTTATATTTTAGGTGTGGGTTCCTAGGTTTATAGGGGTATAGGGTGGGAAGTTAGTTAAGGAATATTTAAATAGCCATTATTTTTTGATTGAAATTAAATATTAAATGGTTTATGAATTTCGTAAATTGGTTAATTGTTTTTATTTGTTTAAAATATGTATTTTAAGTAACAATATTCATATTTAAAGTTTTATATTTTTTCTAAATTTATAAGGTATTCAAATATGTAATATCTTTGAAGGGAAGGAGTTTACCTACTGTTGCTTAGACTGGAGTGAGAATATTACATTTAACCCTTCAAAAGTCCAGTGCTTTCCCTATTGTAGCACAGACTGCAGTGGGAATTCTAAATGCAACCCCTCCGAAGGCCTAATATTTTCCTACTATTGCTGAGCCTGGAGTGGGAATATTAAATTTAACCCCTCAAAAGTCTACCACTTTCCCTCCTGTTGCACAGGCTGGAGTGGGAATATTAAATCTTACCCTTTCGAAGTCGAACATTTTCCCTACTGTTTCAAAGACTGGAGTGGGAATTGCAAATGTAACCCCTTTAAAGTCCAGTGCTGTCCCTCCTTTTTCACAGACTGAAGTGGGAATAGTAAATTTAACCCCTCTGAAGTGCAAAGCATTCCCTACTATAGCACTCAATGGAGTGGGAAAAGTAAATTTAGCCCCTCCCCAGGCCAACGTTTTCTCTACTCTTGCACAGACTCGAGTGTAAATAATAATTCTTACCACTCCAAAGTCCAATGCTTTCACTACTGTTGCACAGATTGAAGTAGGAATAGTAATTTTAACCCTTCTGAAGTTTAACACTTTCCCTACTTTTGCACTGTTTGCAGTGGGAATAATATATTTAACCCCTTTGAAGTCCGACACTTTGTCTACTGTTGCATAACCTGGAGGGGAAATAGAATATATATTATTTCCTGACTCCAATACAATTTCTAATATTGGTTAAATCTATTTATAATTACAATTAGCTTAAAATTAAAATGTTATAGTATTATAGTATGTGTTTATATTTTCATGTTTTTAAACTCTTAAGAGTTTTTTTAAATAGTTTTTTCTTTTTAACATTTTAGTTTTTGGGTCATTTATTTAATGTTTTGGAATTGAATTGTTTATGTGTCATGTATGAATATATATAATGTGCTTCTTATAGTAGTACAGGTAAAGAATTAAACATAATACATATCAAGTAAGATATACATTTTTAATAAATGTGTTACATGATATATACGTTTTATATAGCGCTTACACCACCCAAGGGGTATCAGAGCACTTTACAACAGCATACATGTATAGAAACATAAACAGTAGAGTACAATTAATTACATCTAGAATATACTTGAGGTTACAAAGTTCGAGGTTATTGACCAGAGGCATAGAGATAACGCTTGAGGAGAAATTATTTTACTTGTCTCTTGAAATCCGTGAAGGAGGGGTTAGTCCTGATATGACTATGGAGAGAGTTACAGATTTTAGGGGCATTCCCTAAGAAAGAGAGGGAGTGGGATTTTTGTTTATGTCTCTTGTGGGGGATTAAGAGGAGCGAGTGGAAGCTTCTTAGGTTTCTTGATTGTCCAGCTTTAGTGAGTTTGGCTGCGAGGTAGTCCGGTTTGCCTGTGTGTAGGGCTTTATGGGTGAGACAGGCTGTTTTGAAACAGCAGAGTGCTTCGATAGGTAGCCATTTTAGATCCTACAATGCAGGGGTGATGTGGTTGTGTTTCTTGGAACCTGTGACCATTCTTGCTGCTGCGTTTAGGGTGGTTCTCATGGGAGCTATGTATGTTTTGGCTGTCCCACTAAGTGTGGCATTTCCATAGTCAAGTCTGGACAGAACTAGAGCTTGGGTTTTGATTTTTAGGTCAATTGTGGGGTATGAAAGATTTGATTTTGTTGATATATGTTATGTCATGGTAATTTAATTTATCCCCTTGTATGCCCATGACGAGCTGGACTCGTCATGGGACACAGTGCTCCTGTGCCCATGACGAGTCCAGCTTGTCATGGAACATCCCCTGGGAAATCCCTTTGGTGCAGGCACCAGAGGAATTTCCTTTATTACCAAAATAGCCTCGGGAGCTGGGGAAGAGCTTCCCCAGCTCCCGAGACCCCACCCCCTGTTTTCCCTGATATTACGATTGGCGTGCACGTCGCACTGATGTAATTTCAGTGAAACCGAAAGTGAAATGAGCCAAGAGGCTCATTTCATTTTCCCTTTCTACGTGCTCTGGGGGCTATCTCAGCCCCCTGAGCACGTAGAAAGCCGGGAGATGGATCCCCAATTAGGGATGAATGAATGAATGGAGACTTATACCGCGCAACTTAGCCCAGAGGCACCAAGGCGCCTATAGATTGAAACAGCTTGTGATTCTTCTAGTGCAAGACTACAGATAGGCCTCTACAAAGAGCTGCGTTTTCAATGCTTTACGAAAGAGTGTGATGGAAGATTGTCCAGCCAGTTCAGGGGGGGAGTGTTCCACAGCCTAGGAGCCAGAGAGGAGAAGGCTCTCCCTCCCCACCTCACTTTAAAAAACCGAGGAACTGACAAAAGGTTTTTGTTAGAGGAGCGAAGGGCTCTACTGGGAGAGTAAGGGTGTATAAGGGCCCTGATGCCCTCAGAGCCTGAGCCATATAGGGCCCCATGGGCAAGACAAAGGATCTTAAACGTGATCCTGGACTGAATGGGCAACCAATGCAGGTTCTTCCTAGCTATAGAAGCTGAAGAGAGTCTAGGAAGCTTGAGAACTAACCTGCCTGCCGCATTTTGCACTATCTCTAAGCGCTGAATAAGCTTCTTATTGATGCCTGAATAAAGCGCATTACAGTAGTCTAATCTCGAGGAGACAAGTGTCACAGTGACCTGTTTCCGGGCTTCGGAAGTGAGGTAGTGAGCGATCTTTCTCAAGACCCTGATGATCCCACAGCAGATGGAAACAGTCCTACTGACCTGACGGTCAAAGGAGAGTGATAAATCTATCATCACACCCAGATTCCTAGCAGATTGAGAGGGAAGAGGACACACCCCGAGGGACGGCGGCCACCAGTCACTCGACCAGATGTCCTGGTTACCCCCGAAAATAAGGACCTCTGTCTTCTCTCCGTTTAACTTCAGGAAGTTCTGAATCATCCAACGAGAGACTGCTTCCATGCAGTTCCTGAAGTTAAGGGCGGAGAGGCTAACCGATTGAGCAAGGGAAACCATGATTTGGGTGTCGGCAGCATATGACAACACCTCTAATCCAAAGGATCTTACTAACCTGGCTAGAGGGCCACATAGATGTTAAAAAGTGTGGGGCTCAGGGAAGATCCCTGGGGGACCCCACACTGCACAGGTTTGGAGGGGGAGAGGAATTCGCCCAGCTTCACCCTCTGTTCTCTTTGAGTAAGAAAAGAGGTCAGGAGTTTTAAAGCTGAGCCTCCAACTCCAATCAACGCGCAATCAAGACAGAGGGAGACAGAGTGTCGAAGGCTGCCGTGAGGTCAAGCAGGACCAGAAGGGTAGTCTGGCCCATGTCGACCTTCGATCGGATGTTATTAATGACCACCGTGAGGGCAGATTCAGTACTATGGGCTTTTCGAAAGCCGTGTTGAGATGAATCCAGCAGACTAAAGTCATCCAAAAAGGCGCTTAAATGTTGGTTAAGGTGTGACTCAAGAATTTGTGCAGGAGCGGGTAAAAGGGATAGTGGGCGGAAGTTCTTCAGAACCCCAGGGTCCAATGTGGCCTTTTTCAAGAGTGGTTTAAGACCGCCATTTTCCAGGAGAGAGGAAAGTTTCCTTCCATGATTGCTAAATTCATTACCTCCAGGAGGGGAGGAATAACCACCTCCCTACACTCCTTGAGTATCTTAAGAGGGCAGGGATCCAGAGGGGAGCCAGATTTCGTTTTATCCAGGAGCAGGCTAATCGTTTCAGGGGTAAGAAGGGGAAAGTTAAGGAGACTAGGGCAGAGTTCATTAGCCCGGCATTCAGATGAGAAATAGATAGGAGGAGAGGGAACACCCGAGTCAAGGTTGAGTGATTCAAGAGAATTATAAATATCTGCTATTTTAGTGTGGAAGAAGGTAGAGATCTTGTCACAGAACTCCTGGGATCCCACTATGGGGTCTAACGTCTGAGGGATAGAGAGGGCATCAACGATCTTAAACAAGTCTCGGGGAGAGTTTAAGGAGACCGACAGATTAACAAAATGAGCCTTCTTTTCCTCAATTATTGCCATTTTGTATTCTTTAAGGAGGCATTTATGCCTTTCTCTCTCCTTGGGGTCGAGATGGGTCCGCCAGAGCCTCTCCTGCTTTCGGCAACCCTGCCTTAACAGCGTGAGTGAGTCGGAGAACCAGGGCGCCAAAGGTCTCTTTCTGGCTGAGTAGTGAAGTTTGGTGGGGGCCAGATTATCCACTGCTCTCGAGATAGAGTTGGAGAATTCTAGGGCAGCAGCGTTAGTGTCCCTCGAGCTGAGAGGCCTCAGACTGGTCAGAAATGGGGCAAGTGTATTATTGTTAACCTCCTTATAGTTCCTTCTTAAATCCCATTTCTTGAACTCAGAAGGGGAAGGGAGAAAATGATGGAATTTTAACTCCAACGGAACGGCCAGATGGTCTGACCACGCAAGAGGGATGGGAGAACCAATCTTTAGTCTAGAGTCATTGGAAAAAACTCCATCCAGCGTGTGGCCGGCTAAATGGGTCGGACTATCCACAAGTTGCAACAGGCCACACGAGGCTAAAGATTCCACCAGGAAAGAAGTATCGCTGGAGTTCATATTTTCCAGGTGATAGTTGAAATCGCCCAACAGAGTGATATTGGGTTTATCAATAAAAGACTCTAAGATCTTCAGCAGATCAAGACTAAAGGCAGACCTGGGGCCAGGGGGCCTATAGAACAAGATGCCAGAGAAAGAGACTGTGGGAGTGGAATTAAGAGAGAAGTACATAGCCTGAAAGGAGTCTGTAGAGGAGGAAAGATGTTCAGTACGGCAAGTGGAGGAGATTCGCCCAATTCTATCCATCCGAGAAAGAGCATAGCCCTCAGGGATAGCACCAATGAGCTCCGGACCTGAGGATTCTGATGCCCAAGTTTCAGTAATGAATACCCATGAGGGTTTCCTGGCGGAGACAAAGTCTTTAAAGGCGATGTTATTTTTAATTAAGGATCTTGCATTAATAAGGAGACCCTCTTCAATAACCAAAGAAGGAAACTTTGGTGTCCCAGAGGAGGGCTTCATCTGTAAAGTACTCGATGTTATGGGGCAATTGTAACTGTCCATACAACTACAGCTTAGCTCCCCTAAGAGCGCCTCAGGGCGAGAGGAGTGGTGACAAGGCATTCTGGGGGTCTTCAATGCCAAGAAGTCTTGGGTAGAATATAGAGCACTTACTTGAGGGCAAACATAAGTAAAATCAGCATCCCTGGCGTGCACTCAGCGCGGACGGGCGCAGACGGGCTAGACTTTGGCGCGACTTCGGCGCGCGTCCGCTGAGCGCATCCGCTGAATGCGGAAAGGACCATGGAGCCTAAATAAGGCGGCGCCTGTGTCCAACGCAGCGCGTGACCGTCGAAGGACCAATGAGGGCAGGGACCGCAAAGCTAACAAGATGTGGAAACGGCGTACCTCTAACAGGTAGGGCCGTCTAACAAGTGTGCAAAAAGCAAGTACAAGCAGAAATTAAGATCGGGTGATTTTAAAAATGAACCCCAACAGAGTAACAGCCCAACATAATATTCATGTGGCAATATTAAAAGAAATGAAGCGATCAAGTGATTTTAAAAAATGAGCAGCAACAGAGTAACAGCACGACATATTAATCATGTGGCACTAGTAAAAGAAATGAAGCAACAGATTCAATGATGAGGCATCGTAATCATGCACTCACCAGCAGCAAGCCCACTAGACACCAGGGAGAGGGGGGCGGCCCCTTGGGCAAGGGCCTTTGCTCCCCCCATATTAATTTGGATACATTTAGTCTTTTTGCCCCCCTGGGGAGCAGATGGGGGCAGTAACCAAAACGGGCACGCCAATGCCCCCACCCACCCGCCACCATTACAGCCTTTCTGACCCCCTGGGGGCAGATGGGGCATTGGCCCCTAATCTGCCCCTTCGGGGGGGCAGAAAGCCCACTAAACACCAGGGATTTGTTTTTAAAAAGTGTTTTTTGGGTGGAGGCTGCCCGAAATGGGCACACCAATGCCCCCACCCACCCTTCAAGGGGGGCAGAAAGCCCACTTGCCGGCAGGTATTTTTTTGTGCAATTTTATTTAGGGTGGTGGCTGCCCGAAACGGGCATGCCAATGCCCCCACCCCCGCCACCATTACAGCCTTTCTGCACCCACTGGGGGGCAGATGGGGCAGTAGTCCCCAATCTGTCCCCCCGGGGGTGGCAGAAAACCCACTAAATGCCAGGGATTTTATTTTGCACAATTTGTTTTAGAGTGAGGGCTGCCCAAAATGGGCATGCCAATGCCGCCAATCCACCACCACCATTACAGCCTTTCCTCCCCCCCCTGGGGGGCAGATGGGGACAGTAGCCCCCAATCTACTCCCGGGGGAGGGAAGAAAGCCCACTTGATGCCAGGGATTTTTTTTGCGCATTTGTTTTTAGGGTGGGGGCTGCCTAAAATGGGCACCCCAATGCCCCCACCCCTCCCACCACCATTACAGCCTTTCTGCCCCCCCAAAGTTGCAGAAAGCACACTATCCACGAGGGATTTTTTTCCGCGCAATTGTTTTTAGGGTGTGGGCTGCCTGAAACGGGCACGCCAATGCCCCCACCATCCCCCCCACAAAAATGACAGTCTTTCTGCCCCCCGGGATGCAGATGGGAGCTGTAAACCCCAATCAGCCCCTCTAGGAGCGCAGAAAAGCCCATTAGAAACCATGGATTTTTTTGTTTCATTAGTGTAGGGGTAGGGGCTGCCCAAAATGGCCATGAAAATACCCCCACCCCACCCCCAGAGAAATGCCAGTCTTTCTGCCTCCCCAGGAGGGCAGATGGTGGCAGTGGCCACTGATCTGTCCCCTGGGGGGGCAACACGCCCACTAGGCACCAGCGAGTACGCAGGCATTTTTTATGCGTGGGGGCTGCCCAAAATGGTCATACCAATGCCCCCATCCCCACAAAAAATAGCCACAATCTTTTTTGCCCCTTTTGGGGCATATTGGGATGAAACCCCTCCCCCGATTCCCCCACAGGGCGGGAGAAAGCCCACTGGGCTCCGACTTTTTTTTAGCAATGTGCTTACCTGTGGAATTTGGGCCCTAGCGCAGCTGGCACGTAGGGAAACCTAGCAGACCTGTACATTTTTTAAAACTAGACACCAAGGGGTATCCAGGATGGGGTGACTTGACTGGCTCTCACCTAAAAATGTGTCCAAAATAACACATTTGCCTCACATTTCTGTAGTGGAAAGTTCCGGAATCTGCGTAGGTCCACAAAATTCCATCCACCCGCGTTCCCCAAAGTCTTCTGAGAAGAATGGTATCTCACTTGCTTGGGTAGGCCTTGTGCCCGCGACAGGCAAGGGCCCAAAACCTATTGAGGAGACATCAAAATTACCTATCACAAAACAACCTGGTTTTGCAAGGGGGGTCCCATCAGTTTTTGGCCCCGGGCTTGGTGGCTATCTAGGGAAACCTACCAAACCCACACATTTCTAAAAACTAGACACTCGGGGGAGTCCAGGGAGGTATGGCTTGCGTGGATGACCCAAAGTTTCCTTACCCAGAATGCCCTGCAAACCTTAAATTTAGCTGAAAAAATCACTTTTTTCACACATTTGTGTGTGGGAAAGTTGTGGCATCCTCTGGCTTACACAAATTTCCTACCACCCAGCGTTCTTCGGTGTCTCCCAATAAAAATGGTGCCTCATTTGTGTGGGAGGCCCAAGTACTGGTGACAGGCAAGGGCCCAAAACGTATTGAGGCGACATCAAAATTGTTGATCTCAAAACGACCTGGGTTTGCAAGGGGGGTCCATGGGTTTTTGGCCCGGTGCTTGGCAGCCACCTAAGGAAACATACCAAACCCACACAT
The DNA here is from genome assembly GCF_964261635.1 of Lissotriton helveticus. NCBI lineage: Eukaryota > Metazoa > Chordata > Amphibia > Caudata > Salamandridae > Lissotriton > Lissotriton helveticus. Next base: position 1,782,931,544 of record NC_136067.1, on the reverse strand, counting down.
TTCTGAAAACTAGACACCCGGAGGATTCCAGGGAGGTATGGTTTGCGTAGATCACCCAACGTTTCCTTAAACAGAAAGCCCTACAAACCTTAAATTTAGCTGAAAATACTCATTTTTTTCACATATTTTTGTGTGGGGAAGTTGTGGTATCACCGGGCTGACACAAATTTCCTACCACCCAGCATTCCCCCACGTCTCCCGATAAAAACGGTGCCTCACTCGTGTGAGAGGCCCAAGTACCCGCGACAGGCAAGGGCCCAAAACATATTGAGGCGACATCAAAATTGCCTATCTCAAAATGACATGGTTTTGCAAGGGGGGGTCACCTGGGTTTTTGGCTCAGTGCTCGGCGGCAAACTAGGGAAACCTACCAAACCCACACATTTCTGAAAACTAGACACCCGGGGAATTCCAGGGAGGTATGGCATGTAAGGATTCCACAACGTTTCCTTAGCCAGAATGCCCTGCAAACCTGAAATTTAGCTTAAAAAAACACTTTTCTCAGATATTTTTGTGTGGGAAAGTTATGGCATCACTAGGCTGACACAAATTTCCTACCACCCAGCGTTCCCCGAGGTCTCCTGATAAAAATAGGTTTCCATAGGTGGCCACTGAGCACCGGGCCAAAAACCCAGGTGTCCCCCCTTGCAAAACCAGGTCGTTTTGAGGCAGGCAATTTTGATGTTGCCTCAATACGTTTTGGGCCCTAGCCTGTCGCGTGTACTTGGGCCTCCCACACGAGTGAGTCACTGTTTTTATCGGGATACCCGGGGGAACGTTGGGTGGTAGGAAATTTGCATCAGTCCAGTGATGCTACAACTTTCCCACAGAAAAATGTGTGAGAAAAGTGATGTTTTATTCAGCTAAATTTGAGGTTTACAGGGCATTCTGGGTTAGGAAACGTTGGGGAATCCATGCAAGCCATACCTCCCTGGAATCCCCTGGGTGTCTAGTTTTCAGAAATGTTTGGGTTTGGTAGGTTTCCCTCCGTGGCCGCTGAGCACTGGGCCAAAACCCCCAGGTGACCCCTCTTGCAAAACCAGGTCGTTTGAGGTAGGCAATTTTGATGTTGCCTCAATACGTTTTGGGCCCTTGCCTGTTGCGGGTACTTGGGCCTCCCACACAAGTCAGGTACTGTTTTTATTGGGAGACCTGGGGAAAGCTGGGTGGTAGAAAATTTGTGTCAGCCTGGGGATGCCACAACTTCCCGACACACAAATGTGTGAAAAAAGTGATATTTTCAGCTAAATGTGAGTTTTGCATGGCATTCTGGGTAAGGAAACATTGTAGGATCCACGCAAGCCATACCTCCCTGGACTCCCCTGAGTGTCTAGGTTTCAGAAATGTGTGGATTTGGTAGGTTATCCTAGATGGCCACCAAACCCGGGGCCAAAAACTCATTGGACCCCCTTGCAAAACCAGGTTGCTTTGTGAAAGGTAATTTTGATGTCTCCTCAATAGGTTTTGGGCCCTTGCCTGTCGGGGGCACTAAGCTGACCCCTACAAGTGAGGTACCATTTTTCTCAAATGACTTTGGGAAATGCGGCGTGGGTGGAAATTTGTGGATCCACGCAGATTCACAAACTTTCTACCACAGACATTTGGGGAAAATGTGTATTTTCTGATAATTTTTTAGGTTTGCAAGGGATTCTGGGTAACAGAACCTGGTGGGAGGCAGTCAAGTCACCCAATCATGGATTCCCCTGGGTGTTTAGTTTTCAAAAATGTATAGATTTGCTAGGTTTCCCTTGGTGCCGGCAGAGCTATGGTTAAAAAACTACAGCTAGGCACTTTGCTGAAATTGAGGTGTGTCCACGTTGAGTTTTGCGCCGTTTCCTGTCACGGGCACTAGGCCGACCCACACAAGCAAGGTACCATTTTTCTCGGAAGACTTTTCGGAACACGGTTTGGGTGGAAATTTGTGGATCCACACAGATTACAGAACTTTCCACCACAGAAATATGGGGGAAATGTGTTTTTTTGGCAATTTGTTAGGTTTGCAAGGGATTCTGGGTAACTGTACCTAGTGGGAGGCAGTCGAGTCACCCCATCCTGGATTCCCCTGGGTGTCTAGCTTTCAAAAATGTATAGGTATGCTAAGTTTCCCTAGGTGCCGGCAGAGCTACGGTTCAAAAACTACAGCTAGGCACTTTGTCAAAAAAGGGTAATTTTTCACTGCGAAATTAAGGTGTGTCCACGTTGAGTTTTGCACCGTTTCCTGTCGCCCGCACTAGGCTAACCCACACAAGTGAGGTACCATATTTCTTGGAAGACTTTTGGGAACGCAGGGTGGGTGGAAATTTGAGGATCCACGCAGATTCCAGAACTTTCCACCACAGAAATGTGGGGAAAATGTGTTTTTTGGCAAATCTTTAGGTTTGCAAGGGATTCTGGGTAGCAGAACCTGATGGGAGGCAGTCAAGTCACCCCATCCTGGATTTCCCTGGGTGTCTAGTTTTTAAAAATGTATAGGTTTTCTAGGTTTCCCTAGCTGCCAGCAGAGCTATGGTTCAAAAACGACAGCTAAGTACTTTGCCAAAAAAGGGTCATTCTTCACTGCGAAATTGAGGTGTATCCACTTTGTGTTTTGTGCCGTTTCCTGTCGCAGGACCTAGGCTGACCCATACAAGTGAGGTACCATTTTTCTTGGAAGACTTTAGGGAATGCGGGGTGGGTGGACATTTGTGTATCCATGCAGATTCCAGTACTTTCCAACACAAAAATGTGGGGAAAATGTGTTTTTTGGCAATGTTTTAGGTTTGCAAGGTATTCTGGGTAACAGAACCTGGTGAGAGACAGTCAAGTCACCCCATCCTCGATTCCCATGGGTGTCTAGTTTTCAATAATGTATAGGTTTGCTAGATTTCCCTTTGTGCCGGCAGAGCTATGGTTCAAAAACTACAGCTAAGTACTTTGCCAAAAAAGGGTCATTTTTCTCTGTGTTACACCTGCTCTGGGGAGGCGTAAGGTTTTGGGTTGCCCCAAGTTTACGTGATGAAGTAAATCTGGTGCAGTGTCAAAATCCATGGGTGTTGCGTGGGAACACCCACTGCAATGACTCTGAAGCACCTCCTTAACGCAGAGGATTTCATGCATGCTGTGCAGGGTGGCTGTGTGTCACCTCATTGAAAGCTTGCGCCACCGAAGCATCGACAAAAGTGATGGTCCAGCGGAGCAAGCCTCTCTTAAATAAGCCCCAAACTCACTAAAAAGTAATCATTGCATGGTTTTTAGTTCGAGCAGGTGTATACATTAGAAAGGCAAAGATGAATGATGTCGATTTTTTTTATAGAGTCCTTACTTAACCAATGATATTTCATGCATAACAACTGAACTTCTTACATTTATTTGTTTCTTGGGCCTTGTTACATTCGCTTATTGATGCTACTACGCATTTTCTTTGCCGCAATGCTCATAGATTCTTTCCATATGATTCCCAGGAGCATTGCTTTTAGCACCTAAAACCATGCACATTTCCACTGCAAATTCATATCTGCATTTCTACATTGCCCTTGAATTTCACATCTATGCAATTTGCCAAATTTTTATACCGACCTGTAGTGTGTCTATGATCTATGCCTTGAAGAATTCTTCAAGATCCAAATAAGACAATAATCATCTTTTTGGCATTTGAATGATCGTAATCATTCCTCGCATGCCTGATTTTTATCACTCTTCTGTTGCAGGACTCTCCCTTCCCCCAAAAATATTATGTACATATTTCTCACAAGGTTTGGAATGTGTTTGCTACTGATACACCCACAGCCCTGAATGTAGAAATGACCACCCTTACTCACATATCCCACCCGATTACAAGAGGTGGTTGAGTTGACCTTATCCTGAGAACCTCATTCACAGTTAACTCAAACTCCTTCATTGACCCCTCCCAATGCCATTTGAAACATATCATAGCTGTACAAGCCTCTCTTTAAAATCTCCCATCTAAGTAATATTGCATGAAGATGATGAGTTTTTCTTTGGGAAATCTCAAAACCGTCATTATCTCTTTGCCTATTGCAGCCTCCTTTAACATTGTCAGTGAAATAATCATTAATCTGAATAACAAAGATTCAATTCGACCTCTTTAATGGCCTCCTCTCAAACCATTCCCTCATTTGCACTCACTCTCTCCTCTCCCACACACTTGTCAGCCCTGAAACTTTAGGATATCAGTCTCATTATCACCTTTGATGCCTTCTGTAGGTTCAACACTCCTTGATCATACTCTTTTAGACACAACAATAAAGCAGCTCCACTCACTGGAAAGTAATACCCATCCAACACCATTCCTGCCTAATTCAAATCATTCAGTGAAACACTATTTGAGTCCCGCTATTGTCCTCACGCAATCACCCCTAAATTAACAATCCCCAAACCCGGTATGCTTGTTTCCTGAAAACTCACATGAACACCTCTCAATGAAAATTGAGGGAAGCCTATGACTCCAAACATGTATGTACCAATAATCCTGCTGTAGTCCACTTCACTTAATCACTTGACCATGCTGAAGCAGTTGCTCTCATCATCGCAATGCTCACGCTCGCAATGATTTTCTCAGACCAAGAATTGCTCCTATTTCACATCCAACACAAGTCTCTTCAAGGTTAATTTTACCTTCGATATCTTTGCCAAACTTACTGACAACTTTATTACTCTATCAAAGCTATTGACAACTCTGCCCTACCCCTTATTACTTAATTGGCTTGCTTATCTCACCTCCTTTTATTATTTCACTCCTGCCAAATGCATCCCTCTGTTTAGTAGAGCCAGCCTAGCATAAACCACCATAAAAATAATTGAATCCACAAATAATCAAATGATTTTATCTTTCTTCTTGTATTTTCACATGACTATCATATACTTACAACAGCCACTATTTGGTCACCTACTCACTTCCTCAGTGCTTTTTACAATTTTGGTCGAAGTCCCATCACCTTTGCCATACAATAATCATCCAGTACCTCGATTTCCAATTCAATTCAATGTTCTTCAGTACTTGCAGCACACTCGGAGTAATATGTTAAATCGGCGCAAAAATCCCAAGACAGAAAAAAAACATTTGCACAAGCATCCCGTCAACTTTTTGCACTTCAGTTAGCAGTCACTGTAGACAATTAGGCACAAAAGACCCAACATTTTGCAGCAATTTGTAGTGTTTATTATCCTCCTTTATATCACAAGCTACTGGGTGGAGGATGAAAGTATTGCAAATCCTGAATGAACATGTGCTGTTTGTACTGCGCTTGTAATGGGTGCAGTTGGAAAAACAGGCGCAGAAATATTATCTTTCAATTTTGCACTTTCCACCCAGGTTAGCTCCTTCACTTTTGTGGCCATTCATCTTGTACTTATCAGCCAGCTGTTTAAAAAAAATCTGCGAGACTCAGTGCTTAGTTTTTAGGGGTGGCGGGGGAGGGTGGTAAATGGAGAAAAAAAACACTTATCTGGAGGCAAGCGGCTGGCCGCTGCCTCTCGCTCCTTTTTAGCTCCTCAACAGCAGGAGTCACCCGGGCTCCTGATTCCCCAAGCCAATAATAAGGTTGCAATGTAGTGTTGTGATTGGTCTGAGTGCCAGGGCATGTTCTCCACCCAGGCAGTAAGGCAGCCTGGGTGGAGAACATGCAAAGTTCGCAACACGGTTTGGATGGCCTGCAACAGCCGACCAAGCATTCATGCGCACTTGGAGTGGGCAAACCACTCCTCCCCCTTGCCTCTGCTCTGTCAGTTCCACCCCACACCAGAAAACGGAAAACTAGAATGATAATAACTACTGCTCGCAGAGCCATGGGGCGGAGGAGGAGCTGTATGGTCAACACTATTGAAAGGCGGTGTTGTCTGTACAAAGGCTTTGTAGTCTCGAATCCAACTCATTCCTCTTTAAACCACTCACTGTTCCTTAATCCCACTCCAGCAGGTTCTTTAACTTCTCTGAATCTTCCCTTTGTCTCTGTTTTTTCTGTATTGCTCTTCCTCCTTTTCCCCCCTGTGTACGTGTCTCGGCATTTCTCTGGGTCAAGGTCTGATGTCCAAAAATAGCTGCTAGTCCCCACCTGCAACCACCTGCTCAAATTAAGCACTGGCTGAATGTGTTAGTGTGGATTAAGAGGGCTACTGTGCACAAAAGTCTTTGTAATCAAAGAATTAACTCTCATCAAAGCATATTCTGCTTAACCGATCATCACTTCAACACAGCTAATTAGACAATGCTGCTCACACCACCCACGACACTCAGCACCTCCAGTCCTATACACGGGGTGCGCAGTCAAAATATCAAATTTTTTATATCGACCTACACTAATATCGAATTTTTAATATCGTAGGGACAGAATATCGATGTCAAGAATATCGGTGACCAGAATATCGAGGCAAGTAACATCGAAGTAAGTAATATCATTAGCAAAAATATAGTTTTTAATAATGTCCACATTTAATATTAGTGTTATGTATTTTAGTATGTATTTTATATGTATCTTTAACATTTTTTGTAATGTATTTTTATTATTTTTAAATATATGTATTAAATGTTTAGAAATTAGTAAATGTTTTTACAGTAAATTTTGTGTTTTATTATCAGAGCGGGTTGTGGGATTATAAGGGGAAAAGGGTGGGAAGTAATTTAATTTTAATTAATTAATTATTAATTTTTCCTAATTGGTATTGATTATTGTTTTGTTGTTATTTAATTTTTCATTGGCAATTAATTTTTATTAATTGATCATTAAATTAATTGTGTTATTTTTTATGTGTTGCGGGTTGTGTGTTTATGGAGGAATAGGGTGGGAAGTAATTCAATGTAATTTAAGTAAATATTAATTTAATTGTATTGGTATTTATTATAAATTTGTGTTAATTAATTATTAATATGTTATTTATTTTACAAAAAATATTTAATTAATAAGTATGTTAATTTAACCCCTACGCTATCCAACACTTTCCCTACTGTTGCACTCCCTGGAGTGGGAATAGTAATTTTAACCCCTAGGCTATCCAACACTTTCCCTACTGTTGCACTCATTGGAGTGGGAATAGTAATTTTTACCCCTACGCTATCCAACACTTTCCCTACTGTTACACTCACTGGAGTGAGAATAGTAAGTTTTACACCTATGCTATCCAACACTTTCCCTACTGTTGCACTGTTTGGAGCGGGAATAGTAATTTTATTCCCTCTGCTATCTTAGATTTTTTGTATTAGTTTAGTTAATGTAGTAAATAATACATTTTAAAAAGATTACAAATAATTTTAATTTTTTTAATTTGATATGTGTATTTATTTAATTCTTATAATATTGTTTTATGTGTATAGATGTATTTATAATTTATAAGATATTGTTCATCAATTTACAAGTTTTTAAAATAATTATTAAAGAATGTTAATAAGTAAGTATATATAATATATTGATCATGTGATCCAGCCTCCTTGGAGGCGAAACGCGTCATGGTGGCAGCGCTGGCAATTATGAAATAAAATCCACTTATTTGCACCAGCAACTTTTGGGTCCACTCTTCGTCATTTTGGATGGGAGCAGTTGAGTCTGCGGCGTGACGATTTTCCAAAAATATTATACTGTATATGTATATGTTTAATTTATTTTTACATTATATATATATTAGTTATAATTTGTAAACATTTTGAAATAGTTTTTAACTATGTTTATTTTAATTTTATGTATTATTTACTTTATTTCATTCTGTTTTTTAACTTAAATAAAAAATTATATTTTTAGCAACAATATTTTTGACATTGATATTTTTTTCTCGATATTTTTGTACTTACCATAATGTAGATAGGATGTCGATATTCTTGACTTCGATACTCTTGCGTCGATATTTCTGTAGGTCGATATTCTGACCTTCAATATTCTGTCAGTGATTCGCACACCGGTGTTTATCCTCTCTCTTCAATAGATCCTTCACAGATTCATGGTGGTCAGCCAATTCTCCACTAAGTGCATTTCAACATGGATTCTCTGATTGCTCTGTCATGGCCCTTCTTCCAGTCTCGTTTTCCAACTACTTCTTAGTGCTATCACCTCTTTGTGACTTATCTTACCATTTCCATGCAGACTACGCTAAAATAGTGTTCATTTTCTCATCTGTATTCCCTCTTCTCTAATCTCTTCTCTCTGAATAATTAAATGTCATACCTCCGTGGAGGACTTGCAGTCCCTTATCTGCAGCACTGCAAAATCATCCTAGTGTGAAAGCTATGAACTGTGCTAACTTTGTAAATCATATAGAAACCTCCAATTAATATAAAATAGTATTGCAAATAACTGAGTGTAGCAATTAAAGATTTCCAAGTCTTAATAAAAGAAGCAGCTAATCCTATGTATTATCACATATTTACACCCACCTCCGTCAGAAATTGTGGACTTTTCCCCTACAGTAAACTGATGCCTGAAAAGTTAATCTCTTCCACAGTGTACAAGTGATGTTCCCTTGCCCTCATTTTCATAACACAAAATGGTCTAGTAATGAGCAAATGAGTAAGTATTGCAATAGCCACCTAGTTGGCTTCTGACAATATTAATTCATACCCCTTAAGAAGTTCATTAACCCTCTGCTGCCGGGACATGACTTTTCACCATTTGCTTCAAGTGTTAGAAGAGCAGCATGCAAACATGTAACTGCAGATTGCCAACTAGACTAGTCAGGACATCCCCACGACATGCAACGAAACCTGAAGGTGCTTCCCTTGGTATTTGGCAAAGAAGCACATGAAGTAACATGTCTCAGTAAAATGGCTAAAATGGCGTAGTTAATTATAAACTGAAACATATTCTCTCATGCAGCTTCACTAAAGGGAAAATAAGGGATCAGCCTGTCTGATGTAACGGAGGTCCAAATTTAAAGGGTTCAAATGAGGGAGTTTGACAGAAATGCAAATCAGCCAGTTAAAGATTTGGAATAAAGGCTTTCTCTTTGTAGAATTGTGGGCCCCAGCTCCAGTGCACTAAAAAAGGGTTCAGTTGAAAGCTTTGTTGTAATCGAATATATTGCTTTCAAAATAACCTTCGCTTGAGAATCCTCATTTTCTGTGCCTTTTATTCTTTTCACACACTTATATGGTCTACTAAAGAAAATAAACGCTCCAGCACACTACACAGCTGCTCTCTGAAGTGTCTGAAAGAGTTTAGGAAGTCAAGAGGTGTGCGAAGGTCAGAGGACAAGGAAGGAAGTTGAGAAGGGTGTGTGTGACGTAAACATGGTCACGTGTTCTCATATTGACATTATATACTCAACCGAAAGAAATCCGAAAGGAAGGAATGTCTTAACAATGCTACAAATTTGTACTCCCAAAACAAAACTGAAATGACCCTTTTGCACAAGGCTTCTCAAAATAGAAAATTCCACACTGTTGTCAGAGGGCCTGATTCTGGCCTGATATAGAGCACCAGAAAACCTAAATAGATAGATAACATTCATTATTGTCCATTCTTTAGTGCAGACGATTTCACTCTGCAGTCCACATATTTTCAAGATAGGTCTGCTACAAATATATGAATATTGAATGTGTTGGATGTTATTCGATTTTATATGTTTAGTTTTTTCATCCGTTATTTCCTACGAGCCACACGTATCACAGAGGCCATTTATGAACGTATTTTCAGTTTATTCACTTCCTGATCATTGCTATGCCATTCTATGGTATTGTGTATTGTATATACAGTAGAGTGTATAGAATGAAGCACATTCAATAGTGCATGAAAGGTTCAATGAAAGCCACTAAGGTCTTCAATGACATCAGAAAGGGTGAATACAATCTTTCTTTGACTAATCATATTGCTGTGGTGGTAAAAACTGTGAAGGATTTTTCATTCATCTGCTTTGATCACAAGAGAATGGTACTGAATGCGTTTTTTTCATTCAAGGTCTAATTTTTGGAGCTCAATTTATTTTGTCCCGCTGAATAAAGAATGTTCATAGCAGGGTTGCACAAATGTTATTTGTACTTAAGAAATTTCATTATTTACCAGTCCAAGTTCATTAAATTCACTGGTTAACAGTGAAATATAGGATTTGTTTTAAAACCCTCTGCTGCTGGGACATGACTTTTCACCTTTTCAAACCTTAATTTTTGATAACATCATGCCTAGACAGACTATTCGATATATCTTGAATTGTTTTCTAGAGCCTCTAAATTTAAACTAGTAAAATAGGCGGGCAGGTCATTTAAACGGCGATTACACGTTCCCTGGAATTACCAATGGGGCCGAAAGCAGATTTACAGGTCCCATCAGGAAATACAAGGTCTAAGATAAATGCAATGACCTGGTACATTTCACACGGGACACAGGCTGCTGGAAACAGCTGAAAACTCCAGGTGAAACTGTAGGATGGAAATGAGAATTCCTGGGGAAACTGAGAATGGATTCCCCCCATAATTCCTCATTACTACTGGGAAACTCAGGGAAATATTTACTAATTTATAGAACAACCCCACACAACAATTAAAGTTGCCAGTGTTTCTGCACTTGTAATGCTCATGCACAGGGTTTCCCCATTTGTAATCCTCAAGCTACCCTTTCAAAGTGGAAATTAACCATCTATGCTTTACGAAGGTTATGAAGAGCAAGTTGACAACTTTTAAAATACAGACTTGAGTGTCTCTAGCATCCTTCTTCTGATCAGTCATTCTGTAGTGGCAAGAGACACTTTCAGGGTGAAAATTTGCTTTCAACTAAAATACCCTAGCTAGACAGAGTACCCAGGGCTTAGATTACAGCACAAAACAGGCAACACGTTTTGTCCAAAGATTGGACTTCTTCAGGGCTGTAACATAATCATGTAAACAATGTGATGTGATTAGACAAACACTACATAAATGAGATGGTTCTTACCAATTAGACAAACAATACATAGCTATCTTTACAAACTACAGTTTTAACATTAAAGCAGATACTACTAACAATGTTATAGATGTGTCATCACATAATGTGTCATCCCCAATATGTGCAATATACACCAAAAATCCCCATCATGTGTTGTATACGTGTATTAAAAGCCTCAGGTGATACTAATTTAAACAATCTCGTTCTACTATAATAAAATTACGGATTATGGGAGCACACGGTTCTTTCCTTCCGATATTGATCGTGATGGGAGGATTGGAGTTTTAAGGCTACTGGGTGCTTAAAACGTTGAGTTAAACCTGGTTTTAAATAATATTATGTGAATAGCTATACTCGCTTAAAGCCCTGGGCACAATTCATTATGCCTTTTTGGTGCGTCGTCGAGACTTTTTGTGGATTTGTTTTGTTAAAATATCAACACTGTGAGCCACACTTGTGTAGGGTGAAATTACTCAAATTATGAGGTTATACCACAGATGTTTAACATTGCTGGATGGTTTGAACTATGGCTACAGGTACCATAATACCTCTATACCGACGTCATAGCCTGAGTAACTACACGTTGGTTGTAATTTTATTGGTTAGGCTTGCCGCAAAGAGGTTACATCATGCTCCTAGTGAATGTTTGATTTACCTATGTGAATTGTAGATGAATAAGAGGGGATGCTCCTTGTGACTTTGTTACGGAGACTCGCTCATATGAGTATGACCTTGGTGTGCATATTGGGAGTTTAGTATCATAATGCCCCTTTTCGGCCGAAATGCATAAACTCACGCTTGATTCATCATAACATCAAGGTCCATTATGGATAGTATAATTTACATTCTGGTGAATGTTTGTTTCGATTATCCATGGTGGTGTACTATTTAATGCACCTATGATAATATTCACTTTATTATGAGTTAAGATGGACTAAAAGGGAAATACATCTCATTTATTAAAGCCTGGTCTATTTTCTGACTGCAAGAACCCAATGCAATAGTAACAGTTGAGAGCACCATATCTAGAGTGATATATGTTATGAACAACTATGTTACTTGTTCCAATTGATCTCTCCCTCAAAAAGCATAAATATATATGTATGTTACATCTGTAGACACCGATTATGGGGCACATTGGCACCGAATGTTTGAATAATACAAACTTCATACTAGTTATTTGTCATCATTGGACCTGCCAAAATATATTCTTTTGGGCCGTGGGACGGTTTTTCAATGGCTACAGGCCCTGCACCCCTTCATATATATTGAATACATAATACTTTGATATGTATACAGGTTTTAACAAAATACTTTCTTAGTGATGCACAATACACACTTGGAATAACAGCTGTCTTCCTTTCTTCTGTTCATGTTTGTTTCTCCTTTTCCTTTGCTCTTTTCTTGTGCTATCTTTCTCACATGCTACTTGCCCTCTACACATTTTTAGATAAATTTGAACATTGGCCTATAATAAGGAAAGCTTATCCTGGGACTTGCACCCAGGATAAGCTTCGGTATGCTTTTTTGAAAAGTGTTTTCCTGTATACACATATCTTATACTAGCGACCGCTGAGCCTACTTCCAGGCGAGGTCGCCCCCACTCACCGCTGCTCCCGCTGACTCCTGCCTCGCTCTTTGCCGTTTGATGCTCCTGCCCCGCTGCTGCCTAGGACGCCCCAGCCGCCGCTGGGCCGACACTTTCCCGCCGCTGACTCCAGGCGGCCCCGCCCCCCTCCTGCCCATTCGCCGCCCCGCTCCCGCCACCCAGCTGCTCCTCCCTCCTGGCTCCTTACTTAAGGGGACCGCGCACGAGGTGAAGGGAGCGACCGCTGAGCCTACTTCCAGGCGAGGTCACCCCCACTCACCGCTGCTCCCGCCGACTCCTGCCTCGCTTTTTGCCGCTTGATGCTCCTGCTTCGCTGCTGCCTAGGACGCCCCAGACGCCGCTGGGCCGACACTTTCCCGCCGCTGACTCTAGGTGGCCCCGCCCCCCTCCTGCCCATTCGCCACCCTGCTCCCGCCACCCAGCTGGTCCTCCCTCCCGGCTCCTTACTTATGCCGCCCACACGCACACGCAGCATTGACGCGCCGCGGGCACGCCGATTGTGCGGCGAAGGCACGCCAAAGGCAAGCCCGTCTGCGCCTGGACCGCGCCCAGTGCCAGGACCCCTGGCCCCTGCCGATGCAAGACGACCCGGCAGACCTACGACACCGCCGCCCTCAACGCACTCAATGCCGGCCGGAACCCCGCCTGCTGCCGGGCCGCCCCGAAACGCATCCACGGACCCTTCACCTGCAAAACCTGCAAGTTCACCTGCCTCCGAACCTGCACCGCACCCGCCAAGCCAAGCACCAGCAGCAACCACCTCAAGTGCATCCTGCTCAACACCCGCTCCGTCCACAGACACGCCGTGGAACTCTGGAACCTCCTCGACGCAACATCACCAGACGTCGCCTTCCTCACGGAAACCTGGATGAACGTCTCCTCAGCCCCCGACATCGCCATTGCCATCCCGGACGGGTACAAGATCATCAGGAGGGACCGCGTCAACCAGACCGGAGGAGGCATCGCCATCGTCCACAGGAACACCATCCGCATCACGACCGACTCCAATGACACCTTCGCCGCCGCCGAGCACCTCCACTTCCAGATTCACACCGACCCAAAGACGACCCTCAGAGGCACCCTCGTCTACAGACCCCCGGGACCACGCACACAATTCAGCGAAGACATCACGGACTTCATCAGCCCGCACGCCCTCCCCTCCGCCGACTACATCCTCCTAGGGGACCTCAACTTCCACCTGGAGAACAACAAGGACCGCAACACCGCCGCCCTGCTGGACAACCTCGCCAACCTCGGACTCAAGCAACTGGTCAACATCCCCACCCACTACGCCGGCCACACGCTCAATCCCGTCTTCTCATCCAGCAAGCACATCACCTTGAGCCACTCCACCGGACTCCACTGGACCGACCACAGCTGCGTCCACTTCAGCTTCAGAAGAACCACGACCCACCACCACCCGCAACAGGTCCCCCACGGAAGCTGGAGCAAGATCACCGCCGACCAGTGATCCAGCGGCCTATAGGAAATATATCATAAACTACACTACCCAACTTCACTGTATTCACCATTAATCATAAATCAATCATAAGGCCCATGAACTGACATGATATATTTTGACCAACTGAATCATGTGACCTAATTAAGCTATTCACAATTTATATACAATTTATATACAACCGTGGTAAATGAATTCATCATATTTTATAAAACCTTACAAATCAATTAAGCCACTGTGGCGATAAGATCTTGCTAATGGTAACCTAAACTCATAAAATAACAAGACCAGCTTGTTTTCCAAAGTAAGATTTTTATTAGCTACTTATTTGGAATTTGCATTAGAAATTTTATTAAAGCATTTTTATTAGAATCATTGTAAATGGTTATGACAATTTTATGAAATTCAATTTATTATTGCAAAATAAAAATTATCAATTTAACATTTTTCAAAACCTAAGTCCCTAACTTAGCTAACTATAATAAAGAATAAAAGAGTAAAGTCTTTGAAGGCTCTTACGTGCTCCAAGGAAAGTTCAACAGCACGACACCCTCATCAAAGGTCAGCAAGAAGCAACACTCCTCTTCCACGGGGAAGAGTTTTTATACCTTTCTGCACTAAGCTAATCTAAGCAAAAGTATAACTTTTCTGCTGAAATCGGAGTCCCATTGGCTAAAAAGTGACGCCATCGTGTCATTCCACTTTTTAGAACACCAGTTCCGTCACTTTCCTAGAGTCCATTGTCTCTAGTTTTCGAACAATGAGGCTTCCTCCAGTTTGCAACATTTAACCAAGTAAAATCATCTGCTTCCTCGGATATGAAATTTGTCGCACGTTCTCTTGCCGGTTCCTGGCCTTGGCCTTGCTTGACTAAGGAACAGTCAGCTCATTTCAATAAAATGTTTCAGGCAGCAGGAATTCATCTGTCATGGACTTTCTTTTACTCCGAGCAAAATTTTAGCAAACATAAATGCACTAGGCCCAAAGCCTCTTTTCGTGAACTATTATATAAACAAACACAAGAACAATAATTAATGTGAGAAATAAAATTCGTTCTGTTGCCACCTACCATAACTAATGATTAACCCATTAGTCTAAATTACCTAGCTGAAGCGTACAATTAAAGCAGCATTTATATCTACCATTCTTCAAATAATCCAACATGATTCTTTATGCACCTGTAAAGAATAAAGTGACACCACATAGACAAGAGAGCAAAAATAAGCACATGCCATTATTTAAAACAGCTGCTATTAGTCATGCCACAACGATAGACAAAATTAATTTTATTATTTTCCACGTACATGGGAAAGCAACATAGAGCACATTTATGAGCACACATGTTAATAACCCTGATGTATATTCGTGAATGTAACTTTAAACTAGGTTGAATTAATACACACACACAAACTTTCATTAATATTATTAACTCTTGTTATGGAAGTGTGACTTCACGAGTTGAAATGCAAACATTTCTGAATCTCGCTCCATCACCAGCTCACCACCTCCCTCAGCCAGAACCCACCCGCCAGCACAACGGACCCCAACGAAGCAGCCCGCAACTTCACGCAGTGGCTGACCGCCTGCGCCGACGACCTCGCACCACTGAAGAACCCTCCGAGCAGACCCAGAAGCAAGAAGGCATCCTGGTACACCGACAAACTCAAGGACTCCAAGAAGACCTGCCGCACCCTCGAGAAAGCCTGGCTCCTCGACCAGACCACTGACAACATGACCGCCCTCAAACACGCCACCCGCAAGCACCACCAGCTTATCCGCACCACCAAGAAGAAATCACTGAAGGAACAACTGGACAACAACGCCCACGACAGCAAGGAACTCTTCAGCATTGTCAAGGAGTTCTCCAACCCCAGCACCGGCAACAACGACATCACTCCCTCACAAGATCTCTGCGACTCCCTCGCCTCGTTCTTCCACTGCAAGAGCGCCGACATCCACAACAGCTTCGGTGCACCATCCACGCACCCAACCGTCGAAACCAACGCCCCCCACCACCACCCTCCGCACCTGGACCACGGTGACCACCGAAGACACAGCCCGCACGATGAACACCATCCACTCCGGATCTCCAACCGACCCCTGCCCCCACCACGTCTTCAACAAGGCCGACTCCACCATCGCACCCCAACTCCGGAACATCATCAACACCTCCTTCAACACCGCCACCTTCCCGGAGAGCTGGAAGCATGCCGAGCACAGCGCCCTACTGAAGAAACCAACAGCGGACCCCACCGACCTCAAAAACGTCCGCCCCATCTCGCTCCTCCCTTTTCCTGCTAAAGTCATCGAGAAGATCATCAACAGACAACTTGCCACCTTCCCCGAGACGAACGGATCCCTCGACCCCTCGCAGTCCGGTTTCAGAGCCAACCACAGCACCGAGACCACCCTCATCGCAGCCACCGACGACATCCGAGCCCTGCTCGACAACGGGAAAACAGCGGCACTCATCCTTCTGGACCTCTCTGCAGCGTTCAACACTGTCTGCCACCGCACCCTAGTTCAACGCCTCAGCAACATCGGCATCCAAGAGAAGGCACTGGAATGGATCATCTCGTTCCTCGCCGGAAGAACACAGAGAGTCTGCCTCCCCCGTTTCGATCGGAGGCCACCGAAGTCATCTGCGGCGTACCGCAAGGATCATCACTCAGCCCCACCCTCTTGAACGTCTACATGAGACCTCTTGCAGCCATCGCATGCCAACACAACCTCAACATCATCTCCTACGCCGACGACACCCAGCTGATCCTCTCCCTCACCAGAGACCCCGACACCGCCAGAACCAGCCTTCACGAAGGGATGAAAGACGTCGCCGAGTGGATGAAGAACAGCCGCCTGAAACTGAACTCAGACAAGACGGAAGTCCTCATCCTGGGACCATCGCCCTCCGCCTGGGACGACTCCTGGTGGCCCCCCGCCCTGGGCACCACTCCCAAGCCAACAGACCACGCACGCAACCTGGGATTCATCCTGGACTCCGCACTCTCAATGACCAGACAAGTCAACGCCGTCTCCTCATCATGCTTTCACACCCTACGCATGCTTCGCAAGATCTTCCGATGGATCCCGACCGAAACCAGGAAGACGGTCACCCAGGCACTCGTCACCAACCAACTGGACTATGGAAACACCCTCTACGCCGGAACTATAGCCAAGCTACAGAAAAGACTCCAACGCATCCAGAACGCCTCTGCCCGACTCATCCTGGACATCCCCCGACGCAGCCACATCTCCGGCCACCTGAGAGACCTGCACTGGCTCCCCGTCAACAAGAGGATCACGTTCAGGCTCCTCACCCACGCACACAAGTCTCTCCACGACCTGGGCCCCAAGTACCTCAATGACCGCCTGACCTTCTACACGCCCACCCGCCAGCTACGGTCTACTAGCCTCGCCCTCGCCGCCGTACCACGTATCCGAAGAGCCACCGCCGGAGGCAGATCCTTCTCCTACCTGGCGGCCAAGACATGGAACTCCCTCCCCATCCACCTTCGGCTAACCCAGGACCATCTCGCCTTCAGGAGAGAACTCAAGACCTGGCTGTTCGAGCAGTAGCGGACCCTTTCCCCCAAGTGCCTTGAGACCCTTCCGGGTGAGTAGTGCGCTATACAAGCATTCTGATTGATTGATTGATTGATTGATACTACACACAATATGCAACGATCATTTTGATCAATATTCATGCTCTGTACATTAGCTTTCCATGTGTGATTTCCATGCATTTCAAACGTTCCATCAAAACACATGTGTTACACGATGCCCCTGGTGTGTGTGTGTGCACATTATTGTGCTGCCTTTCAGCCTGGGTATTGGTGGCTCTAAGGAGTATCATCAGCCACTGTCAAGTACCTGCACCAAACTGTAGCTTCCACAGGAGCTGATGCGAATTCCTCAATTCCCGACTTCCCTATTTGCGAATTTCAATGCTCACAAATAAGACCTGGCTGTTCGAGCAGTAGCGGACCCTTTCCCCCAAGTGCCTTGAGACCCTTCCGGGTGAGTAGTGCGCTATACAAGCATTCTGATTGATTGATTGATTGATTGATACTACACACAATATGCAACGATCATTTTGATCAATATTCATGCTCTGTACATTAGCTTTCCATGTGTGATTTCCATGCATTTCAAACGTTCCATCAAAACACATGTGTTACACGATGCCCCTGGTGTGTGTGTGTGCACATTATTGTGCTGCCTTTCAGGCTGGGTATTGGTGGCTCTAAGGAGTATCATCAGCCACTGTCAAGTACCTGCACCAAACTGTAGCTTCCACAGGAGCTGATGCGAATTCCTCAATTCCCGACTTCCCTATTTGCGAATTTCAATGCTCACAAATAGGAGAGAGATGGAAAGGGGACTTGGAATGAGAAAGAGAGACTGCACTGCTTCGTCTTCTTCAGACTGGATTCTACCTTTCTTTGTGTTGAACCCTGTAACAGATAATTGTATGTAACCTTAGCAGTTCAGTTTCTACCCACTAAATTACTCCATGACCATCTGTGTGTTACCTGTCTTCTCACAGTGTTTAGCAGCTCTCTTGATAATGCAGATCGATACCTCTTGATTTAGCTCTATTCTATACTGGTTAGGTGTTAGTGTGATCTTGTTGAATTCTGTAATACAAACAATATGTACTTTCTGTCACTGTAATAGTCCCTGCCTCTCTATAATTTGATCATTACCTTTCTTACACCTGAACCTTATGTCTGGTCTTTTCTTCAGTAAACAGTTTTTATATAGCCAGGCAGAAGATAGTAAGAATAGTTCTGATACCTTTCTCTTCTTGTCTTCAGCAGCAGATGACAAAGCCAAATGATGGCAGGTACAATTATATGTATATAATTATATTTTCATAACTCTTCCTGTTGGTTCAGTATGTCTCTAATTTCTAGATCATAAAGGGGTTTGACCCTTTCTGCGTAATTTGCAATGTATGTTCTTCCGAAATTTAGGAAACCTAGAATCGACTGTAGGTTTTTTAGTGTTTTAGGAGCTTGGATTATGGCACATTTCTCTAGGAAATTGTCAGCCAGGCTTTTGCCTTCACTTGATAACTCATATCCTAAGAATAGGACCGTCAGATGGGCAATTCTGGACTTTTTAAAGTTGAATTTGTAACCCTCTGCAGCGAACCCAAGTATTATGGTGTTCACTCTTTTCAAGTGAGTCTCCAAGTCATCATCTGTTAAGTAAATGTCATCGACATAAGATAATGCTTCATCATCATATAGTTGTAGTAATTCTGTTACTCTCGCTGAGAATACCCCCGGGCTGTTCTTGTACCCCTGGGCTAACCGACAGAATTGTTTTTGAGTGCCATTTACTGAGAATGCAGTTAAATATCTGCTCTCTGGTGCTATGTTTTGACAAAAGAATCCATTGGAGATGTCCAAGGTTGTTTTGTATTTTTTTCGCACTATGTTATTCATTAGTGCAGCACTGTGTGAGTTTTGCACTGCAAAGGTTTTGCAACATGTGTTAAGGTGTCGGTAATCCAAAACTAGACGATATGAATTGTCTGGTTTGGAGACCGGAAACAAAGGATTGTTCATTTGTGAGGTGCAAGTTTCAATCACCCCCTGGTATTCTAGCTGATCTAGTATTTCATTTACCTGTTTTTTAGCTTCTTGCTTAATTGGGTACTGTCTTTGTGCAGTAGGTTGTGATTTTAACTGGATTTTGTGAGGAGGGGAGTCCTCATCCCATCCTACATGATTTTTATATAAAGCAGGTGCTAAGGCCACTGCCCACTTTCTAGCAAGTGTGTATTTTTTATGAATCGGTATTTGATTCGAGAAGGCAGGCATAATTACTTCTTCGCCATGAGGGCACTCCCTGACAAACTCTGGTGGCCAGTCTTTTTCAGCTAGAAGGATGTCATAGCCTTTGGACAGGTTATCCCAAAATAGTCCCCTAATTTTCCTAGTCTTATCTCCCTCTATACGTAATGTTATCTCGTATATCTTGTGGGGCTTGCTAACTCTGGTGTCTGCAGTTTCCACTTGAAGGTATTCATTCGTGTCCACTGTCTCTAGATGATTCATAAGGACTTTGCGAGCTATGCTCACCTCTGCTGCGCTGTCTAGCATTGTCTGAGCCCATTCTCCGTTTTTCAGTTGTGTCCTCAGTATTCTCGGCATTTTAACTACCTTGATACTGGCTACCTTCTTTTTTGGAAATTGTAATTTCTTTTTTAGCTGAGCAGGTTCCTTGTCTTTGGACTTGGCGTGCTCTTCTGATCGTCCTCTTCTTTCCGATTTCTGCGAGGAATTCTGAAAAGATTGAGAGGGACGTGTATCAATGTCTTGATATCTATCAGGTTTTTTAATATTATCCCTATTTCTAAGGTTATATCTATTCCCAGAGGGGTCACTCTGCGGTGACCTTTGTCTTTGGTTTGGAGATTTCTCTCTTCGCCTAGGAGACCTCCCTCGGGACTGGGATTTCTTTTCTTTAGGATTGGATTGTTTGTTTCCATCCCAGTTCTTTTTTGGTGAATTATTATTATTAAAAAATATTTTTTCTGGACTTTGCGGTTTTACTGGTATTCCACCTAGACTATCTCTGCCTAGTTCTTCATAGGATTTTTCTATGATTCTGGCAATTTCAGCTGGTTGGTCTGCTATATCTGTCTCTTTTAACCTCTGGCGGATCGCCACGTTTGCTGCTTCACCTTTTATGTTGGCTAATAATATAGCCGAGACCTGCTTGAAGTCTTTTAGTAATTTCATACCAAGAGTTAAAGCAGGGGAAAAGGAAGGAGAGCTTTGTGGAGGAACATGGCGGCGGCAGGCTAACGGCTGCTGTGAGGCTCCGACTCTGAATGCCCTGGACGAGCTTCTAACATGGTCTCTCAGATCCCGGGATACGGATGGCGGCTGTTTACACACTGGTGAGCAGGAATGCTATATCGGAAACGATTACTAGCCAATTATTGAGTTTTTTCTTTTCCGCTGTGTTTTGTCTTTTCTCGAGTTGCGAGTCTGATGCAGAACGCCGGATCCGGAGGCACTAGGACCAGCGCGGACCCCGCGTAATGCGAGAGCGAGAGCGAGAGAGTGAATGCAGGCGGGGGCGGTGGTATGCTGAGGAGCAACATACCGGTATACTCCATCGGATAACGCCCAAAACTGGCGGAGAGGTCTCGAGACCGGGTGCGACAGGTAAAGATAAAACCAGCAGAGACGCTGCACAAGCTGTACAAGCCTGGAATCCGCCTGGTCTGCAGGTAAGCTGCAACAATCTATGGCTGCGCTCAAGAAGTGCTTTCTGGTATCGAGCAGCTGCGTTAGCTCATCAAGTTTCAGTCACAGCGATCAGCACCGGTAACGACTTGTTTGTTTGTATGGAGGCAGAAAAGGAAGCGCCTGAGACACACAAAGTCATCCCTTGCAGAAGTGAAGTAACTTGTAGAAGTGAAGTAACTGCTGAAGGACAGACACTTACCTGCTCCACTGATATTACAACTAAAGAGGGTGCTAACCATAGGGCTAGCAAAATAGTACCAAAAATAGTACCAAAAAATCGTTATCAATTGCGCTCTAAACAAGAGCTTAAGAAAAAAGGGGTCCTTAGTCCCATTGATTTCGTTGAAGGAGGAAGCGCTGGGCCAGTGCCTATTTCACCCCACAAACAAAGTAGGAAGGGGGGAGTAAAGAGAGGACAACCAAAAGGTTTGAAACAAAAGCAACCGCTTAGAGGAACTCCCTCATTAAAAAGCTACTTTAGAATTATGGAGCAAGCAGTCTCCTCTAAAAGTCAGAGCAGTAAAGAAATGAACTTAGCAGTTGGGGAGATTGCAAATGATGTACCAGTTGAAGAAAGACTTACTAGTAACTCAACAAGTAATCCCACAAGTAACTCTACAAGTAATCGTACAGGGAATGAAAGCGATAAATCGGACATAGCCATGAATTCTCCCTGCTTAGCTGTTTTTCCTTTGAGTAATAAGTATGCAGTGTTGGACTCTGGACTTCTTAATGAAATACCAGTAGAGGATATACAATCTCCCTCTCCCTCTCCCTCTAACTCTAACGGTATAACATCTAGTGAAAGTCCCTCGAGCAGCGCTCATAGGATTCATACTATGGCTCCTGCATTTCAATCTAATGGCTCTACTACACAGCCTGCCCTATGTGCGGAAAATTACAGTCTTCCCTCCCATTCAAGTGGGGGGGCTTCAGCAAGTGGCGGAGGTGGTACAGCAGAGGAAAGATTGGGATCCTTATTATATACTTTGAGAGAGGACTTGTTGGAGAGATTTGAGATTTCCGAAAAAAATCAGAGGGGGCTGCATGATAGGTTCGATCTTTTAGAGGCCAAAATAGAGGGTATAAGTGCCAGGACTAGTGTCCTAGAAGGAAAAGTGTCTTCTCTTACTGAATCCTCCAATATGAATGCTAAAGATATAGCTGCCCTAAAGGCTCAGAATCGTACCCTAGCAATGGACCTTGAAAGATTGGAGACTCAGACTCGTCGTAACAACCTGAGGATTTTAAAAATTCCGGAAGGGGCTGAGGTAGAGGACTTAAAAGGATTTGTATGCAGATTGCTACGGGAAGGTATCTTAAAGGATCGACCAGACATTAATTTGGAAGCAGAAATTCAGCGGGTCCATAGAGATCCATTTA
The DNA here is from genome assembly GCF_964261635.1 of Lissotriton helveticus. Taxonomy (NCBI): domain Eukaryota; kingdom Metazoa; phylum Chordata; class Amphibia; order Caudata; family Salamandridae; genus Lissotriton; species Lissotriton helveticus. The sequence goes on along the minus strand of NC_136067.1, from coordinate 1,782,908,987 downwards.
AATTGCACCCTGATCGAAAAGCACCTAGGAAGATCCTTGTCTATTTTCAAACTTATAGCGTAAAAGAGTTAATTCTTACCAGATGCCTCTCTCGCGCTTCTCTACATTTTCAAGCGAACCCCTACCATATCAGATCTGATATAGGCAGTAAGACAGCTCAAAGACAATGGGAGCTTGGTTCAAGAATGCCAGAGCTGCGCTCTAATGGGGCGCAAGTACAAATGAAATTTCCAGCGCTCCTAAAAATAATGTGGAATAATAAAATGTATACATGCCACTTCCCGGAGGAAGTAGATGCAGTGTTAACTAAGATGAAGGAGCAGACAGAATAATTAGAGACTTTTTTCATTATGTATAATTATGTATTATTATAGTCTAAATGGTACTATTTTGTTGAATCTATATTAAGAGGGATAAGAGGGGTATGGTGGTGTGGTGATGGAGTGGTGGTGAGAGGGGAAAAAAAAAAAAAAAAAAATATATATATATATAAAAAAAAAAAAAAAAAAGCAGGGTGCTGGGGTATGCTTAAGGTGAGAGTGGGAGTGGGTGAGGGGAAAAAAAAAAAAAAAAAAAGGGGGTTTGGTAAAAATTTACAAAATCCGTATATGTAGAACTAGAGACCTAGAGACCTACCTCTCTATTTTCTTATTGACAGGGCAAATTGGGTCTAGGGCCTCCTATGGCGTAGTTACGCCAATCAGGAGGGTAGGGTTCCTCGGGGGGAGGGATGGGGGGGTCTTCAGGGGGGGGGTGAGAAATCAAATAAAAAAGTCCTCTTATGCCCAAAGAATTTTGTATTTTTCTTTAGTAATTATAAGTTTTTATAGACTATTACGTTTAATCCTGGCCTCAAAAGGTAGAGGAGTAGAAATGTCCGATGCCTCAACTTAGATATACTAAGATCCTCTCCTGGAACTTGAACGGAATAGGGAGCCGTAAGAAGCAATTAAATGTATCTAATTTTTTGAAAAATACGGATGCTTCTATAATTCTTTTACAAGAAACGCATTTGGGAGCTGAAGATTGTAGAAACGTTTTTATAAGGAATAAGTGGGTCCAGGATGTTCTCTGCTCAAAGCAAACTGGCACAACGAGAGGTGTAGCAATGATAATATGTGCTAATAAAGGCATTAATATCCATGATTGGGCCACAGATCACTCAGGGAGTTGGTTGGCTGCATTAGTCTCTATAAGTACTGTTAAATTTTTATGTGGGGTCTATTACGGTCCAAATGAGGATAATCCTTATTTTCTACAGAAATTAGAAAATTATATGCTTCAGTTTACAACCCCCATAGTATTGGGCGGTGATTTTAACTTATTACTAGACCCTGCAGTCGATCGTACTTCAAAAGCTAAGTATAATTGCCCAAAAAAATCCCTCTCGATGTTGAAGAATATAATGAAAGAATATACTTTATGTGATGTATGGAGAGTTAAACACGGTACTAAGAAAGAATTTTCCTTCTATAGCAAAAAATATCATCAGTTTTCGAGAATAGATTTTTTTCTGTTGGATCAATTATTATTGGCTAATACCCACTCTATTTCTTATATTCCCAATGGGTTATCGGACCATTCTGTGGTTGAGATGATTATTAATATTCAAATGAATCTTTCTGATTATAGATGGACACTAGATAGGACTATTCTGTTAAATGAAGACTTTAACATTAAAATCAAGGAACACATATTAGAGTTCTTTGAGTTCAATCAAGAATCAGCTCCAGACTATATTGTTTGGGATACTCTTAAATCTTTCTTAAGAGGAATATATGGCTCTCAGATGATCCTAATCAGGAAATTAATGAAAGAAAAGGATAACAAAGATCTCAGTTTGATTAAATCAAAAGAACAGCAACTCCTTACTGCCATTGGTGAGGATCAAAGTAACATATCAAGATTAGAAAAGGAATTATTTGAGTTACAAACAAATTTTAGACTCAGAACTGAAAAAATTCTTAAAGATAAATGGGAAGTTAGTAAATTACGTAATTTTGAGTATGGGGAGAAATGTGGATCATTATTAGCATGGAAAGCCAGGACAGAGAGGACAAGAAATAATATAAAATCATTGATACAGCGCGGAACTGGGGTATTCCTGTCAGAGGACGGAGAGATTAAGAAGGAAGCTAAAACATTTTATGAAGAGCTGTATTGTGACAAAATCAGTCGGTCGGACGAGGAATTAGAAAACTTGTCTTTCTTGAGGGACCTGCCACAGCTGAGCAATACAGACAGAGTTTTTTTGGCAAAGGGAATAACCGAAGGAGAGATTAGATCTCAAATAAAGAAAATGGCAAGAAATAAAGCTGCAGGCCCGGATGGGCTTCCAATAGAGATTTATAAGGACAATATAGAAGAAATTCTAGTTCCACTATTGAAATTATTTAATAATATTTTTATTCTGGGAAAACAAATTCCATCCTCTTGGCTAGATGCTACAATCTCTCTAATTGCAAAACCAAATAAAGACCCGACAAAAATAGAATCGTATCGCCCCATTTCACTTTTAAATTCTGATCTAAAGATTTACTCTGGAATTTTGGCCAGTAGATTGGCAAACGTTATTAAAACTATTATTCATCCAGATCAGAGGGGATTCATTCCCGGTCGCCAATTAAATGAACTCACAGTTCAAGTAATCGGGGCTATAGATTATGCAATTGAAAAGAAGAAGCCGCTTGCTATAGTTGCAATAGACGCAGCCAAAGCATTTGACCAAGTTAATTGGCTTTTCCTTTGGAAAACAATGTTAAAGTTCGGTTTTCCAGAAACTTTCATCAATGGGGTTAAAACTTTATATAAGGGCCCGAGAGCAAGGATATTGGTAAATGGCGGTTTGTCTGATTGGTTGCACATTCATAGAGGAACAAGGCAGGGATGCCCCTTGTCTCCATTATTGTTTGACATATATATCGAGCCATTTGTTTGTGCTTTGAGACAAGACCCTGTAATTGTCCCTTTTAACATAGGAGAATTAATAATCAGGACAGCATTATACGCTGATGATCTTCTTCTTTATACCTCAAACCCATCTGAAGCTATACCTAGATTATTTAAACTAGCTGATGATTTTGGTATTGTTTCTGGATATAGCATCAATAGGGATAAAACCGATGTTATGTGTTGGAATAGTCCAGTCCCTATCCCAGAAGCAAAATCTAAGATGAGATATCTTGGTATCCAACTGACTCAGAAGGTAGAAGAAATCTCTAAGACCAGTTGGGAAACCGTGATAAAAGAGATTAAAAAACTATTGTCTAAATGGAACTCTCTACCCTTAAATATTTATGGTAGGGTGAATTTAGTAAAGATGATTATATTACCGAAGGTAACATTTCTGTTTAATTCTATCCCTTTAGTATTTAATAAAAAAGATATTCTTAATCTACAAGGCAGGATTGGATCCTTTATTTGGGCGACAAAATCCCCAAGGATAGCATGGAAAAAGCTGAGGAGAGGACTAAAAATAGGAGGCTTGGCTCTTCCAGACTTATTATTATATTGTTATGCCTTCCAGCTTAAAAATTTTCGACTCTTAGCCAATAAATTGGATTCTACGTCTAATAGTTTAATTTTTCGGGCAATGTTGCATGACCTTCCATTTGATGCAGATTTCTTCTTGTTTAAGTTTGGGGATCAAAAATTTTTCAAAAAAGTTAGACTGAAGGTTTTGAAAGCCGCTTTACATTACTGGTATCAAATTTGCAAGTTGCTATCTATCCATTATTATCACTCCTTTGCTCCGATTTGGGACTCTCCAGGTACTCCTGAATGTTTGGGCGATCAACTAGCTCTCCCGTTGAAGAGAGCTAGTCTTTTTAGATGGGGGGATTTTTTGGATGCTTCGAAAGCCCTAAATTGGGAATTTTTGGTTAGTTTAACTGGGGGTACTCTCACGAGATTTAAGTTTTATCAGCTGTCAGCCTGGTGGGGAAGCCAAATTTGGGATTTAGAGAATGAGAGTCCCCTGTGGAATTTAATCAATAATCCTAGAGTGAGGAGAGGGGAGACGGCCATACTGTACAAAATTCTACTCGACAATAGGGATAATATGGAAACTGAAATTATGAAATTGTGGGACCCCTCAGGGCTCTGGGTTTCGGATAACATAATGACATTGTGGAAAGACTCCTTTACAATGTCACAGCAAATAATCAAACCATCTAATTTGCGAAGAAACCATTTGTACACCATGTACAGAGTTTATTGGACTCCTGCGAAACTCTCCAAGATGTCGGTTGTTAAGTATTTTTGTCCAAGATGTAAGTTGCAGGATGCAAATGATATTCATATGTTTCTGGAATGTCCCAATATAAGAAACTTTTGGGAACAGGTGTGTAAGTTTTTGGAGGATGTACTCGCATTTTCAATTCCATGTACCCCCAACTTGGTTTTTTTTGGTCTCCAATCAGATTACGTTTTGGATAGTAATTTATCACAGTTTATCTTTTATGTAATAGTGATCGCCAGAAGAGAGATCTGTAAGGTATGGAAATCGGCACTCCCTCCAATATTTGCAGATTGTCTCAAAAACATTATGGTGGTGAGTAAATTTGATATGTTATGTGGTGGAGAAAAGTCTGTAAATCTGTGGTCAGCTTTAAATGCATGGAGCGAAAGATAAAATAAACCTAAGCTCCAATGATTATGCCAGAGGTTTTGTGGTCCTGTCCTTTCTGAGTAGCAAGTATCATCATGACAGGAAGTTGGACGGGTAACAATCCTACCTCTGGGCAATCCTTAAAGGCTATCCACAAACACGAGGGTCGGAATAGGAAGGTTTGTGTCAGTGGCCTGAGGAACGCCTATTCAGAGTAATCATTTTCTGGTGGCATATATGAGGACAAAAAAAAAAAAAAAAAAAAAAAAAAAAAAAAAAAAAAAAGAGTTAAAGCAGGTTCTGGACCGTATTCATCTTGAATTTGTTTTAGCACATCTGGTATTACCGAAATGGATGGAACACCGTGCGTTTTTGTGTAGATGGAAGCAAAGACTGTACCCCAAGTGTCACAGTCCTCAATGTGTGGTGCGATTCCCATTGGGAGACATATAGTCAGAATCCTGTGTTTTTCTAATGGGGTGGTGTCAGGAAACACCGCCTCTATTTGGGTAATTTTCTGTGCCAACCAGAATGGTATCTGTTCCCGTTTAGCTGGAACTTTACCTAGGCAGGATTGGATGTTCTGTGGTGTAATTTTATTTGTGTTCCCCTGGTGAGGGGTCAGCTGTGGAAGTTTAATCGCTGGCTGAATTGTTGAAGTCCGCATTACATACTGAACTAATTGTCTATGAATTTTTAGTAGTTGTTTTAGCTGTATTAACAGCTCTGCTGTAGACATTCCTTCGATGTCTGGATGTGGTGTGTATCCGGCTAAGACCGGCCACGTTGCTCCTGGTCTTCCTAAAGGACCGAGCCTTGTAATGTGATTGTTATGTTTTAGGGCGCCATCAAATAAGAGCAAATGCTCTTGGAATTTGAGTGGTACTTCCACCTCCTCGAAAGGAGTGTACGTTTCAGGAGGTTCCTCTACTTTGTAATAGTGGAAGTACTTTGTTACAGCATTTGCTGCTGGAAAATGTATCCATGAATAGTATACCTCTGTCTGCCGATATTCGTGTGCCTCGATTACGAATATGACTGTGCCACCTCTAGGTGTCAGTCCATTTTCTATAAGTTTTAGAGTTATAGATCTCCTTTTAATGACCGGAATGAGTGTTATTTTCGGGTCTGCTGCTTGCATGGTAGCATCAGCATCTGCGAGTTCAGTTGCTAATCTAACTGCCTCTCTTTCATCATCACTCTCTGCCATTTTACAGACAGGATGGTATTATGTTTATTTGCAGATCAGGTTTCTTTATGGAACAAAGATTAGATGCACAATATTTTGGAACTGTTTATCCTTCAATGTTGACTTGACCAAGAACCATACATAGGAGTTCCCTCCTGCGAGGTTTTGGAGGATATAACCTTTCACCCACTCCAGACGTCTTTGGAGTATAATGGGAAAAGGGGTCTGAGTGAGAAAGCACGACTGAGTTAGTCTAAATGTCTTACGTTAGTTTTATCGCCCTTTCCAAACGCGTTGGGCGCCATGTAGTGTAGCTCCTATTTTCCCAATAGGATCTGCGCATTGGAATAGTACCTACAGCAGTAAAGGCCTAGGCCAGACGTTAACTAGGTCTACTACTGTCGATACTAGACTTAATTTTTGGGTTTGCCAGCTAAGCTCAGAGTTCGCTAGAAACTTTCTCGAATGTTCAAGGAAGGAATTAACTCCCCTGATTAGACAAGAAGGGATTTAGTTTCTGACAACCATAGAACATGACAACTTTGCTCTCCCCTAATCAAGAGTCAATCTCAAGAGTCGTGTGAGCGGTGCACAGACATAATATCGACTCCAAAATATCGTCAGGACAGAATATCGAGTTTTAAATATCGTTTGGAGAAAATATCGACTAGACAGAATATCGACAGCCAAAATATCGTTTTTAAGGTAAGTGAAGTAATATCGACTGTAAATAATATAGACAGTGAAAATATCCAAGTATATAATCTAGATAGTAAAAAATATAGTTTTTTAAATAATATTTAATTATTTATAGTGTGTTTATGTTATAATATGTGTGAAAAGTGTCAATTTTTTTTTTTTTTTTTTTATTAATTATTTTTTTAATTATTGTGTAATTTAATTCTGTAGCGGGTTGTGGGTTTATAGGGGAATAGGGTGGGAAGTAATTTAATTATAATTAATTAAATATGTAAATTTATTAATTGGTAGTAATAATTAATTAATTGGTAATTAAATAATATATGTTAATTATTTAAAATTTAATTGGTAATTAATTTTATTTAATTGATTAATTGCTAATTATGTCAATTAAAATAATTTATTTTCTCTAGCGGGTTGTGGGTTTATAGGGGAATAGGGTGGGAAGTAATTTAATTATAATTAATTAAATATGTAAATTTATTAATTGGTAGTAATAATTAATTAATTGGTAATTAAATAATATATGTTAATTATTTAAAATTTAATTGGTAATTAATTTTATTTAATTGATTAATTGCTAATTATGTCAATTAAAATAATTTATTTTCTCTAGCGGGTTGTGGGTTTATAGGGGAATAGGGTGGGAAGTAATTTAATTATAATTAATTAAATATGTAAATTTATTAATTGGTAGTAATAATTAATTAATTGGTAATTAAATAATATATGTTAATTATTTAAAATTTAATTGGTAATTAATTTTATTTAATTGATTAATTGCTAATTATGTCAATTAAAATAATGTATTTTCTCTAGCGGGTTGTGGGTTTATAGGGGAATAGGGTGGGAAGTAATTTAATTATAATTAATTAAATATGTTAATTTAATAATTGGTAGTAATATTTAATTAATTGTTAATTAAAAAAATGTTTGTTAATTAATTAAAATGTAATTGGTAATTAATTTTATTTAATTGATTAATTGCTAATTATGTTAAATGAAAGGGGTATTTTTAGGGTTCAGGGTCAGTTTTTAGTTTTTGGGTAAAGGGGTATTTTTAGGGTTCAGGGTCAGTTTTCAGTTTTTGGGTAAAGGGGTATTTTTAGGGTTCAGGGTCAGTTTTCAGTTTTTGGGTAAAGGGGTATTTTTAGGGTTCAGGGTCAGTTTTTAGTTTTTGGGTAAAGGGGTATTTTTAGGGTTCAGGGTCAGTTTTCAGTTTTTGGGTGAAGGGGTATTTTTAGGGTTCAGGGTCAGTTTTCAGTTTTTGGGTAAAGGGGTATTTTTAGGGTTCAGGGTCAGTTTTTAGTTTTTGGGTAAAGGGGTATTTTTAGGGTTCAGGGTCAGTTTTCAGTTTTTGGGTAAAGGGGTATTTTTAGGGTTCAGGGTCAGTTTTCAGTTTTTGGGTAAAGGGGTATTTTTAGGGTTCAGGGTCAGTTTTCAGTTTTTGGGTCAAGGGGTATTTTTAGGGTTCAGGGTCAGTTTTCAGTTTTTGGGTAAAGGGGTATTTTTAGGGTTCAGGGTCAGTTTTCAGTTTTTGGGTAAAGGGTTATTTTTAGGGTTCAGGGTCAGTTTTTAGTTTTTGGGTAAAGGGGTATTTTTAGGGTTCAGGGTCAGTTTTGGGTTTTGGGGTACATATACAATATTGCCTATTATTTAATTAAATGTTGTTACTATATATATATGTTTTAAGAAATATGATTAAAAATATATTTTTTTTTTACTTTCATTAAATATTTAATTATTAAAAGTTATTTTAAGTATTGTTAATTATATTTTAGTAATTAATTTTTTATATTAATGTAATTAAACATTGTTTTTAGTAAAGTCGATATTTTTTACAACGATATTTTTGTAAACGATATTTTGTAGTCGATATTTTTGTACTTACCTGTTTGTACATACAAACTCGATATTTTTGTAGTAGATATTTTCACCTCGATATTTTGGGTACTCGATATTGTGGTAGTCGATATTCTTTCAGTGATCCGTGTGAGCACAAGGCAATTATTTTACTCAGTCAGTACGTGCATTCTTAGTCTCATCAGAATGTAGAGAAAAGGAAGAGACGGGCGTGTTCAATAAAAGATGTTATTTATTGATCAGTCTCTTTTCTCGTACAAGAGAAATGGATCGATATTATTGCAATACTTATAGTTAAGTAAAGTGCATACATTAAAAGCAATAGTATAAAATAATACTGTAAAAACATTGATATGGTTTCTGAGCCATATGATGTTTAAAATGATTAAAATATATTTACATACACATATACATTTGACTAAACGTACTCAACTGGTGTTTCTAAATACGCCTACCCCGTGTACCTGACCTAAGTCTAATGCGTGGGCGGGAATAGAAAGTTACAGTTTAAGTTAAGTTTGTTTTTGCCAAGTGAATAACTAAAGAATTCTCTGTGAGGGGTTATTCAGTTCTGTACCTGGAAGTTAGAATGAATGAGGAATGGTATCTCTTTCTCTGCTCTCGATATTCCAGGCTGCCTGCGAGGGCTGCCCAGAAACGCCGGTGCTGGGTCTCTCGGCTTGAGATAGCAGCGCGTCTCTCAGCGTGTCAGGAAGGCGGGGCTGCGCCAGCGGGGTCTGCTTCTGCTCTCGGCTTCGGCAAGTATGGCTGCTCCGTCTTGTCACCACGCGTGTGTTTGCATAGGGCAAGGTCGGCAATATTTATACCTTAAAGGTGCCGAGATTGACGTAAGGATGGACATAGGTACGTCAATAAAGATGTCATACGACTTGCTCGTTAGCACATTCTTTACTAAAGTTCTCTGTGAAATCAAAACAATGGCCGCACGGATTGTCCAGGTTGTCATAGGTTTGATTTGTTATGAGAACGTCGTATGCCTTATCAGGGGCTGGAGGAATGTCACTTGTCTAATTAGATCTCAAGCGTTATGACCTAATCAGATAACACGTTCCTGTGCCGTAGTGTGACTGCGTCAGATAACGGTATCTGCATCATGGGGGTTTTCTTGCCTCATGGGCTGACTGTTAGTTAACTTGATAGTTAGTTTAACCAGAATAGGGTCAGGAATAGGGGGACTGATTCAGAACCTATAGAAATACACGACAGTCTCTAATTCCATTTAATGTCTATTTCCAATGTAGATATGTCAAATTCATATTTGCAGATGGCTAATAGCTTTCCTAACTGTTTGGTTTAACAATGATCTCTATAGCTTAAACCCAACTGCTAGGAAGGCTGTTATTTAATGTCAGATAATCTTAGTAGTCTCTGAATACTACTATTCAATGCTGTCCAAGCTTGTTCTACAATTACATAGATGCAAATTCCACAGAATATTGGCACAATGAGAACCAAATCCCTCAGGGGTTACTTAGCTGTCCTTCTCCAATCACTCCTGTGGCCAAAGCGTCGGATCTTCACACAAATACTAAGATGGTTGCCAGGACCCCTCAAGGAAATATCTTCTGTGTCAAATACAATGGGACCAGAGGAAAGATTAGTACCATCCACTGCACGAACTGCTTCTGGCTTATCCTTCTTCAAAAATTGTATCTTCATGGATTGAGCAAATCTAATATCACAAAAGTGTCCCGTTGCCCCAGAATCAATCATGACCGATATCTTATTGACTTCTGAGTTTCCAAATCTTTTTTGAACTGAAATGATCAAATGTGGGGCAGACGACTGCAACGTATTTGCAATGAATTGAGAATCCGGAGTTGGCTTATCAACCGCTTCCACCAAAGCAACTCCGCCTACTGGTGGAGCCTGTCTTTTACCCAAGAGTTATTTTTGGGCGTTTTTGGACACTCTTTGACAAAATGCCGCAATACATACATAGCTTGCCAACTCTTCTCTTCTGTCTTTCCTCTTTTGTCAATGGTCCCCGCACTGACCCAATTTGCATAGGTTCTTCTTCATTAGTACCTTGCCTGAGTTTGGAATATTCAGATTTCATTCTGTCGAATCGCGGAGGAATATATTTAATATCCTTGTGCCTCTTATTCCTTCTTTCACATTGGCGCTGATCTATCTGCAAGACCAGGTCTATTAATTCTGAAACTTCAGTAGGTCGCTTAGGGATTTGCGCCAGCCCATCTTTCAACTCATCTTTCAAACCTCTATAAAAGATGGTGGCTCGCGTGGCTTCAGGCCAGTTGGTCTCTACAATCAGTTTGTTAAATTGAGCCAGGTATGCCACCAAATCCCGATTACCCTGCCTTAGATCTAAAAGTTTGTTATCAGTGGTTTGAGATATGAATTGTCTATCAAAAATACGTAGAAATTCTTTCTTGAAGGCATCAAAATCATAAAAAATAGAGTAGTTGTTATTTACCAAAGGCATCGACCAAGCTGCAGCATCTCCGCTCAGCTAAGACAATATGAAGGCCACCTTAGATTGGTCCTCCTTGAAAATTTTGGGTCTACACAGGAAGTGTAAGGAACACTGAGTAAAATAAATTTGGGCCTCATGAGGATCCCCACTAAATCGTTGAGATGTCATCAGTGATGTCACTGACCATGTCATGAATGATCTAATATGTGACATCATCAGCAGTGGATTGCGGGTGCGCGAAATATAGTTAGTACAACTAACTATATAGCAGCAATTTCAATGGTTTTGTATGAGTAAAATGTTCAGCTAACTATAACACCACTAAAACTTATAGTTTTTTGAGTGAATTTCAATGTTTTTTTAAAAGCTAATTCCTAACTATATAAGGCCTGAAACCTATGTTTTTTTCAGTGAATTTGCAAGGTTTTTTAAATGCTAATTCCTAACTATATAAGGCCTGAAACCTATGGTTTTTTCAGTGAATATATGTATATATAAAATTATATTTACATAACTTCTCTTGTCGGTTCAGTAATGTCTCTAATTTCTGGTAATGTCTCTAATTCCAAGTAATGTCTATATCCAATGTAGATAGATCAAATTCTTATTTTCAGATGGCTAATAGCTTTCCTAACTAATTGGTTTAACAATTATCTCTATAGCTTAAACCCAACTGCTAGGAGCGCTGTTATTTAATGTCAGATAATCTTAGTAGTCTCTGAATACTACTATTCAATGCTGCCCAAGCTTCTTCTACAATTCATAGATGCAAATTCCACAGAATATTGGAACAATGAGAACCAAATAACTCAGGGGTTACTAAGCTGTCCTTCTCCAATCACTCCTATGCCCAAAATGTCGAATCTTCACACAAATAGGCAGAGCTCGACACCAACACTGCCTCAGGATTACCATTGAAGTTCACCAAAGAAATCGCGAGTGAGCTCTAACACAGCTGCGATCGCTCGCGAGTAGAAAGACTAGACTGAGAATCTCCGCATTGGTCGGGCACGGCCATCTTGGAATTCCGAGGCCGAGTATCTAAAAGAAAACACATTAATAAGGAGACCAAGGTCAGCGGGATGACTCGACTAAGTCTCCCATAGAGGGGATAAGTGTAAAGATGTCGGATTAAGCGTCTGTCCTGCTTTGGTGCCCATCTGATCTTTTCTCTCCTGACAGCCACGGGCAGAGTGCACATCCTAGATCACATGTAACAAACAGTAAACAGTAATGTATAGATTTGTATGGCTTTACACTCTGTTGTCAGGCTTTACCAGTATAGTAGTGTGTCATATGTGAGACTTTCAGATTCATGTTTGACATACATTGCTTGACTGTAATCAGCGTTATTACTGTGTATGACGTAGCCTCACTGCTGATCCTCCCTCCATCCGAGCACATTCACATGTGTACACTTCGCGATAGCAACATTTTGAATAATACCGCACACCATTGAGATGCATGCCTGCGCATATCCACAACTTTGACAACGACATGTAATGTTCACCATTCAATCTTTTCAAACACCATCTCATTAACGGTAGTTTCCGCCCTCCCGACACATGCTACACTAATCTAAATTGCACACTTTGCGAGGTCAAAACTACAAAAGAAACACTCATAAGTACACTTCCTGGCCAGACAGGAACTGAACAACGCCCAAGCCCCCAGAATAAATATTCACACCCCTACACTGGCCTGGTGTACGCAAGCCAGCCCACTTTCTGTAAGTATAAATAGGATAACCAAGATGCCACACGTCCCTCTTCTTCCACACTACTTCAAGTGATATGCCGCATCCACCTCGCATATCATAATGCGCAATAAAGAAAAAAAATGGATCCATGAGGTTTACACCATCCTGGCAATCAACACTGGCTCTAAATAGTGAGCACGACTGCCCGTCGTCTACGAAAGTGATCCATGTGGTGTACACTCTCCTGCAATCAACACTCCATCTGAATTGTGAGCACTGCTGCCCATAGTGTTTGCTCACACAACAATGACAGCAGGCAACTAGAGCAACCTGGGTGCACAGGGCGTCCAATTGAGCGCGGTGTGGCAGGAAGGGTGGGGTGCTTCAGCCTGGCTGCTAAGGTGCGAACAAACCATATTGCCTTGTGTAATGATGTGATCTCTGACCTCATTCAGTCTCATCTCTGTCTCATTTTAAAGACCTTCTGGACCATACTGTAGGCCTGAGCCGGCGGGCAGCACTGCCCTACAGACACCTCTTGAGCGCGGTGCTGTGGGAGGGGAGGGATGCATCAGCCAGAGTGCGCACGTGCAAATAAGCGATATTGCCATGTGTAATGTGAAACTGCGCTTCCCACTTCCGGTATAGTATAAACGTACGATACTGGTCAGTAGTTCGCTTCCCACTCCCTGTATGCTATAAATGCCTACTAACACTACTTGCACACGTATGCTACAAACACCAGACCACATCACTTTGCAGCAATGACCTCACGGTTTAGACTCGGTTTCATACCCGAGTGTAACACCATATCATATCAGCACCATGCCACTCTGAGCAACACCGCAGTTTTCAGACCTATAACTGTGATAACTACCTACTGGCAACCACCAGTAGGTAATAAAGAACACATTACAATAGTTCCTTGGTTCTTTTATCTTTCAAAAACTTCTCTCTATTACTGTCTTTCTACTTTTCCATATAAACAGTTTTTTTAATATTCAAGTACACATCATAGTCAGAAATGCAACATATTCTATCAACACACTTTCTAGAACATTCTACAAGACGTGCAGGTTAAAAGTTCATCAATTTTTTTAAACCTAACGATGTTTTTGTGCAACATTTTCTCGAACATTTAACGGCACGTGCAGGTTAAACGTTTACGATTGTTTTAAGTTCGAACAGTGCCTTCCAAATGCAAGTAGCAGGTGTGGTTAAGTTGAGCACATTTTATCCTATAATATGTACTCCACGTGCAAACTGATTTTTCTTAACCAATCACAAAAATACTTTTCCACAAAAAGAATGTGCACCCTACTTTTAAAAAACAATGCTCTTCATCTCCCAATCAGGTACCGTTTTGTATGCGGAAAAAAACTAGTTCCCCATCTTTAAACATATCTCTTATTCTACAAAGGAGCTGCATGAGCTACAGACATCTTCCCATACCTTCCAGCCATACCTTCAAAATGCTCGTGTGGATCGCAGGACATAGCTATGTTTTCTGGTGCATGAGGGAAGTAGAACAGAGACGTATTGACTTAGACCTATGTTTACAAAATGTGGACATTAAATGGTTTGGACAGAGAGGATTGTTGCCTTTGGTTAAAACCTGTTTGGAGCTCCAACACCCTGGCTTCATGATTGTGCACTGTAGTGGAAACGACCTAGGCACATTGACTTGGGTAGGTTTGGAAATGCTTATGAAGGACACCTTTGGAGAATTGATGTTACTTTTGCCTCAAACTGTCTTTGTATATTCCAATATATGCCAAAGACAGAAGTGGAAATGGTCCAAACAATTTTGTCCTTAGATTGAAAAATCTCGGAAAAAGTCAACAAAGCTGTATCTGCATACCACAGAGACCACAAAATGGGCTCCATCTACAACAACATACGTTTTGATATGGCGGATATATACAGGAGTGATGGAGTGCACTTCACAGATCAGGGAAACCGAGTTTTCCTGAATAACTTGAAGTTGTGCATCCGCACTTATATGTAGCTCCAACTAATGAACACAGGGCTCTTTTTAGAGCCACCCTATAACTTACAACTTAGTCCCGCTATTTTAGGGCCAGATAACGGCAACTCCCGGACCTTTGCCAAAATGTATTCTCCACACAGCTGTGGCGCAGTGGCCAGACCATCTCACTTTGCAGCACAGAGCTCTTGCTTTGATCCCCAGCTCTACTTACCCACAGGGGTGAGTAGTTTGCGCTTTATAAATACCGTATTGATTTACCTTTGTACTCCCTATACAACACCACCTAAGCACCATACACAAGCTACAATGTTCAAAACAAAAGTTCATTCAATTAGCTATAACTACATGCTGACACTACTTGCACAGATGTGGCACAGTGACCAGAGCACATGACTTCACAGCATATGATACACATTTTGTGCTCACACTTTAATCCCCGACTCTGGCAGAAGCTCAGCTTAGCAGCATGAGACTCTAGACCATACCTCACATATATTCCGTACCCCAGGACTTTCAGACCATTACGGGTAAGTAGTTTGTCCTAGTAGCTATAAACACATGCTGACACTACTTCCACAACTGTAGTGCAGTGCCCACGGCACATGACTTCACAGCATAAGGCACACAATTTGGGCTCCCGCTTTAATCCCCGAGTCCCGCACCAGCTCACCTTACCCACATCAGACTCTACGCAATACCTCACTTAATTTCTGTAGCCCACCACTTACACACCGGAGGGGTTAATACTTCGCTTCGCACCCCTTTCTATAGCATACCATAAACACCCCACTGAGGTTACAGTGCTCCTATCCTCCCATTTCCCGCTTTTTCCCCTTACTCACTTCAACGGAATCACAAAATGGCGGCCAACTCTTCCTAGTTGCAACTGCTCACAGCCAATCAGCAGCAAGCTCGTGCTCGTAACGCCTCAGCCAATCAGATGGCAGAATTCAAATATCGATATCTGTCCATTTTGATATTTCTCAAAAACTACTGAACGAATTTACACCAAATAAACAAAAGTGTGCTTTCTAGACCCGTTTTCTCTTGTCCTACCTTCCACAAGCTGTTGACTTGAAGGGGCTGTTTGGGGCCACGCTGCCACCCGAGTTCCACCCGAGTGTCGCCATCATCTTTCTGCTGCCAGGGGACCACATCTCCCATCGTCCCTCACGGCAAACACGCCGTGCACCACGCTCGTCGTGAGTGCCAGGAGGCGTTCATAAGGGGGCTAGGGCTCCAGCAGCGCAGGATGTGTGCGGGCATGCCCGGGCAAAGCCCGGGCCAAGGGCGGGCCCGTCCGTGCCCGTTATAGCCCGGAAGAGGCTGGGCTGGGATACCCCCCTAACATCTTGACTTTCGAAAAACAACGGACCGGATGTTGCTGCTGCAGGAAGGTACTGTGTTTTGTGAAATCCCTAGATATTGTCATCCTGCTCTCCAGTTGGTACAGCTGCATAGATAAATATTTTAGTACTCCAAGGAAATCGAGAAGCGTAAGGGTGCAGCAGGGACACTGGATGCCTTTTTAGTTAGGGCTGAGTCATTATTGATTCATGAGATCGAACTAACGGAACGACGATTATCCATGGACCTTTTAACACGAAGAGATATTCATGTAGTTTGAGTGAGTGAGCTTTCTAGACCAAGACCCTTCTCCCTGCCAAATTTGGGGTAATTTTGTTCACCCGTTCGACCTGTAGCCTTGTCTAAAGTTTCCTACGGAAATTAACATAGAGAAAACACCTTTTGGGACCCCCTTTTTTCTCGACCCCCTCTTAACAAATCACCCTCAAACTTTCAACATATGAGCTGATATCAACAAACATTTAGTTTAGAATTTTTTTCGAAGATTCGTCAATCGGCTCCAAAGTTATTGCGAATAGAATGTTTCCATTTTCCTATGGCAACTAGGTCCTAACTATAACTACCTACTGGCGACCCTCAGTAGGTAATATATATGAACAGGAACCTCCCTCCAACAAAGAAAGAAGCAGAAGCCCAGAGGAGAAACTTGTCGAAGAGGCTTTATTTTCTCAGTGCAAATCCAGTGGCGGCGAATGCATTTCGGCTTCC
The DNA here is from genome assembly GCF_964261635.1 of Lissotriton helveticus. NCBI lineage: Eukaryota > Metazoa > Chordata > Amphibia > Caudata > Salamandridae > Lissotriton > Lissotriton helveticus. The sequence continues at coordinate 1,782,892,404 of NC_136067.1, read as the reverse complement.
GCCTTCCTCAGCGCCCATCACCAGAATAACAGCCACGGTGAGAGTGTGTGTCCTGCCTCCTATGATGCTGTGAGCACTGGTCCGCTCCTCCCCCTTGCAAATGGAGCTCACCTGTTGCAGATCGTGTAAGTACTCCGAACTACAACTCCCAGAAAGCCCAGGTATGTCAGCAATCTGGGTTGGTGGAAATTGGGGGAGGGAGTAGATAGATGTTACCCTCTGTCACGGGACCCACAAGGAGCAAGACGCGATGAAACACCAGTCTGTTCTGAGATCATGCAGCCCCTCCTCGAGTCTCCTCGTACCATCACAGCCTCTGCCACCAAAAAGTCCAAAATGCGGGGGCTATATGCGCAGTGCAGATTGCCACAGGGAGAGGTAAGTACCTCAACCGCGTCTGTCCTCATGAAAGCAGGGGCGGGTCCGGACCCATTCCATTCTTGGAAGAAACAAAGTGAGCCGTGAGGCGTGCCAGTTGACAGTCCAGACCCTCGACGTGACAGGGGCTTCTGTAACACGCTGCTGGCAAGCGCGAAAATGTGAACAGGAACCTCCCTCCAACAAAGAAAGAAGCAGAAGCCCAGAGGAGAAACTTGTCGAAGAGGCTTTATTTTCTCAGTGCAAATCCAGTGGCGGCGAATGCATTTCGGCTTCCGCCTTCCTCAGCGCCCATCACCAGAATAACAGCCACGGTGAGAGTGTGTGTCCTGCCTCCTATGATGCTGTGAGCACTGGTCCGCTCCTCCCCCTTGCAAATGGAGCTCACCTGTTGCAGATCGTGTAAGTACTCCGAACTACAACTCCCAGAAAGCCCAGGTATGTCAGCAATCTGGGTTGGTGGAAATTGGGGGAGGGAGTAGATAGATGTTACCCTCTGTCACGGGACCCACAAGGAGCAAGACGCGATGAAACACCAGTCTGTTCTGAGATCATGCAGCCCCTCCTCGAGTCTCCTCGTACCATCACAGCCTCTGCCACCAAAAAGTCCAAAATGCGGGGGCTATATGCGCAGTGCAGATTGCCACAGGGAGAGGTAAGTACCTCAACCGCGTCTGTGCTCATGAAAGCAGGGGCGGGTCCGGACCCATTCCACAAAGTGAGCCGTGAGGCGTGCCAGTTGACAGTCCAGACCCTCGACGTGACAGGGGCTTCTGTAACACGCTGCTGGCAAGCGCGAAAATGTGAACAGGAACCTCCCTCCAACAAAGAAAGAAGCAGAAGCCCAGAGGAGAAACTTGTCGAAGAGGCTTTCAACATATGAGCTGATATCAACAAACATTTAGTTTAGAATTTTTTTCGAAGATTCGTCAATCGGCTCCAAAGTTATTGCGAATAGAATGTTTCCATTTTCCTATGGCAACTAGGTCCTAACTATAACTACCTACTGGCGACCCTCAGTAGGTAATATTAGGCAGTTATGGTTAGGACCTAGCTACCATAGGAAATCCGCAACATTCTATTGGGAATAACTTTGACGCCGGTTGAGGAATTTGCGTGTAATTTTCCAAACTTTTGGCCAGCTCCGCTCTGCTCCTTCCCTGAAAGTTTTGGGGGAATTTGTGAAGTGGGGGCTGAGAAAAAAGGGGGGTCCCAAAACGTGTTTTCCCCATGTTAATTTTCATAGGACGGTCTGACAAGTCTACAGCCCGAACCGCTGAATGGAATTACGCCAAACTTGGCAAAATTGTAGGGACTGGTACGCAGATGTGCCTTTGCTATATTTGGTGAAAATTGCTCCAGTGTTTTTTTTAAAATTAACTTCAAAAACACATATATATCTATAGGCGCGCTCCAAGCACTCACCGGTACGCGTACCAGGGAGTGCACCTGGCGTGCTACGGGAATACGCGAGCGGAAAGCTGATTAGCTGTCGGGTGTCTGTCAATATTCTAAACAGTCCGGAGAGTCCGCCATCTTGTGTCTCGGTAGAATCGAGACACAAGAGGTGAAAAAAGGGGGAAATAATGAAAAGGGGGCAGGGTAGACACCCCTTGACCCCATAGGTTTTTTGAGGGGGGCCTAGAAGGACCCTAAAGGGCAAAAAAACTTTTTTTTTTTAAATCGCGGGGAAAGCGCTGGGTGCGTTCTCAGGTGTGCTCTCCGGTACTCCAATAGTAACAGAAAATAGAGTAAACAAATAATTTAGAGTGCTTACAAGTAGAGTAGCTCTGAAAAGAGCTGTTGTGTTATGTGGGTGTTTTTTGTACCTACAAGTAGGTACCAATGCAGAGTCTCATATTCAAGAGTAAAACTCTATTCCCCTCATCTGTAAAATGAACACCATCTCTCCTATAGATGCCTTGCATGTTGTAACGCAAGTTGTTGTAGTAAATGGAACCCTTACCATAGTCTCTGAGGAAAGCAGAAACAGATATATTTACATGTTTCCTTGCTTTCTCAATCTGTGGACAAAATTGGTTGGACCAGTTCCATTTTTGCCTTTGGCATATATTAGAAAATACCAAGGCAGTCTTTGGAAAAAGTGACATCAATTGCCCAAAGATGTCCTTTAAAAGCATTTCCAGACCTACCCCAGTCAAAGTGCCTAGGTCATTTCCACCACAGTGCACAAATATAAGGTCAGGGTGTGGAAGATGCATAAAGGATTTTACCAATGGTATCAATTGGTGACATCTCAATCCTCTCTGTGCACTATTCTTAGTCGCCTTGACTATTGCAATGCCCTCCTGCTCGACTCCCCCATGGTACTGCTGGACAGACTCCAACGTGTCCAGTCAGCAGCAGCCAAATTGGCCCTCGGATGGACCAGGAGATCCTCGACCACTGCTGCCTTAGCCGAGCTACACTGGCTTCCCTTGAAGCAACGAATTGCCTTCAAGTCTCTCTGCCTGGTCTTCAAGGCATTACACGGATTGGGACCTAGACCTCTACAACTAATGTTTACCTGGTACACACCAACCAGAGCTTTGCGATCCGCGACCGCCCACCTTGTAATAGTACCCAGATTTAAGAGAGCCAAGATCGGGGGAAGATCGTTCAGAGTGGCGGCTGCAAAGCTCTGGAACAGTCTGCCTGCCGACATTCGTCAAACTTCACAGCTTCTGCCTTTTCGGAAACTAATAAAGACTTGTCTTTTCCCCTAGATCCCCCTCCACCACCACTCCCCTAATCAACTCCCACCGCTTCTAATTCAAGAGTAAACCTCCTAGCGCCAGGATACCTGCCAGGTGACAGCTGCGCTTTACAAGTGTTTTAAATAAATAATAATTAAATAAATAAATAAATAATCCACACAATGTCCACATTTGGTAAATCAAGGTTGTAAATACCTCTGTTGCTTGCACATTTTTCACTCCAGAAGACATAGCTATGACCCACAAACCAGACTTTTGGCATCTTGAAGGTAGATGTGCTTCTAGTCAGATGAGTTGTGGAAATGAAATGGCAGTTTGATTATGAAAAAAAGTGGTTGAGATTCAGTGCACTTGAAAAACCAGAAATGATTGGTGCTTGCTTAAAAATCTCCACTGAAAATAAGGGTGCATGCTTTTTTTTTGTAAAAAGTAATTTCAATGGTTGAGAAAAAGTCATTTAAAGAAACATTGCACTTGATTAGCTAGTACATTGAGAGGTCAAACACCCTTGATGGATTCTTTTCCAATATAGTATGATGAACTTGTGAACTGTGTGCTGGGTTAGGAGGGAGTTACCATGGTTACAGGGTGAATGAGCACTGGGGGGATGGGTGAATGTTATGTGAGTTTCAAAGTCTTGAAATGTACAACCAATTAAAATGTGCAGTTTGGTTTTGAATTTGTGTGGGAACAATTTTGATTGGTAAAGTACAAGAATATGGGTCTGAAATGAGAAAGAATCTGTGCCATTATTCTGAGGCTCAAGTGAAAGAAGAATTATCAGAGATTCTGCTTAAGAAAATCTGTTGAGTGTGACTGACACTGTTCTATATCTTCCAAAGCATTTTTAAAGGTGAGTAATGATTCTTTTAAAAAAGATAGAGAGCTGCATGCACTATGGAGAAGATTAAGAAGCATATTGTGCTTCTTTATTCTTGCATTTTGTGTGATTTGTTTTGTAATGTTGTTTAAAATTAGAATGGTGCATATTGGAAATATATTTTGAAAAGGAGTTAGGTTTCTGCTTTGTTTCTGTAGTGGTCATTTAAGTGAGCTGTGCTTTGTGTCAAAAACGATTTAGTATGGAAAATATTTTCTGGGAAAAAGTCTGCTTTTTAAATTTTGATGAAGTATCACACTGCCTTTCTGTTTGAAATAAGCAAAAACATTTTCACATTTTTCAATAATGTCACCTGTGCCTTGTAACAGTTTGCGTCAATCAGGTTAAAGGGTATTCTTTGCTTGTGTCTCAATTTACTCTGTGCCTGTGTGTTATCTGATATATGATTCATTTAATATTTAATGAAGATACACTGCTGTATGCAGTATAGGGTAGATTAAGAAGCATATTGTGCTTCTTTATTCTTGCATTGTGTGTTATGTTTTTTTGGAATGCTTTTTAAAAATTGTATACTGCATATTGTGCATATTGGGAATGTATTTTGCAAATGAGTTAGGTTTCTGCTTTGCTTTGTAGTGGTCATTTAAAAGGGCTGTGCTTTGTGTGAAAAACAATTACCTATAGAAAATGTTTTCTGGTAAAAGGTATGCTTAGTTGATGTCAAGCTTCACTCACAGTGTGATCTTAGGCACATGATCAGAATGTTAGATATAATGTACCATGTCTGTCTCTGCCATAAGTATGTGTGTCTCTGCCTAAGATCACACTGATGGGTGAACCAAGCTTCACTCACAGTGTGATCTTAGGCACATGATCAGAATGTTAGATATAATGTACCATGTCTGTCTCTGCCAACAGTATGGGTGTCTCTGCCTAAGATCACACTGATGGGTGAATTAAGCTTCACTCACAGTGTGATCTTAGGCACATGATCAGAATGTTACATATAATGTACCATGTCTGTCTCTGCCAACAGTATGTGTGACTCTGCCTAAGATCACAGTGATGGGTGAATCAAGCTTCACTCACTCAAGCTTTCCCTTTCCTTACTCTCCTAACTCCTTTTCACTAACTCCTTCTCTTTCTCCCTCTGTCCTCTTAGTTCTACACTCCCCTTCCGTCATTCTCTTTCTGTTAGTCTCATTCTCTCCGTCCCCTTAGTCTCTCACTTCTCTTCTGTCACGCTCATACCCTATAACTCAGCCATACTCCCACACTCACCTGCTTTCAATACCCCTACTTCACTTCCCTTCCCCTCTCGTCCCTTTTTTTCCTCCCTCGCTCATTTTCCTTTCCTTTCTCACTGCACTCCACTTCACTCACTCCTTTTGTATTTGTTTAGAATACAGCTCTTTTTGGAGAATTGGAGGTAGTTCTAAAAAGAACTGTTTTTTTTCTTCTTTTTAGGTTTTCTTAGTGAACAAAAACAAAAACAGGGAATGTCAAACTGCTCAACAGGAGCAAAAAAAAGAGTCAAAATTAGGGCTTGGGACGGCAGCAGTAGTTTTCTCTTGTTCGGACAATGTTCATAATACTTTGTTCACCGTAACAAAGTAGTTCATCACAGTCTTTACATTTTATAGTGATGCCATCAAAAACAGGCTGCATATTAGGAATCAGCTGTTCAGGTCTCCCCCTCACCGATGATGCAGTTGGTCCTCCAGTCGAAGTTGAAGCACCATCCCTTGGGGCATCTCGTGCCAGAGCCCTGACATTCTCCCGGGCATAGTTCTGTGGGTGCCTTCTCTGAACGTACCGAATCATGGTCGAATTTCCAAAACTGTATTTCCATGTAGGGTCACCCCGTGAAAGGACAGTTTGGCAAATTCTGCACTCCACCTTTGGAGCATTCACCTTTTTTTTACCTGCTGGTATGGTAAAAAACTTCGAAATGAAGTGCTCCTTTACCCTGGGCTGAGGAGCCTCTTTCTGTATGAACTCATCTGAGTCCTCACTGCTACTGGTGGGTCTAGCAGCCATTATAATCCCAAAAAGGTTGAGCAGAAAAAAACAGGTCTTGCAGTCACAAAAGTGAAAGAAGAAGTGAAGGAAATGGGTGGAGTTTTCATTCTTTGTGAAAAGTGTTATTTTAATGTCACATGACTTGACGCGCTTACGCTGCGTGCACCGGAGCGCTTCCGGGGGCGCTTACGGAGCACGAACATGGGCGCTTCCGTGGGCGCTTACGCAGCACGCCTAAAAGACGTTTTGCTAGCTTTACGGAAATGCAAAATCATTTCCATTCTGAAAATCAAAAATACTACTTTTATAAGTATGGTACTGAATGTCTTGCATTATTATTTAGTTTTCATATATATATTTTTTTTACGAATGCAGAAATGGCGCTCTCGCTGCGCTCTCGGGTGAGCTTACCGGTGCGCGCACCCTGAGCGCTCCAAGATAAAATGATACGGGTAAGCTAACCGGTGCGCGTACCCTGAGCGCCCCAGGAAAAAATGATTAAAAAAAAGAAAAATACATTGAAAAATTAATTTTTTTAATATAAATAATAATAATTAATAGTTATACAAATCAGCTAATAAAAAAACACTAAAAATCGTAGGTTACAAACTCGATAGACAAAGGAATTAGCTTTTAAAAAGCCTTTGAAATTTACTGAAAAAACCAGAGGTTTCACAATCGTTATAGTTAGGAATTAGCATTTAAAAAACCTTTGAAATTCACTGAAAAAACCATAGGTTTCACACCAGTTATAGTTAGGAATTAGCATTAAAAAAACTTTGAAATTCACTGAAAAAACCATAGGTTTCACACCAGTTATAGTTAGCTGAACATTTTACTCATACAAACCCATTGAAATTCCCACGTTATAGTTAGTTGGACTCACTATAACTCGCGCGCCCGCAATCCACTGCTGATGATGTCACATATTACATCATTCATGACATGGTCAGTGACATCACTGATGACATCACTGATGACATCTCAAATGACATCACTGATGGCATCACTGATGACATCTCAAATGACATCACTGATGACATCACTGATGAAATCATCCAGTGAATGTGTGTTTCTGAAAAGTAAAAATATGTTTTATATATTGAAGAATGAGTGTCTGGATGAAGGATTTAGTAGGTGCGTGACTGACTGTATGAGTGAGTGATTAAATGTGTCTTACTGAATGCATTGGTTAGTGACTAATCTGTCTGAATGTGTGCATCAGTATGTCTGTTGTTCTGTAAGCTGCGGCATGTGTTGATCAGTAGCTATATGAGTGGCTATATGGGTTATTGATTGGTTGTCCAAGTATTTGTATGTGAGGGTGAGTGTGTGTGTGGGTGGCTAGGAGGTGTGTGACTGTGCATAGATGTGTGAGGAGTTGATTCACTTGGTATATGGGTTCAAGAGTGCATGTGGAAAGAGCTGTATGGGTGGTTGACTCTGTGCATGGGTGTGTTGGTGAGTGAATGGATATCTCAGTGCTACATGTCCAAGTAAGTACATATGTAAAACACAGTGCATGTGAGAGTTGGCATATATAAATGACTATACATGAGAACCTGTGATTGCGTAAGTGACTGTATGGATCAATGTGTACTTGTATCAGTGATTGTAAAAGAGAGTAAGTATGTGTTAGTCTATGTTTGAATAAGTAAGGTTTTGTGTGTATAACTGTATAGATGAGGAAATGGGAGTGTGATTGATTCTTTGCATGACTGACTAGGTGTGTGAGTAACTCCATGAATGAGTGGCAGTGTGTGAGTGTCTGTATAGGTGTATGAGGGCATATAATAGTGTTGTATTGATGAGTGACTGTATGTATGAGTGATTGTATGGGTGAATGAGTGGATGTGTGGGTAGACTTAGGAATCAGTGAGTGCGTATGTAGTAACTGGTATTGGTGTGTCAATGGTTTCTGGAATGGTAGTCTGTATTTAACACTGGATGTATGAAAGGTTAGATTAGAGTGTGAGGAGGTGCATCGTATTATCACATGAATGATGTCATCAGTGATGTCATTTGAGATGTCATCAGTGATGTCATCAGTGATGTCATCTGAGATGTCATCAGTGATGTCATCAGTGATGTCACTGACCATGTCACGAATGATGTAATATGTGACATCATCATCAGTGGATTGCGGGTGCGTGAGTTATAGTGAGTCCAACTAACTATAAAGTTGGAATTTCATTGGTTTTGTATGAGTAAAATGTTCAGCTAACTATAACTGGTGGGGAACCTATGGTTTTTTCAGTGAATTTCAAAGGTTTTTTAAATGCTAATTCCTAACTATAACTTGTCGGAACATAGGCTCCCATTGAAGGCAATGGGAGTCCAAACAAACGGTGTTCGTAATTGTTGTAATTGGTCGGTCGTACCCCCCAAACCTGAGTCGGTTGGAAACTATTCCAACAGGGAGTTGGTCGGGAATCTTTCTAACCAACATCATAATGAGGCATTCTGTTCTACATCAAAAGCAGTAGCCATGATCATGTCTCATGTGTCTCAATGTCGTGTATACGTACATGTTTGTTTTATTGTAAGTGTACCAGTAGGTTTTTAACACAGGTATACAACACATGATGGGGATTTTTGGTGTATATTGCACATATTGGGGATTTTATATGTTTTTTGGCCTCCATTGTAGAATATGCATATTTTCGAATGTGACACGTATTATGTGATGCCACATGTATAACATTGTTCGTATCTGCTTTAATGTTAAATCAATAGTTTGTAAAGATATCCATGTATTGTTGCTCTAATTTATGAGGACAGTCTCATGTGTTGTTTGTCTTATCGCATCACATTTATGCATTGCTTACTTGATTATGTTATAGCCTTGAAGAAGTCCAATTTCTGGATGAAACGCATTGGCTGTTTTGTACTGAAATCATTGGATGATTTTACAAGTGACATTAAATAAAAAAAGAAGAACTGAGAAAGTTGTTTTTGGAATACTATTGGGTCTTAAAATTACAAAATAATTTTCTGTGATGCATCACTAATGAGCTTTGAAAACACTTGACCATATGGTCACATTCCAGGGCAGCGGATGCATTTGGAGAATGCACACAGATTTTCAACTAATAAAAAACATATTTTTGAAACAGATTGTGGACTAGGACATCAAGCCTTACCATGCCACCGCGTATCAAACCACTGACACCCACTAGCCCTAGTGACCATCCATGTATGTTCTCAGAGTCATTTACTTTTAAAAGCTACCACAAAATATTTTGCTATTGTCCATCACAAAGTCTCTGGATTTACAGTTGTAGAACCTTAATATTTGAATTGCCATATTCCTTTGTATCAAAGCATTGTTCAGTCCTCTGATACCCCAAAAAACTATTTACAAATATTCTTGCTATTTCAATCAATCAACCAGGGAATTGTAAGGGTGCTACTCATCCTTGAGGGTCTCAAGGTGCTGGGGAGATAGGGGTCAGCAGTTCTATTTTAGCCGAAGAGCAAGGTCTTTAGGGTCTTCCTGAAGGTGTTCAGGGAGGGGGCACATCTGGTGTTGATCGGGAGCTCGTTCCAGGTCAAAAATCTGCGATGTAGTAGAAGCCCCCCTGCTTTGGCTCTGTGGATGTGGTGGGTTTCGACGAGGACGGGGTTGGTGGAATGGAGGTTCCTTTTGGGTATGTGGAGGATGATTATGTCATTGAGGTATTGGGGTCCGGTGTTGTGTAGGCATTTGTAGGCGTGGGTGAGTATCTAGAAAGTGACTCTCTTCTTGATGGGGAGCCAGTGGAGCTTCCGTAGGTGTTGGCTGAGGCGCTCGTTTCGAGGGATGGCGAGGATGAGTCTGGAGGAGGTGTTCTTTATAGGCTGGAACTTGCATAGGGGCTTATTTATGCCGGCATAGAGAGCATTATCGTAGTCCAACCTGCTGGTGAAAAGTGCGTGGGTGACTGTCTTCCTTAACTCGGGGGATCCATTTCAAGGTCTTATGGAGGATACATATTGTTTTGAAACAGCTGGAGGCCACGGATTTGACATGTCGGTTCATGGAGAAGGAGGAGTTGAGCATGATGCTGAGGTTTCAGGTGTGGTCTTTGAGGGTTGGGGGCTGCCGAAGGTAGTGGGCCACCAAGTGTTGTTCAATGCCGATGATGTGGTTCCGAGGATGAGGACTTCAGTTTTTTCTGAGTTGAGCTTTAAGCAGCTGTTGCTCGTCTAGGCTGTGACACGTTGCATTCCTTCCTGGAAGTTGAGGCTGGTGGTGGTGGGGTCCTGCATGAGGGAGACGATGAGCTGGGTGTCATTGGTATAGGATACTATGCAATGCTGAGGCTGTGCTGTCGGTGATGGCAGAGAGGGGAGCCATGTAGATTTTGAATAGGGTTGGGCTGAGCGATGATCCCTTTGGGACTCTGCACTTGATTTCCCTGGGTTCAGAGAGGAAGGGTGGCAGTCTGACTCCTTGTCTTCAGTCGCTGAGGAACAATCAAATCCAGTCGGTGGCGGTTCCTTGTATGCCGGCATTGTGTAGTCTGGTTGCGAGAGTGCGGTGGGAGACTGTGTCAAATGCAGTCAACAGGTTGAGTAGAATCAGAGCTATGGTGTGGCCTTGGTTGAGGAGGGGGCGAAGGTCATCTGTGGGGGCGAGTAGGACAGTCTTGGTGCTGTGGTTGCTGTGGATCCAGATTGAGAAGGGTCAAGGATGGCTTTATCTTCAATGAATCTTGTTAAGTTCTGCGTTGATGGTCTTTTCAGTGACTTTTGCCCGTGAAGGGGAGAAGCGAGATGGGCTGGTAGTTCTTGAGGTCCATGGGGTCTGCTGAGGGCTTCTTGAGCAGGGGCCTAGCTTCTGCGCATTTCCAGTCATCTGGGAAGGTCCAGGTCTCGAAGGTGGTGTTGATGGTGCATTGTAGTTTGAGTGCAATGGCGGCTCTGTGGTAGATGTGAGATGGGCAGGGGTCAGTTGGAGCCCCTAAGTGGATGCTTCTCATGCTTGATGCGGTCTCTTTGGTGGTGACCGGGGTCCAAGAGGCAATAGTGAGCTGGTTGGCATTGCTGGAGGGCAGGGTAGCTGCGGAGTCAGGTGTGAGGTTGCTGAAGTTGTCATTGAGGTTTTTGATCTTCAGGTGGAAGTATGATCCAAGATAGTTGCAGAGGTCCTGGTAGGGAGCGATGTCCGTGGCTTCGCTGTGGGGCTTGGTGAATTCCTGGATGATGCTGAAGAGTTCCTTGGAGTTTCTGGAGTGGACAAGGATTCTGATGTGGATGAAGGTCCTTTCAGTGGTTCTGATGCATTGGTGCTATTCAGTCATGGTGTTTTTCTAGGTGGTGTAGTTTACTGGTGTCTTGCTGTTTCTCGAGTTCTTTATCAGGCATCAGCAGGTGCTCCTGGCTTCTTGGAGGTCGGTGGTGAACCAGGCAGCTTTCCTAGGGTGCTGTTTGTCAGGGTTGTGTAGCGGGCGAGCTTGTCTGTGCAGTTGACGATCCAGGTGTGGAGTTCACTGGCTGTGAGGTTGGCGTTGGATGCAGAGGTAGGATTGTTATGGTTGAGGGTGTAGTTGAGCTTTTCCTCTGTGACTTTGCTCCACTTCCTTTGCGCGGTGCGATTTGGGTTTAGGTGGCTTGGGTTTGTCGATGAGGAAGTGTACACAATGGTGGTTGGTCCACAGGGGTTGCGTGGTGTGACTGAAGTGGATGCTATTGCCTCCGGCGAAGATGGCGTCGAGGGTGTGTCCTACCTTTTGGGTCAGTGTGGTGACGAGTTGTTTTAGTCTGATGTTGGCAAGGTTGTCGAGGAGGGTGGCGGAGTTGGGATCGCTGTGGTTGGTGAGGTGGAAGTTAAGGTCTCTGATGAGTATGTAGTCCATGGTGGCGAAGGCAGGGGGTCTGTAGGCGAGGGTGTAGCAGAGTGTGGAGTTTAGGCTGGTCTGTACTTGAAAGGGCAGGTGTTCAGCGGCAGGGAAGGTTTGGCTCGAGGTGGTGAGGTGAAGGGAGTTTTTGTGCGTGATGGCGAGGCCTCCTCCGGGGTGATTCACCAAATGTAAAAAACACAGAAGCCTGCTCCACTTTCAATGTTTTAATTTCTTTTTATTTACATTTGGCCTCTTTTGCCCTTGCATATGAAAGGTTAAAAGCAACAATTGTTAGACCAGTCAGCCTGAGGGTGGTCTTCCCCAATCCTTTTCTCTTTACCCTCCACATTTTGCTGAAATTTGATTTTGTGGGCTCTAGAACCCTGTACACTTTACCAGTGGTAACCAGTGCCAAAATGCTTGGGCTCACTCCCTAAAAGATGGTAAAATCAGCTTACACCTGAATGGTCTATTTAATTTAAGTATAAATCCTTGTAGAGTGGTATACCATATACCCAGGGCATATACAGTAATTGCTATCAGTGGCCCTGCAACACTTATTGTGCCACTCACGTAAGTTGCCTCTTAAAACATGCCCCAGGTGTGCCATTGTAGCCTGAATCCAGTTTAAAATGCACATTTGAACTAGCTATATAACCCCCTTGCCAAGCCAGAAATGCCTATTTAATTGCATATGTCACCCCTAAAGTAGGTTCTAGGTAGCCCATAAAGCAGGGTGCATTGTAATTAAAAGGTCGGGCATATACTTTTATGTTTTACATTTCCTGGTAGTGAAAAACTCCTAAATTAGTTTTTTCTGACTGTGGCCTGTGTCTCCCATAGGATAACATTGGGGTGTTTTGTTACATTTAATAAGTGCTTACCTCTGATTGGGAACAGGTAAACATGTCATGGCTGGTGTCTGATAAATTGTAAATAAAAATCCTCTTTAATGGTAAAATCGGATTTCAATTTAGAATTCTAAAAAATGCCACTTTTAGAAAGTTGGTATTTTCCTGCCCTATTAGGTCACTATTTGGTTCCTGGCTCACAACATTGGGTGTAGTTGGCAGATGGACTTTCTTTATTCCTTCCAGGCAGCCACACAATAGCGGAATTAGGTGTCTCTGGATAGGCCATCAACTGGGAAAATGGAGGGGCAGAGCCGGGCACAGCACCACTTGCAACTGAATAGGCTGTGCCATGCCTGCCTTCAAACTTGTCACCCCTGCATTTTTGCTGCAGACAGCCAGGGCTGGGAAGCAGCTAACTTCAAGCACTTCAAACAGAGTTCTCTAAAAACATCTCATACTGCAAAGAAAACAGTATAAAGGTTTAAGAACACAGACCCACTCTTCTGTTCACTTTCTGGACCTGCGGAAGGACTCTCAGCGGACTGCCTGCTGTTTACTCCACAATACTGCTTTGTTGCACCTGGAAGCAGTGCTTTGCTCTCCGGAGCCTGCCTTGAACCCTCAGAGGCTTGCCCTGATGCTTGATCCTTGTTCGACTGCTTGAACCCAGGACTACCAGAGTTACTTCAAAAGCTAGTTGGCCTGCCTCCTGAACACAGCCTCAGGGTCAGAAAGGGCTCTAACCATTTTGAACCTACACCTGGACCCAGCCTGAGTGAGTCCTGGCCCCCCAAATGGTGCTTCTCCAGTCCTGGACCGTTGACAGTGGTGCTAAATGTACCCAGATAGCAAAAAGCCAAAAGTTGCAAATATATGGCTAAAACTGGTACCAAGCTTGTCTATACTCCAAGGTGCTTCACAGGCTGGCCTGACTTAGAGTCAGCTCTCGCTATGTTCTTCTCCTCAGCAACAAATCCTTTTCGATGGTCCTTTGCAAACAGGTATCCAGCTTCCTGAGACTCTCTTCAGCTACAGCTTCAACTTCATCCCGCTGGCGATTTTTGACTTTCAAAAGGAGTCTAGGGCCATATTTAAGTCAAGTGACGCAGCACCATGCAGCAAGTCACCTTGCTGCACTGTTTCACATGGAAAGGGCAGGAATGCACCATATTTATCTCAAGATGGCACATTCCTGTCCTTCCCCCAGTGATAGCTCACAATGGTCTGCCTAGCCCCAATGCAGGCACCCTTGCACCAAGGTGCAAGCGTGCTCTGTTGCAAGCAAGATTGTATGTGTGCAGGAAAAAATCCTTACTCCACAAAATCAATCCCCTAAGGCATATTCCTCTTTATATGTGTGCTGTAGCACGTTTTTTGACAGTGGCCACAAAGCCATAACACTTATTATCTGCTCTATGTCACAAGAAGGCAAAATAAATTATACATAACAAAAGGCAACTCATCTATAACAGCTAAAAAAAAGACTACTCACCTTTCGACTGATAAAGAAGGGCACTACGGTTCCATTCTACAGCTGAAGTAGAACACCTCACAAATAGAACAGCCTGTTTATCTCCTAAACACTCCACTCCTGCACTGGTGGAAGAGGTACCTTAAATAAACTCCCGCCATTCTTAAGTGTCACTCATTGGGTCCCCATAGCCAGGGAGGCCCCTCCAAATACGAATGAGCTTTTTAGCGCAAAAATGGGTGGGGATCAACTGATTGCAGGAGGCATACGAAATAGGACACCCGAGGGTAGAGGCAGTTTAGTGGACCTAAAGTGGCAAGAAGCAATTTGGGGTAAATGTTGGAACTATGAACATAGTCCCTGCGTGGTTGAGGGAAGGAAATGCATTGCTTTTGTAAACTGCAATTAATTTAATTACAAGTGCGAAAATGACGCATGAAGGAAAACAAAGGTGTGCAGGTACTGTAATACAGCATACTCACTTTATAGTGTACCTTGAGACCACCCCCCGAGCTGCCAGCTGCCACCTTGGCTTCTAGTCCTTCCGCTTCAGTCACCATGCTCGTATGTATGGAGTTTGTCGACACTTGTCATCGCCTCAGCTTTCCATGCATGCGTATGCCACTGCCTCGCAGCCTCACTCACACCTGCGGAGAGAAGACGGAGCACATTGACAAGCTAGACCACATACTGCTAAGTAGCCACACAGGCATGTTGGCTGTGGCTGTTCTTGCTCCGTGATTGGCTACCCCAGTGACCTTGTGGGTTTTTCTCTAATTTAGGCATGTGTTCGCACCAGTAAACTCTGCTGTGCTGGTAGATGGTGAAGTTTTGCCAAACTTTGAGCTCCAGGCAGAGCCCGCCATAGCAAAACTCCACGAACACCACCTGCGGAGCAGAGTTCACCACCCAACCCTACTTATTCCCCATCCTACCAATTATAAACACAATTTTTTTTTTTTATTCATAATAAAGATATATTTTCTATGGCAACAAAAGATATTATAGAAGCTCCTTTGTTTTGTATGAATTTTCTAAATAAACGATTGTTTTAGCAAATATCAATGTGTCCTTAATTAATTTGTAAAAATATTATCATAGTTTAAACAAATTAGCAATTTCTTTTATATTGAAATATGATTTGAATAAATACTGAGCTACATTCATTTTTTTAAACATTACTAATAGTAATAACATTAAATAAAATCTTTATTGCCACCAAAATAGAATTTTTAAAAAAGAATGAATTCCAACAAACCTAATTATAAATACCCACACTCTTGAAAAGTACCCTAACATTAATACACTCACTATCCTTATCCCTTGAGCACTAGCATGCGCTCCTAACATTATACATGCACATTTAAAATACAATGAAAATTATAATACATTCTAAAACCCTAAAAATAAATGTGCAGGAACTTGAATAAAAAATACACACATGCTCCAAAACAGTACCCTAAAATGTATTCTCTTGACACCCTTATCCCCTGTGACCCTAGCATCCTGCTCATAACACTGAGTAAGCACAGTTAAAATACAATGAATATATTTTTTTACATTTCAGAACTCTCGTAATAAGTGGCAACAGTCCTCTAAAAAATAAAAGCTTCCTTTTAACTCCTTTAAACTATCTTTTTTAGGGGGTATACTTCTAAATCCCATTTTTTAGCACCTCTAGTGCTCATTTTGTTTAATTAAAAGCCCCTTACTACTCCTCACCCTTGTGCATCCCTGAACCCTCCAAACATCATACTAAATCATACCCCTACGAATCCCTGAACTTTAAAAAAAACCTTACAAACACGTACTCTTTTTTCCGTTGTAACAACTTGCACTCTAAAAGAATGAATTACAGCTACATTCTGATTTTAAAATACACATGGTCAAGGTACCACGTAGTAAAGACCGCATGGTAAAGATCAGCCGCGGCCCGTGGAGGGAGTTACGGTGGGGCAGGGAGGCGGGGAGGGGGAGGGGCAGGGTGGAGGGTGCTAAAAACCGGCATATGGATAATTGCAGGTAAGTAAACAATTTAATTAATAAAACGAATTTCGTAGTGCGCACTGCATCGCATTTTGCGATGCAAGGAGAGTTTCGAAATTCGTTTTATTAATTAAATTGTTTTCTTACCTGCAATTATCCATATGCCGGTTTTTAGCACCCTCCACCCTGCCCCTCCCCCTCCCCGCCTCCCTGCCCCACCGTAACTCCCTCTACGGGCCACGGCTGGTAAAGATAAGATGCCAGTCTGTGGCACTTTCATGGGCCGAAGCATAAGGATTAGGGATGTTGTAATTCTCTCTAGTGTAATTGGTTGTAATTACCACAAAATGACTTGTAATGAAACATTAGTAAGTGAGAAGCATAATCTAGCATTTAGCACTATCTTCTTTGTGCAAAATGTACTCTTGTGTCGTAAAGGGAACACAGGATACATTTTGAGCTAAAACAATTGCACTAAATGGGGGAAAGTCCTTTACAACGGAACTTTTACAACGAAGTGCCGTTACGACGCAGGTTTAACAACGAAAGTCATTACAACGACTTTCACTGGATGGCGCTCTAGGATAGGTAATAGTTTAATTTACTATCCAACACCTTCCCTACTATCCACAGGGACTGGATGTGGAATAGTAAATTAAACTATTCACTATCCAGCGCCCCCCAACGCAAGTCGTTGTAACGACTTGCGTTGTAAAACCTGCGTCATAACGGTACGCGTTGTAAAAGCACACGTTGTACCATCATACATCCCACTAAATGCTACGGGACATGAACAGCAGTACCCAGCAGCCACTCGCTCTCTTTTGATTTGTTCTTCCTGTGCTTCTGTGTCAACATCAGCAAATAGAAGGTACATGATTGGCTTTCAGAGTAGAAACTAAATTGCCTAACATCTCAACTTGTTAATAACCTCAAGTCTGTGGGCTTCCACAAACGAAACCCATCTCAGCTTAATATAGCCTTATAGCCCGCCGTAGCGGGCTATACCGGCTATTAAAGGCCCGCTGAATCGTTAAAGGCCCGAGCCGAAGGCGAGGGACTTTAACGAGACAGCGGGACTTTAATAGCCGGTATAGCCCTGCCACGAAGGGCTATAAGGCTATTAGAACATTCTTCCACTAGAGGGCAGAATGTTCTAACAAATTAAACAAAGGGTTCTCGAAGCTCGAGGGGATATAAATCCCCTCGAGCTTCGAGAAGCCTTTGAGGAACATTGGAATGCTGCTCTGTGGGCCTTTACCGGCCCGTAGAAGCAGGGAGCACTCCATTGTCTGCAATGGAGCTCCCAACATTCCAATGTTCTAATGGCTCTTATAGCAAAGAAACAAAGAGAACCAGTTGACCCAGTTCTGCAGATTGCAGCTTATCTTTCCAGAAACAGACTTTAGAACTGCTGTCCAGGAGTGTACATTTTGATGGAGGCAATACTCTTCTGATTAAAATCTCCAAAACCAATCTCACACCATTGAAGTACCATATGTAAATGTAAATGTATTTGAGCTTGTAAAGCGCACTGCTACCCGTCCGTAGGTTTCCTGGCGCTGTATAACTCTGGGGAACCCGTCCTGGCTTTCCCTGTGGGATGGTCCCTGCTGGGAGTCCCCAAGGTGGAGCCAGGCATCCCCGGAATTGATGGGGCCGTTGTGGAGATTAGGCAAGCTAATGCCCAGAGTTGCCGAGTGGAACCCCTGATTAGAGTAAGCACCGAAGCGAGAATTATCGAGTCCGCTGACCCAAGTCCACGACCCTTCACAATTATGACAGAATAGCACTGACCTTCAAGGCACCCTGTCTACTTACTCTATCCATCCTCATCACTTTCAAAATATTGTGTATCATTTACAGGGAGGTTAACTCTGGCACCCCACCATTCCATGCAGCCAGCATCAAGGCCTTGGGTATTTCACAGAAAGCAAAGCAGCCGCATTCACAGACTGCAATCCTTGAAATGTAAGTAGCACAGATTAGTGAACAGGCATTACCCCCATATTCCACTACCCCATCTACCGTACCATAATCCATATGTAATAGCTTTTAACTTGAAACCGGACAAACTTACTGGACAGAGCCCCTCCTGCACCTGTATCTACATGCCATAATTCCTTGCCTCTACCCCACTCCTAAGCCTTGCTAGCTGAAGCTTCCTATGTTGCCCCATACCTCTGACAGTCAAATAAAGTACATCCCCTGCCACTCACCTTATTTAAACTAGTGTCTCTGCTCCTAGTAATGAAATCCTACTCGTTCCTTACAGCCACCCTCAACAATTGTAAGACCATATAGTCCCTTCCTCCTTTCTCTCTACTTGTCCCCTCACTACGTCATCCCTGCCACTTTTTCTGTTCTTGTACACTTCTTTAAGGCTAGTTAAGTATGTGGTAAGTCAATATGTACACGTATATGCATACAAACATATTATTCAGTTGTAAAAATTATAAACTTACAGGCTATAGCAAAGGCAGAAGGGACCAGTCATACCATGACACTTTCAGTCTAGACACAAAAAGAGGTATATGTTCAAAAGTATCAGAAATAATTTCTGTTGCAACTGGTGCTGAAGCAGCATGCAGATGTGACCAGGTATTGTCTATAATTGGCAAAAAGCACACATTGTATATTGCAAAGGAAGCCTAAGGTCGAAGATTGCATATCTGACATTCCTGTGGGGAAAGAACACAAGACTTTTTAATTGCTTTCCAACAAGACAGCCACAAGATCAAAAGAAGTCATTGGACCAACAAAATTCCAGAGTGAATCTTCACTGCCACCAAGTGAAACACAGATGATTTAAAACAAGCATTGGTAAACTCAGTTAGTCTAGCTTACTACTAAACATGTATTTTTATTTAGTGGATAGGTTCTATGGGGCAGATGTATCAAAGCAATTTTTAGTTGCAAACACTGCGATTCGCAAAAAAGCAGCGTTTGCGACTAAAAATTCGCTAAACGGTATGTATGACGGAAATTGCATAGCAAAATTAAGGAATCACAAAATTTGTGATTCCTTAATTTTGCGTAAGCATTTAAGGAATCGCAAATTGTGATTCCTTAAATGCTATGCATCAAGCATTCAATTATTGCGATTTCTACATAAGAAATAGCCAATTACCACCAACTTCAAGTTGGTGGTAATTTTGCGATTTCTTTCTCAAATGCACTTTTTGGCATTTGTGAATGTGCCATGTATGTGCGCCATATGCGCACGCATTTAAATTTCAGGGGGTGCATCAGGGTGTCCTTATGATACCCTTGCACCCTTGAAATGATTCTCATTTTGCGATTCTCAAATTGCGAGTCGCAAATTGAGAATAACTTCACACTCATTCCTATAGGCCTCCTGGCCCATAGAAATGAATGGGAAATTATTCCTTAATTGCGTTTAGCAATTTGCTAATCGCAATTAAGGAATTTTAAGTAATCGCTAAAAAATTGCGATATTTTATATACATACCATTTTGCAATTCTCAAATAGCGATTCTCAAAAAGTCGCTATTTGAGAATCGCAAATAGGTATTTTGATACCAGAACATAAGAACATAGCAGCAAAGCGAGGTCAAGCACGATCACTTACTTAGTTTCATATATATTTTTCAAGAGCAACAACTTCCAGCACCTGCTGCCAAAATGTGCAAATTAAGAAGAAGAATTAAAGACAAAAAGGAAGGTGCACTAAACAAATCAAAAGGATGTAGAATCTTTGGAAATTCTTCTTTATTATTCAATTTCTTTTGGAAACAACAGCGGCACACAGCCAACGCGTTTCATTCCCCAGTGCCTTAGGAACTTCGTCAGGGCTTGAAAAATAATAATAATCTGGGCTCCCGAATTCCACCCGAGCACAGTGTATATCCGTATTAGAGTACCAGAAAAAACGTCACGCCTGAAGAGCAATCACAGTCCTTGAAAGTCTTGCGATAATATGAAGGAATGGCAGTTGAAGATCCCACGAACTGCTAAGGGAAAAACTAAGTTAAGCCACTCTTCAGGGACCCAATTATTGGACGAAGATGTAAGATAATATGTATAGGAGTGCGGATAGCACCGCAGGTATGCAGTGTCCTCCCCAGTCGTTCCCCTCAGAACAGTAGTAACTTAGGACAATGATGAAAATCAGTAAAGAGAACAGTCCTCGTGCAACGGCCAATCCGAAGTTCCGTGATAAGAAACCGAACGGCAAAGTGGCGGGCGTCTCCCTTGGTGCTGCAGGAGTGGTCTGTGGCTGGGTAAGTGGTTGCTTCCATTCATTCATTGATTCAGCCATCCTTTGAATGCTAGTGGTTAGTCACCCATACACACATGCAACCATTCATCCACCAAGTTACTCGTTCTCGCATTTACCCAATACTTGACACACAAACTTACCAATTAATGAAGAGGCACTTTCAGTTTAAGCCAGACCTAGTTCATCAACCAATGCTTTTCTTCTTTCTGCTTATGTGCCTGTAGGCCCTATGCCCTTCTACACTCTCTCCCAAGAGGCAGATGTACTACATCATATAAACATAAACAGAGGGGCTTTGGATCACAACTTTTCATCCATTGATCTGGTGAACTACCATTCACATTTTGCTTCCTCCCACTGTGGCATACTGTATGAGGCAATTGGTTAGCTCATTTTATCCATTGGCTCTCTTAGACTATAAGTGGTGGAATTTCGACTGACTACATTTGCAACACCATAAAAAAATTAATTTCACTGCCTGTTCTTTTGGTAAATAGTTTTACCCCCTTTCTTTCCTCACCGCCAGCAGTTACATGGAGGAAGAATCTCCATGTAACCGCTGGCAGTGAGGAAAGTTGTAATATGCTTGGCGGTGCCCCAGGGCACCACCAAGCATATTGCAGCCTTCAGACTAGCGCGGGACTGCCAGGAAACTTGGTTCCCTGATGGTTGTGGCAGTGAAATGGCAGTCTGACCGCCAAAATTCCAATAGGGCATTTGAACCGGCGGTGCGGCAGTGGCTGGACCACCACCGCTGCGCATCCACAAGTCTGTCGGTCCTCGAACCACATGACTCGTAATCAGGACCGAGGTGTGGAGGGCGATAAAGTATAACACGGCGTCTCCCCAACAGAGTAAAAAACCATACTGTGCATTCCAGATCAGATTCTATGTCTTCAGGCAAAACTATTTCAGAGCTATTGGTACTTTTTCCTTGCACCAATAATAAACGTACTTTACTGCGATGTGCATTTAAACTAAAAAGGGTTTGTTTACCTGAGAAAAGTGCACCTGTTTGTTGGGAACAACTTGTACTGTTAAATTAAATATATGAGCAGTAGATCAATTTCTTTAGTTTATGGTTTATGCAAGCACATAGTCTCCATATTAGGGGGTGGCATGTTTTCTTTCTTTTTCATATTTTTTTATTCCTGTTGCATAAGCTTACAGAAAAAATAATAACCATCGCACCGGTTTGCCAAGGCCATACCTATTCACGTTTTTGACAATGCTGGTTTTATTTGAAATGTAATGTAATGTAAAAAAAATGTATAAAGCGCAACTTACACCCAGCAGTTTCTTGGCGCTAAAGCAAAAGGAAGACAGACAGTCCGTGGGGCGAGAAGCATTAGTTGTAGGCATTACAAAACAAGTGGGTTTTAAGAAGGTACCTAAAATGGGTGTAGGGGAAGGCTAGTCATAGACCTAACGGGAGAGCATTCCAGAAAGCCGGGGCAAGGAATGAGAACCTAAGTCCTCCCAGTTTTTTGCGTTTAAAGGTCGGGCCCGAAGTAAGGCCAGATGAGAGGAACTGAGATTGCGGGAGGGAACATATGGGTGCAATAGTGAAGAAATAAAAGAGGGGCCTGTACCTGCAAGGGACTTAAAAATAATGCAGCCCAGTTTGAACTTGCAGCGCTCAGAGACAGGGAGCCAGTGGAGGGATTTTAACAGAGGAAGGACATGTTGGTGTCTGGGCTGAAATGAAATGAAATGAAAAACAATTTTTAACGCGCAACTAAGCCCAGATGGGCGTCAAGGCGCCTAACCAAATAATACCAGATAACAGAGACTAATCCTAATTACGGATATGCCCTGACGAAACAGCAGGTCTTGAGCGCCTTTTTAAAGGAAGACAGAGAGGGTTGCATCTTAATCTCAAGAGGTAACAAGTTCCATAGTTTGGGAGCAGCGATGGAAAAAGCTCTGTTTCCCCAACGAACCCTTTTGGCACGTGGGACAACCAACAAATTCATCTCTGAAGATCTTAAAGATCTACCAGGCTGGTAGCGGGTCAGCAAGGCACCAAGGGGATCAGAAGAACCCTCTGCCAAAGCTCGATAGACAAGACAAAGGATCTTAAACGAGATCCTGAGATGGATGGGCAGCCAATGAAGGCTCTTTCTGGCCATCGTAGCAGATGAAGCTTTGGGAAGTGCTAAGACAAAACGAGCAGCCGCATTTTGAACCACCTGTAATCGCTGAATGAGCCCCTTGTTGGAGTCTACATAAAGTACTTACAGTAGTCCAACCGTGAACCTATCAGTGCTACTGCCACCTGTTTACGTGCTGAGGGAGAGAGATAGTGAAGAATCCTCCTGAGAATCTTTAGTACTCCCCAGCAGGTGGCCACCGTACGGTTGATCTGCAGAGTCATGGATAAAGAGGTGTCAAAGATAACCCCCAGATTTCTTGCCGACTGGGAGGGAGATGGACAGGTTCCCAGTGAGGCCGGCCACCACTCATCCGACCAAATATCCCGGTCCTTGCCAAAGACCAGGATCTCAGTTTTATCGCCATTCAACTTCAGGGAGTTCTGAAGCATCCAGTCAGAGACTGACTGCATACAGATCCTGAAGTTGGTGGCAGATGATGAAACTGAGTGGGCCAGTGACACCATAATCTGGGTGTCATCGGCGTATGACACCAATTCCATCCCCTGAGATTTTACTAGCCTCGCAAGGGGGGCGACATAAATGTTAAATAGGGTCGGACTAAGAGCCGACCCTTGTGGCACCCCACATTGCAAGGACATAGCAGGGGAAAGGAACTCACCAAGCTTGACTCTTTGCTCCCTGTGCTGTAAAAAGGAGTGCAGGAGGTTCAGAGCCATGCCGGAGATCCCTGCCTCCCTCAACCGAGATGTAAGCGTTGATGGAGACAGGGTGTCAAACGCCGCTGTGAGGTCCAATAGCACCAATACAGTAGTTTGGCCAGCATCCACCTTCCTACGGATGTTATTTGCCACCATAGTCAAAGCCGTCTCAGTACTATGCGCCTTTCGGAACCCATGCTGGGAGCTGTAAAGATACCCAGATGAGTCCAGGAAGGCGGTAAGATGGCCGTTGAGGTGTGTCTCGAGGATCTTAGCAGGAGCGGGTAACAGTGAGATGGGTCTGAAATTTTTCAACTGTTCCGGGTCTAGCGTGGGCTTCTTGAGTAGAGGCTTTACTATCGCCTTCTTCCATATTAAGGGGAAGGTACCTTGGGTTATAGCACCATTCATAACTTCCAGGAGTGGCGGGAGCAATATCGCTCTGCATTCCTTCAATATCCTCAAAGGGCAAGGGTCTAGAGGTGATGAGGATTTGACCCTATCGAGTAGAAGCTCAAGTTCTTCTCGAGTAAGTGGTGGAAAGACCGTTAGACTATCCGAGTGGTCTCTAGTCCAGGCTTCTAATTTGTTCAGGGTTTGGAGTGAGGAGTCGGCTAGGGACCTTCTCTGAGTTTCCACCGCAAGATAGATGTCCTCAATTTTCTTGTGGAAGAACTCTGATATGTTATTGCAGATCTCCTGCGAGCCCACAACTGGATCCGGGACCTGTAGGGAGCAGAGGGAGTCTACAATCTTGAAAAGCTCCCTGGAGGAAGTAAGGGAGGTAGTAAGATTCGAGAAGTACTGCTGCTTTTCCCTGATAACACTAGATTTGTAATCGGCAAGCAGTCCCTTATGTAATTCCCTTTCAATAGGATCCCATGCTTTCCTCCATTTTCTTTCCTGTCTTCTACAGCCTTGTCGAAGAAGTCTAAGTGAATCCGTGTACCACGGAGCAGTGGGCTTACGGCGAGCCGAGTATCTAAAAGACGGGGGAGCCAGCTCATCAACCGCTATTGTAATAGAGTCAGAGAGCAATCCCGCTGCATCCTCCACATCTCCCAGGGAAGAGAAGGTGAACTTCTTTATGTATGGTTCAAGAGTGTCATTGGTAATGTTCTTAAAGCTCCTTTTTGGACCTCTGGTAGTGGAGAACAAATCGGATGTTCCTTCCGAAGGAAGGGCCATCAGGAGAGGGATCGCCGAATGGTCCGACCAGACCAGAGGCACCGGGGTATCAACAGACAGTCTGTCGTCGTTAGTAAAGACTCCATCAAGAGTGTGGCCCGCCAGATGAGTAGGGCTGTTGACCAGCTGTATGCATTCACAGGCTGCTAATGCATCCACTAACCTGATGGTATCTGGATCCCTTGTGTTGTCCAAATGAAAGTTGAAGTCCCCAAGAATGGACAGATGGGAATTGCCAAAGTAGGGTTCCAGGATTCTGAGAAGGTCATCAGTGCCAGGGGGTCTATACATAAGGATTCCTGAAAAGGAGACCGAGGGAGCAAACAGGATAGAAAAATGCAGGGCCTCAAAAGAATCCGATACTACAGACAAGGCTTTGATCGTGCAGGGCGAAGTGGCCTTGCAGACAACCGCAAGTCCACCCCCTCTGCGTATAGGTCGATCTTGTTGCAGTAATTTATAACCCTCTGGGATGGCCATCACTAGGTCATGTCCGGAAGACTCCGAAGCCCATGTTTCTGTGACAAACATCCAATCGGGTTGCCTGTCTACCACAAAGTCATGGAATGCAATATTATTTTTAATAAGGGATCTAGCATTGATTAGAAAGCCCTTTTTTATCAGAGTGTTCCTAGCCACTTTAGAAGATGTGGGCGGTAATATTACAGATTTGCACGTGTGACAGCGGGAGGAATGCAGAATGCCTTGTGGGGAAAATCTATGGGTACATGATAAACATGGGGGCTTTAGGGCTAATAGCTCAGACAAGGAATACAGATGCATTCCCGAAGATCGTGTAGATGGATAAGCCGTGCAGCCTGGTTTTGTACAAGTTGTAACCTCTTCAGTTGGTATGCCGGTATACCGACATAAAGGGAGTTGGCATAGTCTATCCTAGAGATGACTAAAGCCAACAGGACCAGGGTGAGAGCCTCGGTGGTCAAGAAACGGGCAATCTTACGGATCTTTCTTAACTGGAAAAAACTGGAAGAGACTACCGCGTTAATCTGGGGCTCCGCGTAATTAAACGCGGTGACACAGCTGCCTCGTAAGGACCGGATGAGGGGAGTCAGGTATAAATTAAAAAGAAGAGGGGATAAGGAGGAGCCCTGCGGGACGCCGCAGGTTAGCCCGACCTCATCAGCAGAGAACTGAGAGAGCCGAACCGCCTGACGGCGGTTACTCAGAAAGGAGCGGACCCAGTCAAGGGCGGTGCCCCGGATGCCTCCCTGACACGGCCGACCAGGATATCATGGTCGACCGTGTCAAAGGCGGCCGACAGATCCAGGAGCACCAAAACCTGACTGGTATTGGAGTCAGCCCCTCTCCGCAACTCCTCCATAACTGAAAGAATGACGGATTCTGTGGAATGATTGGGTCTGAATCCGGCCTGTTGGGAGTCAAGGAATTGAGAGTCTTCAATAAAAGTGCTCAGGATGTTAGTAACATGAGACTCCAGGACCTTGCTAAGATAGGGGAGAAGGGAGATGGGGCGGCTCATGACCGTAGGGTCTGCCGTAGGTTTTTTCAGGATGGGCACAACCTCTGCTCTTTTAAATGACCCAGGAACTAGGCTGGAGGAGAGAGAGTTGTTAAACAGTGCCAGAGGGGGGGAGGAACAACCTGTAAAAGCTTCACGGAGAATCGAGGGGGGGCAGCAGTCCATAGGGGATCCAGAAGCAACCTTGTTTAAGAGAGCCAGAAGCTCCATCTCCGAGATTGGAGGAATCTGAGTCAGCTGCATAGGGTTGGGAGAGAACCAGGAGGGGTCGGCCCCGGGGGGGTGGAGCGGGGCCGAGGACAAAATGCTGTTTTTAATATTGGCAATTTTCTCCACGAAGAAAAGATTTAAGGAGTCACAAAGTGCACGTGAAGGGAAAGGTTTAATGGTAATCCTATCTGGGTTCGACAGTTCCTCCACAATAGAAAAAATATCCTTGGTACTAGTGGCGAAATCAACAATCTTTTTACAGAAATAAGTGGTCTTGGCTTGCAGGACCGCTGTTTTATATTCTTTAAGCAGGGTTAGAAACCGCAGTTTCATGTCGGGGGCATAGCCGCGACGCCACCGGCGCTCAGCCTGCCTAAGACCCAGCTTCTGGACTTTAAGGTCCTCAGTGAACCACCTTTGAGCGTCATGCAGGTGCTTAAGCTTAATCTGTCTAAGCGGAGCCACAGTATCGCTTGCTGACTCCAGCCAGTGTGTGAGGGCAGAAGCTTGGGTGTCAATCGAACCAAAATTAGAGGGGGAGGAGGTTCTCAGTAAGGAAACAAATTCGCTAAGGTCGATCCGATTCCAATTCCGGGCCGAGAGGTTACCATCCAGGGCTCTGCTAGGGGAGGGGGCGGCCATGAGAGAAAAGGAAATTATGAAATGGCCTGACCATAGACAGGGTGAGATGGAAAGGGTGGATATGTCCAGTTTGGAAGTCCAAATCTGGTCCAAAATGTGATCCTTAATATGGGTTGCTGATTTTATATGAGAAAGACAGTTCATACTAGATAAAAGATCAGAAAATGTAGCATCAAAGGGCCAATAATTAAAGTCACCTAGGACTAAAATTCTAGAATTGTTAATAACGAATTGGGAGAGCATGTCCCCAAACATCGGAGGAAAATTGGGCATAGACGGGGGGGGACGGTAGACTAGGACACAGATAAAATGGGTCACTGAAGATTCCAGTCTCAGTACAAGATAGTCGACCGAGGGGATACCAACTGGAGTTAGGGCGGAGAATCTGATAGCGTTTCTAACAATCGCTGCGACCCCACCTCCCAACTTACCAGAGGCTCTGTTCGCTTGGATGATGTAATAGCCAGTGGGGATTGCAGCAAGAATGTCAGGGGCAGACTCCTCATTGAGCCATGTCTCTGTTAGTAGCAATATGTCCGGTTTCTCAGAATCTAACAGGGCAAAGATTTCCAACTGGTGTTTCACCAGTGAGCGTGTATTAAGATAGGTCACTGTGAGATTGGAGTATGAAGACCTATTCATAGGAGGAGAGTTGATGGCTGAAAGAGGGACTGAAGACAGGGGGGTTACTATTTCAGGAAAGGTGGCTCTGGCGCAGAGAAGCCCCAGTGACTCACAGCTCGACAGAGACACGGGGTGGGTGGGACAATGAGAATGCAATCGGATCAGGTCAGCAGAAGTGTATTTGATAAAACCGGCAGAGGGACATGCCCCATGCCCCGGCCGGCCACGGACGGGCGCAGACGGGCTTGCCTTAGGCGCGCCTTTGGCGCACTGACGGCGCGCCCGCTGCGCGTCCGAAATATACACATTTTAATAGGGTGGTGATGGGGGCGTGGCCTCGGGATTAGTGGGCGTGGCCTGTGGGCAGCTCGAGTGATGGTGCCGAAGAATGAATTTCCCCACCCGCGGCAGCGCTAGCCTCCGCTGCGCGTGGTTGGCCAGGTGGAACAGAAAGTGCAAGTGCCCAGGGTGCTTCGAGCATACAGAGAACGTAAAACAATCATTCACATTACAATGTTTAAAATAATCACAAGAATCTCTCCCGGCTTCCACCTCAGGAGTGTCAGAATCCTAAGCGCGGGCTTGCAATCAGCGCGGCTTAAGAGGTAAAGGGGGCGTGGCCTCGGTTTTAGTGGGCGTGGCCTGTGGGCAGCTCGAGTGATGGCGCCGAAGAATGAATTTCCCCGCCCGCGGCAGCGCTAGCCTCCGCTGCGCGTGTTTGGCCAGGTGGAACAGAAAGTGCCAGTGCCCAGGGTGCTTCGAGCATACAGAGAAGGTAAAACAATCATTCACATTACAATGTTTGAAATAATCACAAGAATCTCTCCCGGCTTCCGCCTCAGGAGTGTCAGAATCCTAAGAGCGGGCTTGCAATCAGCGCGGCTTAAGAGGTAAAGGGGGCGTGGCCTCGGTTTTAGTGGGCGTGGCCTGTGGGCAGCTCGAGTGATGGCGCCGAAGAATGAATTTCCCCGCCCGCGGCAGCGCTAGCCTCCGCTGCGCGTGGTTGGCCAGGTGGAACAGAAAATGCAAGTGCCCAGGGTGCTTCGAGCATACAGAGAAGGTAAAACAATCATTCACATTACAATGTTTAAAATAATCACAAGAATCTCTCCCGGCTTCCGCCTCAGGAGTGTCAATGGGCGAACTAATTCTTTTTAGCAATATGTCCTTTATAAGATTTCTGTCAAATGATTTGAAACTTGCAAAGGAACCTAGGGGCATATTATCCACCACCAGTGATAATTCGCAGGCTATCGTAGGAAATCGTCGCCATGCTAGCGCTGTATCAACAACGCATAGCGCAATTGCGATAATTATTCCTGCGATAGCGGTGTTTTCCATGGAACATCACTCGATGTTCCATGGAAAACGGTGATAACCTTGCTAATACAACCCTGTGGGCGTATCAGCATAATCCACCCCCTACGTTGTGAATAGGTAAATCAGGATTTTAGCAGACGTTAGTTTTTTACGAAAACATCTGCTAAAATCCTGAGGGCCACCATGTAAATATCGCAAAGTACATTTCACGATAATTTACAAGGTAGTCCATTAGGGGTACGCCCAGTGACGCCCACTTTGCGTCTTATTAGAGATGTAAAGCGAGGCATCGGCAAAACGGCTGCTAACATGCGCTAATGCATGTTAGCACTGGCTTGCAAATAGGGCAATAAGATTATCTCCGCTTTTTTGGCTTTTAAAGCCGAAAAAGCGGAGATAAGGCCCTTGTTAATATGCCCACTAGTCTCCAACAATTTCCCTGTTAGCTTTTGGTCCAATTTAAACACTTTCACACATTGTTACCAAAAAAAAAAAATCTTCCTTGAATTCCCTTGCAGATATACATGTTCCTTCAAAGGTCGTGAGCAGATCAGGAAGCCATAGACTTCTCTTAAAGGTCACCTGGGATGTTGTATTTGATTGTACTCGGTTGAACTTGCGTGTCTATTCCTGAAAGCTTATCCTGTGTTTGTGAATTGCGAATAATTTTGCAAGCATCCTGGAATTATTCTGAGAGTTTACAGAGCCTTTTTGGGAAACGAAAATGATGTCATTTGATGCCTCCTTATTAACAGACAATGGTCTGAAGGGGAGAAAGTGCATCATCCGCTCCCACAGCACATTCCTTCGTGTATGGCGATGACGAGGAACACGAGATAGAAGTTCACAAGCAAAGTGCGACGGGGTCACGGAGTTGAAACATCTGCCATTCATGGAAGTTCACACAAATTAAACACACAGTGAATCTGGATTTGCGAAAGTACAGGAAATGCTTTTATTAAAGTCTTTAAGCTCATTCTTTAAGTACAAGAATCATATATCTGTAAAGTGTTTTCAGTAAAAAGAACCCATCCTAAAAAAATGCTTAAAGTTGTTTTAGTCAATATGCTGTCATTTTAGCAAATTAAAATAAGCAATCGGAAAGCCAATAGAGCTGGCCTTTCGCGAAGCTCTAATTTAATCTTATTTTATATTTATTTCAGTTTTGTAAACACATGCAATAGACATTAAAACGTGTAGAAGTAGTGAAAAGTAAATCTGATTGTGGCGTTTATATACTGCTCAAAAAAGAAAAGAAAAAATGGCACATTACAAAAAATAATTGATTTAAAAAAAATTAATTTATAGCAAAAATGAAAGCAGTGAATGGTTACCAGTCACATCATTGAAGCACTGAAGTGGTCTAATTTCTAAATGAAGGTGCATATGTGCAAGAGTGATATGTTGTCACAGTGAAGAGAGCCAAGGGCTGGCACATTGATGGATGTAGGCTACGTTGAGAGGATGAATGACACTTGAACAGACCAAAGGATGAAGAGGGTTGACAGTCTCAACCATATCACCCAATAGCAGTCTCTCTATGGTAACCAGGTCCTAACAGTAGCGTCTTCCGGTAGGAGTGCTACTGTGCGTTGATGTGGGGCGGGGGGAGGGGCAGGGTGGGGTTTAGTAAACACCGGAATATGGATGAATGCAGGTAAGTTGACAATTAAATCAATAAAATGAATTGCGTTGTGCACGCTGCATCGCATTTGGCAATGCAGCACGAGCAAAAAAATTTTTTTTATTGATTTCATTGTCAACTTACCTGAAATAATCCGTATTCCAGTGATTACTACCCCCCCAAACTGCCCCTCCCCCGCCCCACTACAACGCCCGGTAGCCCTCCCACCTGGAGCAGCTACTGGGTCCTAATTACAACTACACAGCACATTGATGACTGACACTGTGTAATATATATATATATATACACATATATATAATATTACGGTTTCCTCAACTTAAGGATTCCACGGCACTCCGGAGTAAGTTCAAAAGTTTGATTTTAATTTTGGTCGCTCCTAGGCAAAGACATTACCTCAACGCATTTCAGTGCTCACACGCACCTTAGTCATGGGGCCGACCATGTAGTACATTCTTCCTTTTAACAATACATGTTGCAGACATAATAGAAGAAACATTGGACCTGAACTCAAAGAGTGGACAGAACAGATAATTCTATGTGTACATTACAAGGATGATGTGTTTGCACTCTGGACAGGAGATGAAACTACAGACAGGGAATCTGTAAAAAAAATCAACCAGAATTCCTTAAACCTAAGCTTAATTAAGAAAGATCCAGTTATAGGAAACAGTATCTCGAATAAACCACAGGTCACATGCAGGAAAGCCAGATCAATGAGGGACATTCTAGTGAAAAGTGAGGTAGCCTTAACTGTGCACACTTGGCTGAAACCCAGATCGGCTTTTAAGAAATGCGGCTGGTGTAAAGAATGTGAGAATGTGAAGAACCTGACAGAGTTAATGACTCTGTTCCAGAAAATCATAGGAATAAAGAAAAATCTAACTTGCAAAACAGAATATGCAGTATGTGCCCTATTGTGTCCCTGCCCCAAATGGTATATGGGAAGTACCATTTTGCCAGTACACAAGCGTATCTTGCAGCATCTTAGAACAATAAAAAAACAATGACAGTTCTTATCCAGCGGAAAGACATTTTCATAAAATACATGCAGGGTACCATAAGTTATTACATTACAGTGTAATAGATAGTGTGCCAAAGAAAGCAAGAGAGGGGAGAAGAGAGAAAGATCTGAGGAGACTAAGGTTGCTTTACGTTATAGAAATTGATTGCAAGGAACCAGTGGGACTGAAAATTGATGAGGAGCTATTTGTCCACCTTTTCAGCAAGTTAAGAGTGAATATTTCTTGTACTAGGTAAGGTCAGATGGCTGCACAAAATCACTTTTGCTTTGTCATAGAATAATTGCCGTGCAGATTGCACAGCAAACGTACATATGTTGGGACGGCAATTGATGGCAAAAGGTGCTTTTGAATTCTGTTACAGTGAATTAACGACATATTTATTGGAGGCATGTTAGAAAATGTTTATAATGCATCCTATTCTATGATAGTTTATGGTTTCTTCTGGGGTAGAGTGCTGTTGTGAGCAGGTTGGTACTCAAATATGTCCTACATTATAAGACACTCATAAACCTAATTTGGTGCCAATAATAGTTACAGGCAAAACATTAACATAAGCTGTGCTGGAGCACTGTACTTCTGAGTTTCTTTCCCTGTGTGATTTCATCAGGAGAAATCCGGTGAACTTTGTGCCCAGTGGTATTCCCAAAATAAGGCAAACCCTGTTATTCACCATGTCTCAGCATAAAACGTGGAATACTGCACTAAAATGACATCATCTCAATATAAAAAATGTGGTGTGGGAAAGGATAACCTGCCCACTGAGATGCACGCTCAGTTTTTATTGAAACCGATTGTTTCTTCACATTCTTAAGTACATTGATCAAATGACGTTATAAATGACTTTCAAATGAATTTCCATCCATTTATTAATCAAATGTCGGATGTATTCATAATCAATTTCTTATGTTGCACATCATTGTTTTACAATCCTTCTTAAACACCCAATGCATTTTGGGTCTGTCAAGGAAGACCCTTCGTCAGGGGTCTGTGAAAATGAAATGATACAGGACCAAATTAGAAACTCCACTTTCTAATATATAACACATAATGCGATGGGTTCGTTATTTTAACTGGGTGCATTAAACTCGGGTGCCTATTGGAAAAGAATTCGGAATTGGAGTGAGGGTGGCGAATGTGGAGAATCAAAAACTCCCGGCGTGATAAGAGGGATATGGTGACTATCGTCAAAATTAATGTGGCTAGGTGTTCGACTCGAGTGCTATTAAAAATTCCAAAGGTCGAAGCTCTGTCATGGAGATCAAGCAGAGAAGATAATTCCAGCATGCAAAAAAAATTAGATATTGAAGAAATGGAAGTTACAGAACTTACGGAAAGACCGTGCTAGCCGCGTCTCGGCGTTTCCAGTGTTGTTTAGGGATACGGAAGTGCCCCAGTGGTTAACCAATAAGATTTAACACATGAGCGTCAGGCTCGAGTCACGTGATGAGAGGATAACGGCTTCCAGGAAGTCTTCCCCGATAGATGTGCATAACATGAATAAAGTTCGAAAAATGTGAAAACAAAACGTAAAGGTGAAAAAACGCTGAAATGAAAGCGTGAACCCGGTAATATAGTGAGAATTGTTCTGTGGAATGGGTATTTCATTTAAATGTGACTGTTAGTTACAATTCTTGTGGACAACATTTAACAATATGCATATATGTTAAGAGACAATTATAGTTCTGGGGAGAAAGAATAATAGATCAGCCAATGTCAATGCAATTCCTACATATTCCTTACTTGAGAATTGCAAATTGCAAATTGCGATAATTTGCATGCATTCCTTTGGGCCAAGAGGCCTATTGGAATGAATGGGAAGACATTTGCAATTTGCGAATACCCATTAGGTACTCACAAATTGCAAATGCAATTTCAAGGGTGCAAGGGTGTCAAAAGGACACCCTGTTGCACCCCAGAAATTATTATGTGTGCACATTTGGCACACATATGAGCACCACATGGCACTTTGAAAAATGCATAATAGTGCATTTTTCAAGGAAATCGCAAATTACCACCAACTTGAAGTTGGTGGTAATTTGCGATGTCTTAGGGTAAATCGCAATTCGTGGCTGCTCCCAGAATGGTATTTAAGGAATGCAATTGCAAAATAGGGAATCCCTATTTCCCTAATTTGCGATGGCCTTTTGGGATGATACATCCCAAAAGGCATTTTCCTGTTCGCAAACGGGCCGATTCTGAGTATTGGCCCATTTGCGAATGGGAAAATGGCTTCATATATATACCCCTATATCTTTTCCATGGAGCAGTGTTTCCTAGTATATTTTGAATAATTTTTAAGATGAACATAACTCATATCCTGAATATCTGATTTAGTTACAGAAAAGTGCTAGAGTGCAGTTTAACTACTAGTTGAAAATTATCCAGTCCCCATAGTAGATGCAAAACATTTCTTCGCCATAATACTCCTTAAGGAGTTTTCTCTAGCATGTAGTAAACAATGGTAACACCGTAATATAGTGGCCAGCCCTCTTACTAAAGTGCTCTCCAGTCCTAGTTCCAACCATAGGGCTTCCTTAGCGACCATAAAGTTAAGGTGACAATAGTACGAAGAATTTTCCCCTCCACCTTATGCATAAAATGCAATTGGTCAGTAGGTATTGTCTTTATAGCATCTAAAAGTGACGGGGAAATCTTCATTTTATATATTGTTAAGAGGTAATTGAAATGCTATTGCCCTGTTGCTGCATTAGTGCATCCCCAGGGGCCAGCGCCTTATTTGACATGAGCAACATTCTCAGTGTTGCTCAAGTTTGCCATCATTATCCTGCCAAGATAAGGGTAGGATTTTACCCTTCTATATTGGAATTATTTAGCAACCAATCATACTTTATATTTATCTGGGGAGGACTACAGCCCCCAGACTGCTCCCTGCCTGCCGCTGACCTCAACACGCGCCAGGAGGCGCATATGTTTGATCGCGGCTCCCACTTTGCAGGACGTGCGTGCGTGAGCCAAGTGCGGGCCTGTCCTTGCCCGTCATTGCTAGGAAGAGGCAGGGCAGGGCCCCCCCTTTTGCTTGTTATCTAGTGAAGGCTTATCCGGGAGGCTGCAAGTCTATTAAGGTACTGTTCAGTGACATTTGATATCCGCTTCCTATACAGTGGTTACATTTGACTTATGACAACGGTCCACTGTCTTCTAAAATTCAATTGTGTAGATTCAACTAAAACACTAATGCTATCAATCAGTGATAGGGAAAAGAAAGACCATGGAAGGGGGTGGAGAGGGGGAGGGTGGCAAAACTCGCAAAGGGAAAAAGGCTAGGAAGGCATCTTAAAACTTAGCAAGCAATTGTGTTCTAGATCGTATTGACACACTTATAGAGGAATGCGAGGATCTACTGGTGAGCGGGCCTAATTTGCATTCGAGGGACAAGCCCCTGATTAGCTTAGTGCACTCCACCAGGAATAGCCCAAACAACTGTCCAGTGATCCCCAATATGTTTCTCAAGTTCAAAAAAGGTTCTAAGGAGAGCAAGGATAAGAGCCAAACAAGTTCTGCCAGGGAGTTAACTCCCACTGTCATTGTCTTAAACCCCCTGGAAATTTATGGTACCCAGCCCTTAGGAATTAATCCCTTAGTTACTTGTACTAATAGATTCACCATTCTGTCCGACTCCCAGGGGATGGAAGTACACAGGGTACCGAAGTGCCATTGGGTAAAGGCGTAGAGCAGGCCGCGAACCAGGTTGGGAATTACAATCCTGACACACAAGAGATTATTCGGGTAGTCCGCTCGCTTCAGACTGAATTAGGGTCTCTGAAAGTCATGATGGTGAACATAACAACTATGCTAAGCATTTGACGCAAGGAAAGTCTTCTAGCACCCTCTGCCCAACCTGCAGTGCCAACTTCACTTGCACCCTACCACTAGCTCAGGGAAAGTCATCTGTCCCTCAAGCCAAGGAGACACTGAGTAAAGTGACCTCTCCTTGTATGCTCCTCGCATGTAGTAAGGTGGCCAAACAGCATTTTGTCTACATCGGTCTCTATTGGAAGTATTGCCCCATCCGCCACCAGAACCATAACTGGCTACCTGCTTCATAATGCAACTAGTAAGCAGGAACGGACACAGCAGGGTAGGAGCATATACACCAGCACACCGTCAATCGGGCAGAGCATATACCATGATGAGAAGGGGGTTTGCGCAGTCATCAAGACTCATAAAACTCATAGAACTTTTATGGTGAATGTTCAGAAACTGGGTCAAAACATAATATAAAGTGCAGATTCACTGACCAATAAGGTCATACACTGGATACGGTATGTAAGGGGCTGACGCTCTATTGGAAGTATTGCCCCGTCCGCCACCAGACCCATAACGGGCTCCCTGCTTAATAATGCAACTAGTAAGCAGGTACAGCCACAGCAAGGTAGGAGCATAAACATCAGCACCCCATCAATCACGCAGCGCGTATACCATGAAGAGAGGGGGGTTTGCGCAACCATCAAGACTCATAAAACTCATAGAATTTTTATGTTGAATGTTCTGAAACTGGGGCAAAACAAAATAGAAAGTGCAGAATTACTGACCAATAAGGTTATACACTGGATACGGTATGTAAGGGGCTGTCGCTCCGTAATAAGGGAGGACATTGTGAAAGCGGGTAGGCATACTTCTCCCACTAACTTTACAGAATGAAGCTCCAGTTGAAAATTTGTTGGCACTTGAATTTAGAACCTGTTCCCCTGACCACTCGTCTATCCAGTTTAGCCAGTGTCCGTTTGCCAGTAATATTAACAACCATCATGGGCAACTGGCAATTAGAATAGGCAGTTCTACTCTTGAATGCAATGACTGACTGACTGGTGCGCATGTATTATGCTCTGATAGTGGTAAAGACCTGCCAACAACTAGGGAAAACGCCCTACTAATGACAAGGTCTTGCAGAGTTCAAAATAGGCCATTAAAGCCCTCTCAAAATGTATCCTTAAATACACCCGACCCGTGGCTTTAATAAGATCTAGCAACCCCTCCATAAAGAATCTCAAAGATCTAACACCAAGCATTCAAGATCCTAAAAGGTACACTCTGTTATTGTCGAACATTGCAGGAATTGGCTCTAAATTACTGTCTCCAGATTGGCTAGCGTTTATTGATCTTTTTGATATTTGTTGCTTTTAAGAAACCTGGTTATTAACTGCACAACATCGGGTAGTTTTTTTTAATTATTACGTGCCAGCAGTAAAAGGGGCAAAAGGGCCCCCCTCGGGTGGTTTGACCGTATGGGTCCGACAATCATTAGATATTTGTATCAAGGGACTTCCTACCAATAGCAACGACATCCAAACCTTAAGATTAAACCTGGGATCATTAGGTAAAGTTGATATTTTTAACATCTACGTGAGGGGAATAGGAAGGGGTAGGTCTCCTAAGTTTTAGCGTCTTTAGATGATCTCCTTGATTCCCACACACAAGAAAGTAAAATTGTTATAGTAGGTGATTTTAATACAACATTTGAGCCACTTGTCAGGGAGGACAGGGAGGAATGGTTCCTCACTGAAGAGGAAGATGCCCAGTGGGGAATTTCAAAGCTGGAGCTAGTTCCCATAAAGAGATGGACAGAGCCGGTAATATAGATACATTCTGTCTGCTTAGAGAAGGGGCTTAGGGCACTAAATGGCAGGACTCCCCAAAATAAGTTAGGGGTTAACACATTTAATAACAGGTTTAGTAAAAGCAGGATTGACTATATACTCGTTAGCCTGAAACTCTGGCATACCGTCGACATGGAGGTGAGGGATTGACTTGAAAGCGATCACAATCCTCTGTGTGTGGCTTTGACATGGTGGCTGCCCGAACAAGTGTCCCGTAGAGAAATTAAACTACACTCTCATGATGTTTTCCCTATGAATAACATGAGAAGACTCAAGTGGTCGAGTGTAGTTGAAGACCCAGGGGCTTTGGATAAAATTGCAAAGGAGGTTGACCAAGCCGTAATAATGCTGAATAGCATATCTTTTAATAGCACTAGTTTGGAGAATGTCATCCAGTCTAAAGATAGTCTTTTTTCACACTTGGGAACCTATTTTCTCAAACCCCGTAAGTAAAAAAAAGTAACACATCAGAACCCCTGCCGCTGGTACAATAGAGATTGCCAGCAGGCAAGAGCTCTTCTGGGGAAGGCCATCAAAGGTGATGAATCAGCCACAGTTCGTGTAGCCAGGACAGCATACAAAAATTCTATGGCCAAAGCAAAGCGCACTTGGGACGAAAAAAGGTGGCAGGACCTTAAAGAGGCCAATAATAAGAAGGATAGTAAATATTTCTGGAACATTATTAAACGGGACAGAGAGTGTATTCCTGAATCTCCAATCAATCATGTTCCGCAGGAAGAGTGGGATAAACACTTTGGACCACAATATGCACGTAGCCCCTTAGAGTTGATTATGGGTTGGGTAAGCTGTGTATTTGTTGTAGATGAGGCTTTCAACACCAAAGACGTTGAGACAGCCCTTGGTGCTGTTGTTGGAGGGAGAGCTCCCAGCCCAGATGGCGCCCCTACTGATGTGTTCCTCCACGACAAAGCCAGATGGAAAAAATAATTTTGCTATTGGCTAATGCAATTGTGCGAGGGGCTCCAATACCGGACTCCTGGGAAGGAGCCAAAATAATCACCCATGTATAAAAAAGGTGATAAATCATCACCAGGGAACTATCAACCCATTAGCTTGATTGACTCATTACAAAAAATACTGGGGAGATTAATCCTTAATAAGATCCAAGACTGGGCTGAGGAGTAAAGCATACTGTCCCCCTTGCAAGCTGGCTTCCGTGCATGCACAAGTATCATCGATCAGGTGTTTTGTTTTGTTTTACTACACTGGAAGGTGATGACCTTGGGCAAAGGCAGCATGTATGCTGCCTTTGTGGATCTAAAATCGGCTTTCGATCTTGTCCCTCATTCAAGGCTATGGGTGACCCTTCAAGACTTGGGGATGCCCACCGAACTTTTGACGCTTTTAAAGAGACTGCATGAGGGTAACTATGCAAAAATACGTTGGGGTTCCCAAGGCCAGATGACATTTTCATGTTGAGCGAGGGGTGTGCCAGGGATGCGTTATGGCCCGACCTTGTTCACTTTGTTCATTAATGGGATAGTTGATTGTATGACACGTGTGAACACAGAAGCCTCGATTTTAGCAGGGAATAAAATCCCGATTTTAATCCCACGCATGCCCACGCATGCGCATTTCTTGCGAGAAATGCGCAAGCGCGGGCAGCCGCGCATGCACATTTGGATGGGGGAAGTCGGCGCGAAATAGAAGAGGGAGCCCCGGGACGCCGTGGACCAGGTAAGTGCCTTTAAATTACTTTTAATGTAGTTGTTACCTCAAATTAGGTATGTAGAAGAGGGCGGAAGGGAGGCGGGCGGCGCGTAGTGGGGCTACGCGAAGTGTGTGAGTGGGCGTAGCATCATGCCCACTTCACATAGCTTCACGTAGCCCCACTACGCATACTACGCCCAGGGTTAGTTCCTATATCTAGGGGTGAATATACAGAGCAACTTAAAGTGGCACCATCAGATTGACATGGCCACACTGAAACATCGGCAACTATCGGGGGCCTTACACCTTGAACATAACAGATCTCTTACGAAACCTATTAGACCAGTGCTGCAAGTTTATGACGCAAAAGTGATTAGCTCTGCACGTTACGGTGCAGAACTATGGGGGTTAGAGAACTTGTCTAAACTTAGCGTATCTGAAAACAAGTTCTTGCGAGGCATTACCAATCTCCCACAAAGCACACCACTTTGTCTGCTGTTGTACGACCTTGGGAGGAAATCCATTCTTGATACTGCTAAGCTACGCACTGTGTTGTATTGGTGAAGATTGTGGACAACACCAGAACTGGCACCCTATGCCGAGGGTTTCATGGACATTATAAAAGCTGACACTTCACAAAATCAGTTGGCTGCGTGGAGTTAAAAATATCCTAGTACAAATTGGAATGTCAATGCTCTGGGATGAACTTACCATAGCTTGTTTTCCAACAAAGGAGGATTTAAAAGAAAAATACTGGGAGATGGTTACACTTAAGGCCCTTAATACCAGTGGTGCATCCTCATTAACAGGAACATTCTTGGAATTCAAACTCATCTCGACTTACGAACCGTACTGGGACACTGTCACTAAACCCCTAAATAGGAAGCTCTATTTTCAGCTGAGAGCGGGCACGCTGCCCCTAAGGTCGTTTACTTCAAGGTGGAGTAAAGCATGTGAGAGCAAGTGTCCTAGTTGCTTGGCCTGCAATGAATCAGTTGCGCACATGTTATTCGCCTGCCCAGCCTATGAAACCCCACGCAGAGTATGGTTGAGGCCTGTATGTAAACTCTTGGGGACAAGGAGCAGTCTGGCAGCTGAAAGAATATTGCGTACGAATACCACATCCCCTATATTTCTGGCAGTTGCCAAATATCTAGGTTGAATGGGGATAATTAGGTCAAAATCCATCTCCATTTAAAAATGTGTTTGTATAATTCTGCCAAAATACTTCTCTAGTTATCATTTTAGACAACCAGTTCGAACCCCACATTAGTTCCCCATTAGTATGAATTCATATTTATAGTGCTTTTTATGAATTTTGATATACTGTCTTAGGAAATAAGATGTTTCCGTTAGGCTTGATTATCTGTGAACGTAGAGAATGCCTTAGGAAATCATGAATCATTGTGGATGTATAAAATATATGTATTTGCCCATTGGCCAAACAGGCTTTTTGTATACAATTGTGCGACATTTTTTAATGTAAATATTATATATACTTTTATGTGCTTCTATGACTATGTGTCAAATAAAGCTGTTTGGAACTGGAATTGATTTATCTGACACCCAATTGAACGAAATCATATGACTTTATTTTTATTTATTGTCACCTTTGTAATGGAGCATTTGAATATGATAACAAGTTATCAAGACGCCTAAGAAGACCTCCAGGGATCAGGTTCAGCAAAAAAATATAGTCAGCATAAAGGAGAGTTCCTAAAGGATGCCAGCCTAATTTTGGGGGGTTCACTGACAAAATATCGATGTAAAAAAAGTATGAAGTAAGAAATATTGATTAACAAATATACAATGCAAAAATATTGACTCCCTATATTTAAACTGGTAAGTACAACAATATCACAAACAAACAATTGAGGTTAAAAATATAGTTGTAAAAAATATTGCATTTTATATATATATAAAATAAAATAATTCATATTAAATGTGTTAAATAATAAGATTAATATAAAAAATAAAGTATATTTAATATAAATTACATAAATATAATACATAAACGTAATAAATAAATAAAATAGACACACATACATAATAATTCATATATATTTACTTTAAACAATTAATAAGCTATTAATTTTATTGTATAACTTTAAAATTATATAAAAATGTACATATATATATATGTGTGTGTGTGTGTGTGTGTGTGTGTGTGTGTGTGTGTGTACCAATAACATAAAATCTAATTTGAAACCTTCTTTTATAAATTAAAACATTAAACTATTTACAAATCTTGGATGTGTTGGATAGCGGAGGGTTAAAATTTACGATCCTCACTCCAGTGAGCGCAACAGTAGGGAAAGGGTTGGATAGTGGTGGGATAAAATTTACTATTCCCAATCCAATAATTGTAAAAGCAAGGAAAGTGTAGGATAATAGTGGGGTAAAAATTACTATTCCCACTGCAGTGAGTGCAACAGTAGGGAAAGTGTTGGATTGCAGAGGAGTAACAATTAATATTCTCACTCCAGTTAGTTCAAAATTAGAAACAAACAACATTTTAGCAACAGATATTGTTTGAAAAACAAAATAAACTAAACATATATATGTTAAAAATTAAAATACAAATATGTTTAACATTTCAAAATGTAAAATAACATATTATGTTAAATTCATATGGCAAATACCTACAAATATTAGATTAAATAAAATTATTTCCAAACCAGTATACATTTTTAATTAGAAATTATTTAGAAACAAAAACATTAATTATTTCATAAATTCACTTTTTTATTTCCTACTCTAGAACACCACACAATTCACAACCGACATCTACATTTTAAAAAAAGTACTTCCTTAATTACCATAATTAATTACCAATTACAAAATTAATATGAATTTAAAAACAAATTAAAACTCATGTAAATTATTTAACTTCCCACACGTTACCACTATAATCCCCACAACCCACAGCTAAAATTAACACTAAAGAAATTAACTACACAATTAAAAACATTGTCAATTAAATAACTAACAGTATTTAACAACTAATTATACAGTAAATAAAATTAATTGACTCCCCCCTTCACCACTATAAACCCAAAACCCAAAACCTAAATAATTACATTCATTAATTATCAATGAATTAAATAAAAGTAATGATCAACTAATCATTCATTAATTAAAAATAAGTTACTTCTCACCCTTTATCCCTAAAAACCCCACAACCAACAACTAAAATTAATTACACAATTTTCATATTTAATTATCAATTAAATAATTAAGATTACTTATCAACTAATTTATAATTAATTAAACATAAATTGATCCCCACCATTTACTCCTATAAACCCCACAGCCCACACCTAAAATTAATTACACAAATTCCATATTTATTTTTCATTTAATTAATGAATATTAATGTACAATTAATTATTAATTAAACATAAATTATTTCCCACCCTTTACCCCATAAACCCCACAACCCACCCTACAACCCACACCTATAGAAAATCACACAATTACCATAATGAACTGTCAATTAATTAGTTAATATAAATTAACAAGTAGTTATTAATTAGACATAAATTACTTCCCACCCTTTACCCCTAAAAACCCCACAACCCGCACCTGAAAATTAATTACACAATTTCCATAATACATTTTCAATCAATTCATTAATTTTAATAAACAACTAATTATTAATTAATTAAACATAAATTACTTCCCTCCCTTTACCCCTATAAACCCTACAACCCACACCTAGAATGAATTACACAAATTCCATATTTAATTTTCAATTAATGAATTAATATAAATTAATGACAAATTATTAATTAATAAAAAGTAAATTACTTCCCACCCTTTACCCCTATAAACCTCACATCCTGCAACTAAAACAAAATAACACAATTACCATAATTAATTAGCACTTAATGAATTATTATTAATTAATTGAAATTAATTAACTACCAATTAATAATTAATTACAAATAAATTACTTCCCGTAATTAATACTATAAAATCTAAATTAAATAAATAAAAATCATTAATTTATTATAATTAAATTACTTCCCATCCTATTACTACTAAAAAGTTAACACATATATTAAAAAACATAAACAATACCTATACAAAAAACATACATCACATACATTTAAAATATAAACTAAAATACATAACACTAATAAAATAATCGACATTTTAAACAACTATATTTTTTCTAACAATATTAATGACTTCTATATTTTTAAAAACAATATTTGTTACCTTAAATTCGATATTCTGGAACACGATATTCTTGCTGTCGATAGTTCTGAATCACAATATTTCCAACTCGATATTTGTGCAAGTCTCAACACCATTTTGCGGCATCGCCAGCTACCTTACTCAGCACATCTGAAAATCCACATGTACAGCAAAAAAAGGAGGGAGCCAACAGGCATCGCTGTTTCAACCCATTTCTGGTAGGAATTTTTTAAGTTGTACCCCCTGCCTCCTAACATAACATCATTGTTATATGGTTGACAGTCTAGTAGTTGGGTGGGGGGAGCTAGTGGGGTGGAAGGGAAGAGGAGGAGCAGAGACAGGATGAAGGCAGATAGAGTAGGGACAGGGACGTGATAAGAGGTAAACAATAAAGCTCGTGAATAACTATTACAGTGTCTGTCATCATTAGCTCAAAGACACTACAATCATCCCCTTTGGTATCGCTCCTAACATAACACGGCACCAAGTTCCAGTGTGAAAGGAAATAGTATGTTTCAAAAGACCCTATGGTGTTCCCATGGTGCTCAACTTCCTACAGAGGGTCTGCCTGTCTACCCTGTCAAAAGCAGATGAATAATCATGAAAAGCTGCATAGACAGGCATCCTCCTTCACTCCACATATTTGTCCAAAATAGGGTGTATTGCAGTTATATTATCCAAAGTCGAATGGCCTGCTCTAAACCCTGCTGAAGTGGTATAATACACTTTTCCTTTACCCATTCTTAGAGGTTAACTAATACACATTTAGAGAAAATCTTTCCTGTAGCATCTAGCTAGGTAATGTGACCATAATTGCGAGGTGAGTTTAAAGGGCCTTTTTTATGTAGCGGGCAGAATAGCTCTTCCCTTCCAAGAGTTGGGTACCACTGCTATGCAGGAGCAGTAGTGAAAGAGAGCCACCAGGTAAGAGGCCCATAGGTCCAGATCCAGTTTTATAATAGTAATGGGTAATTGATCTGGGCCAATTGCACCTGCCTTCTTGCAGCCTTAAGATAATACAACACCTCCTGTCTAGTCAGTAGAAAAAGGGGGACATGCTCCCATTCAATATGTCACCTGGGAACCTCACATCCTTCTTATAGCCCTTCTGATTATTTAATGCATACAGAGAAGTTATATACTTTTGCCAATCCCTGCTGGTGATATTATTGGTCTCTGGTTTCGAGTGAGAGTCATTGTTCTCTCCTGTAATTTTCCAGAATGCGTTATGATTTGTACACTTCATCACATCTGTTATTTTTACCCAGATGTTACCAGAGATTGATCTTTTTTTTAATTCTCACCCACCTAGTTCAAGCAAGAAACCAACTTTTTACGCCCTTTGGAGTTAAAGGTGTATTGCATTCTCTTGGTAGCTTATTAATAGACTTATCACACACAAACCATCTATTGTAGTCATGAGACTGTTTTTAAGATGTTTTTGAAAGACTACCAGCCATAATTGAAGTTATCCTTATAAGTTTTCCCATGTGCTCCTCATGCATATCAACTGGTAGCCAAGCTGGCGAGAGTAGGGTTTTAACAATTCTCCTCAATTCTACTGCTAACTACTGCTTATCTTTCATAGTCCATAAAAATTTCCCATCCGCAGTACTATGTAACACAGAATCACTATCAGGGATCTGCCGTGGATGCATATCATTAGCCTTCCCATTAATCGTAAGGATTTAATTATTGTGATCACTCCAGATATTATTGCCTACCTGTAAATCCAAAAGACAGGGTAAGATAAGATATGTGCTAGGAGTGTAGTCAATTATCATAGATGTTACAGATAGCCCAAAATTGTGTAACTTACTAGAGACTTTGGACTTGCTAAAACGCCAAAACAAGATGTCAAGGAAGTTTACATTCTGTATATGTCAGATTGTTTTGTTTTAAAATGAATAAACATATTTACAATAAAAAAATATCATAGATGTTACAGAAACGTGGGTGGGATGAGCTGGAATATCGTCCTCTAATCTTCTGTTAAGAATAATTCAATCATGTTCCCTGAATGCCTCAAGAAGCATTCTTCTTATATTTGCCTTGGAGCAGACAAGGAACACGGTGGTCAGTATATTAAACAAATTCTTCCTGTTCTTTATCTACAAATAAACCAGTAAATAGTTTGACATAATGGCATTAAAATCCTGCACTTTTAAGTGGCCGGCAGCA
This sequence comes from Lissotriton helveticus, assembly GCF_964261635.1. Taxonomy (NCBI): domain Eukaryota; kingdom Metazoa; phylum Chordata; class Amphibia; order Caudata; family Salamandridae; genus Lissotriton; species Lissotriton helveticus. Next base: position 1,782,847,427 of record NC_136067.1, on the reverse strand, counting down.
CATGGTGCCTGCCACTTGGCGCATGGAAATGAGGGGGCTACCGTGGTTACACCCCAGTGCAACGACACCCCCCTAAGTGGGGCCCGCAACTGGCCCCCAAAACGAATCGCTGCCAGCCTTTCAATGGCCGCATTGCCACCATGGAAAGGCCTTTTCGGACTCACATCCTACTGTGGTGGATGGTGCCTGCTAGGCACCACCACCATATTAGTGGCCCTGCTCCATCTGCCAGGCAATTGGTGCCATTGCCTTTGGCCCAAAAGCGGCGGGGTACCCACCGCCATCCTAATTTAGCGGTGGTGCCGGTCCTTCTGCCATCATAACGACCCCCTTAGTTTTTCCTGCATTGGTGCCAGACATCTGGCTGGAGCTCTACCTTTGCCCCATTGTGCTTCCGCTTTGTTCTGCTTCAACTGAGCATAATTGGGAGCAGGAAATAAAGCATCGAGGCAGAAGTGATCGCAGACAAAATGATAATGATGGGGGGAAGGTTGGTAGAATGATGTGGATAAAATAAAATAAAATCTGCACGACATGCTGTGCTGCTATGGTGATGATAACGCGGGCTCAGACTGTTGATTTAATGGCAGAGAGTAGATGCCGTATTAGCTCTGCTCATCCATGGCTCTTGCTCAGCTCAGCACAGTACCTCCATGGAGCCGATGTACCACGCTCCAACAAAAAATCCTTGCTCAGGCTCGATCATGGTAGGAGGAGGCAACTTACTGGTCAGACTCCAGTCGGGCTTGGATGCCACCGGCTTTGCTCAGGGCCACCTGCCCTGACTTCTCAGGTACTGCAGCCTGGGACCCACCCAGGGGCTACAGTGCTGGAGCTCAGCCTGAACGCCGAGCTCCTTGCCTCATCACCACGCACAGCTCTGATCTGAAAGTACTCAGAGACTCATCATAACACAACTTCGACAGTCCAAACGCACACCTTCAATCTAGGTTATATAGCACCTTGATGGATAAAAAACAAAAGGTTTATTTAACCAGGTTGGAATGGCAGTTAAAAACCTAACCTTCAGGATGCATGTTTGATAAAGCTACAATAGTGAGTGACACAATGAGTGTTGCATCCCACAAGTAGCATTTAGTTTACATGCCTTGACCTTTCCAGGTAGGTTGCTCCCCCTCTGCACAGCACCGCCTGTGCCTCCCTGCCCAGCTGCCGCTGCTGAGGAAGTTTGAGGCCCTCCTCCACCCGCAGGCTTCCACCTGCGCCTCATCCCTGGTGGCCAGTGTAGGCCGTAGGTTTGCCCATCCTCCAATGTATTGCCTGTATTTTCTTTCAATGCTACCGTTGTAGTGACTGCATTTTCATTGTTGTGTCTGTGACTGCTGTTGTCTATCTCCCCCGTTGCCTGTACGTAGTATGTGCCCGTTCTCTCCCTCTGATCCCCTCGCTCCCCCGTGTCTCTCTGCCCGGTTTTTCCTTCTGCTCCCCTCGCGGCCCCCGTGTCTCTCTGCCCATTTTTGCCTTCTGTTGCTTAGCTGCCGCTGCATTTCTGTGACCTTTCTGCCATCTGTGCCACTCATTTCCCCTGTTTTTTTGTGACCTTTCTGCCCTTTCTTGTGACATTTGTGCCTCTGTGCCACTCTTTTCCACCCATTTTTGTGACCTTTCTGCCCTTTCTTGAGACCTTGTGCCCTGTGTCACTCGTTTCCCCCGTTTTTGAGAAATTTCTGCCCTTTCTAGGGACCTTTCTGCCCTCTGTGCCACTCGTTTCCCCCATTTTTTGTGACCTTTCTGCCCTTTCTTGTGACCTTTGTGCCTCTGTGCCACTCGTTTCCCCCCATTTTTTATGACCTTTCGGCCCTTTCTGGGGACCTTTCTGCCTTCTGTGCCACTTGTTTCGCCCTGTTTTTTGTGACCTTTCTGCCCTTTCTTGTGACCTTTGTGCCTCTGTGCCACTCGTTTCCCCTCGTTTTTTGTGAAATTTCTGCCCTTCCTTGGGACCTTTCTGCCCTCTGTGCCAATCATTTCCCCCATTTTTTGAGACCTTTCTGCCCTTTCTTGTGACCTTTGTGCCTCTGTGCCAGTCGTTCCCCCAGTTTTTTGTGACCTTTCTGCCATTTCTTGGGACCTTTCTGCCCTCTGTGCCACTCGTTTCCCCCTGTTTTATCTAACCTTTCTGCCCTTTCTTGTGACCTTTGTGCCTCTGTGCCACTCGTTTCCCTCCGTTTTTTCTGACCTTTCTGCCCTTTCTTGTGACCTTTGTGCCTCTGTGCCACTCGTTGCTCCCCGTTTTTTGTGACTTTTCTCCCCTTTCTTGTGACCTTTGTGCCTCTGTGCCACTCGTTTCCCCCCGTTTTTGTGACTTTTATGCCCTTTCTTGTGACCTTTGTGCCCCTGTGCCACTCGTTTCTCCCCGTTTTTTCTGACCTTTCTGCCCTTTCTTGTGACCTTTGTGCCTCTGTGCCGCTCGTTTCCCCCGTTTTTTCTGACCTTTCTGTCCTTTCTTGGGACCTTTGGGCCTCTGTGCCACTTGTTTCCCTCTGTATATTTGTGAACTTTTTCCCCTTTTTGTGACCTTTCTGCCTTCTGTGCCACTCGTTTCCCCTGCTTTCTGTGCCACTCGTTTTCCCCCTCAGTTGTTGTTCCCTTTTGCCTTCTGTTTTCTTCATCGCCCCCGCCGCTGAGTCCCCGACGTCCCCGCCCCCCTGACTGCCCATTCGCTGCCCCACCTCCCGCCTCCCTGCTGCTCCTCCCGCCCACCTCCCCATATAGGCCGGCCGCTGCGCGGTGAGGAGAGCAACTTTTGACTTGACAAAAACTAAAAAACAACTCTTGAGCCTTCCAGGTAGGTTGCTCCCCCTCCGCACAGCACCGCCTGTGCCTCGCTGCCCAGCTGCCGCTGCTGAGGAAGTTCGAGGCCCTCCTCCACCCACAGGCTACCACCTGTGCCTCATCCCTGGTGGCCAGTGGTAGACCGTAGGTTTGCTCATCCTCCATTGTATTGCCTGTATTTTCTTTCAATGCTCCCGTTGTAGTGACTGCATTTTCATTGTTGTGTCTGTGACTGCTATTGTCTGTCTCCCCCGCTGCCTGTACGTGGTCTGTGCCCATTCTCTCCCTCTGTTCCCCTCGCTGCCCCAGTGTCTCTGTGCCCGGTTTCCCTTCCTCTCCACTCGCTGCTCTCTTGTCTCTCTGCCCGGTTTTTCCTTCTGCTCCCCTTGCGGCCCCTGTGTCTCTCTGCACGTTTTTGCCTTCTGTTGCTTAGCTGTCCCTACATTTCTGTGACCTTTCTGCCTTCTGTGCCACTCGTTTCCCCCGTTTTTTTGTGACCTTTTGCCTTCTGTGCCACTCGTTTCCCCCGTTTTTCTGTGACCTTTTTGCCCTTCTTGTGACCTTTTGCCTTCTGTGCCACTCGTTTCCCCCTATACTCTTGGGACCTTTTTGTCCTTTTTGTGATGTTTCTGCCCTCTGTGCCACACATTTCCCCCTCAATTGTTGTGCCCTTATGCCTTCTGTTCCTTCGTCACCCCTCACCTCCCCCGCCGATGCGTCCCCTGTGGCTCCGCCCCCTGACAGCCCATTCGCTGCCCCCGCCTCCCAGCTGCTCCTCTGTCCCACCTCCCCATACATGCCGGCCGCTGCGCGGTCGCGCTGCTGGCGCGTGGCAAGCCTGTCTGCGCCCATCCGCTCCCGGACCTCGCCCAGGGCCAGAACACCTGGCCCCCGCACCCACCATCACGACCGCCGCCACTACGACGCCAGCACTCTGCACGCTCTCAACCCCGGACAGACCCACAACTGCTTCAAGGCCGCGCCGAAACGCACACACGGTCCCTTTACCTGGCAGAACTGCTGCTACACCCGCCACAGAGCTGAAGAACCACCCACCAAGAAAGACCTCAACCACCTCGGATGCATACTACTGAACACCCGCTCCGCACGCAAACACACCGTCGAGCTCTGGGACCTGCTCAACACAACCTCCCCGGATGTCGCCTTCCTGACAGAGACCTGGTTGAACAACTCCTCCGCACCTGACATCGCCATAGCCATCCCAGAAAACTACAAGATCACCTGCAGAGACTGCACCAACGGAGTCGGAGGAGGAATCGCCATCGTCCACAAGAACAGCATCAGGGTCTCGATTAGCACCGACGACGCGCTCAGCACCGCCACACACATGCATTTCCAGATCCACACAGACCCCAACACCAACCTCAGAGGCACCCTCGTCTACCGACCCCCAGACCCCACCCCCAGTTCAGCGACTCCATCGCCGACTTCATCAGCATGCATGCCCTGACCTCCACCGACTACATCCTCCTCGGAGACCTGAACTTTCACCTTGAGAACAACAACGACAACAACTCCACAACCCTGATCGATAACCTCGCCAACCTCGGACTGAGACAACTCATCACAACGCCCACCCATTCCACCGGCCACACGCTCGACCCCGTCTTCTCCTCAAGCCCGCGCATCTCCATCCACACCACTGAATTCCTCAGGACCGACCACTGCTGCATCCACTTCACCTTCCAGAAACCCATCACACACCCTCGCACCCAACAGATCCCCCGCTGCCGCTGGAGCATAATCACCTTAGGCCAACCACACGCAAACCTCGCTCTCAGCCCACCCACCGAACCCACGAACACCGACGTCGCTGCCCACAACCTCAGACGCTGGATCGAGGACTGTGCCAACACACCCTCGCCCCGCTGAAGAAACCCCCCCATAGAGACACCAGCAAGAGGGCCAGCGGGTTCACCGCAGAACTCCTAGATTCCAAGCAAGCCTGCCAGAAACTAGAGAAGAAATGGCACAGTGAACAAACTCCGGACAGCCACGCAGCACACAAGGACGCCGTCTGCAACCACCACCACCTCATCAGGGCTGCCAAGAAGACCTCCTTCAAAGACCGCCTCGACAACAACGCACACGACAGCAAGGAGCTCTTCAACATCATGAAGGAACTCTCCAACCCCAGCTCCAACACCAACAACATCCCACAGTCGCAAGCCCTGTGCGACTCCCTCGCCACCTTCTTCCACCACAAGATAGCAGACATCCATGACAGCTTCGACACCCAGACAATCCCAACAGACAGCAACACAACAGACCCTCCGCACACCATCGTCCACGTCCCCTTGCTAGCTTGGACCAGCATGATTGTCGATGACACCAGCAAGACCATGAGCACAATCCACTCCGACTCTGCATCAGACCCATTCCTGAACCACGTCTTCAACAAAGCATGCAGCTCCATTGCACCCCGCCTACGCAACGTCATCAATCTCTCCCTTGAGACCGCAACCTTCCCAGAGAGCTGGAAACACCCCGAGATCAACGCTCTACTCAAAAAACCCAAGGCAGACCGAAGAGACCTTGAGAACTTCCGACCCATCTCTCTGCTCCCCTTCCTGGCCAAGGTCATCGAGAAATCATTAACAGACAGCTAACCCGATATCTCGAAGAGAACAGAATCCTGGACACTTCCCAGTCAGGGTTCCGCAGCAACCACAGCACTGAGACCGCCCACATCGCCGCCACCGACGACATCAGGACCCTGCTAGACAACGGGGAGACTGCAGCACTCATCCTCCTAGACCTCTCCGCCGCCTTTGACACCGTCTGCCACTGCACACTATGCGCACGCCTCCATGCCGCAGGGATCCGAGACACGGCTCCGGAATGGACCACCTCCTTCCTCTCCTGCAGAACCCAGAGCGTCCGCCTCCCCCCGTTTCCGTTCCGAAGCCTCCGAGATCATCTGCGGCATACCCCAAGGATCCCCCCTCAGCCCGACACTGTTCAACATTTACATGGCCCGCTTGCACTCGTCACCCGACAGCACGACCTCAACATAATCTCCCACGCCGACAACACTCAACTGATCCTCTCCCTCACCAAGGACCCCATCACCGCCAAAGCCAACCTCCATGAAGGAATGAAGGCCGTCGCCGACTGGATGAAGATCAGCCGTCTGAAGCTAAACGAGGACAAGATGGAGGTTTTCATCCTCGGCTCCAACCTGTCAGCCTGGGACGACTCCTGGTGGCCAACGGCCCCACCAACCACGCACGCAACCTGGGAATCATCCTCGACTCAACGCTCTCAATGACCAAGCAAGTCAACGCCGTCTCCTCCTCCTGCTTCAACACCCTCTGCATGCTCCGCAAGATCTACAGATGGATCCCAACAGATACAAGAAAGACAGTCACCCAGGCCCTCGTCAGCAGCAGACTCAACTACAGAAACTCCCTGTACGTGGGAGCCCCGACCAAGCTCATCAATCAACTACAAAGCATCCAAAACACCTCGGCACGACTGATCCTCGATGTACCATGACATGGCCACATCACTCCCCACCTGAGAAACCTGCACTGGCTCCCCGTCAACAAGAGGATGTCCTTCAAGCTCCTCATCCATGCACACAAGGCACTCCACAAGACCGGCCCAGCCTACCTCAACAGACGGCTCTCCTTTTACACCCCCAACCGCGAGCTCCGCTCCGCCGACCTCTCACTTGCCACCGTCCGAAGAACAACCACCAGCGGGAGATCCTTCTCCCACCTCGCTGCCAAGACATGGAACACCCCCCCACTGAGCCTACGACAGGCCCAAGACCTGCTGACCTTCAGGAGGACACTTAAGACCTGACTGTTCGATCAGTAGCGGCCCCCACCTCCCTCCCCAGCGCCTTGCAACCCTCGCGGGTATGTAGTGCGCTTAACAAATGACTGATTGATTGATTGATTGATGCCTTGAGTACGGGAAACAACCTTTACAATGCAGTCAGTACATAGCACTACCTTTACATAGCAGTCATTACATCACAACATCCTTTACATCGCATGTCATTACAACGCAGCCAGTACAATGCATGTCACTACAACGCAGGCATTACATCGCAAGTCATTACAACGCATACCATTACAACGCATAGTACCCTTACACTATCCGACATTTACCCTACTGTTGCAATGCAATGTAATGGTATGCATTGTAATGGTATGCGTTGTAAAGTTATAATGCGATTTAATGGAATGCTTTGTATAGGTAGTTTCCGAAAATGCGATGTAATTGCATGCTATGTAAAAGAATGCGTTGTAAAGGATGCTGCAATGTAAAAACTGTGTTGTAAAGGCATGCATTGTAAATGTATGCGTTGTGACGTCATACATTTCTTGGGCACATGTAGTATCAGAAACTGGGGACTTGCAAGTAAATTATACATGCCTATCAGGTGTATTCCAACTTTTCCATGTTTAGAGAATAGAGCATAAGCACTCTACTGCTGGTTAAAGGTGATGCAATGGGCCGATCAAAAAAGACAGGCATGTTATATGCATTTGCGTTAGCTATTGAACACTAATGGATTTGCTCAAAAAGAATAGAACTATGTGATGAATTGTATTGTGATTTAATGTATAAAATGTGAAAAGTATATATGTATCTCTTATACCCATATTTATTTTAATACAGGTGTTGTAATTTCCTGAAGAAGGCGTTTTTGTATGCCGAAACGCGCGTCGATAATTACGACTGTAATGATTATTATTGTATTTTGTAATTTTTTATTTTAAACCCTTTTTATTGAAGTCTTTGATGTATTGTCATAATAACGTTTTTTAACATTGTACAAGGTACATATCATATACAATAAAAATATACTGTATTTTTTAGATATTGTGTGGTTAGATTTTTGTGAGCCGTCCATGAAGTAGTGTGAGCTTTATTTAATAATTGCCTAGGAATTATATTTCTTACATTGTTATTTTCCCTGTCCTAGGAATTCCTTGACTCAGTTTTCAGGGGGCCTTTGATATTCACAAGTAAAGGGGTAAAGTGTACAGAGTCCTATGGCCAACTAAATACTGGTTCTGCAACAGAAGCCAGAAATCTGCGGTGACCCTATAGAAAGGACACATTTCCAACAATAGGGGTTTTGAACTGATATGAAGAGAATAGACTAGATCTGTGGGAAGGAGACATAATCATGACCACGGAAGGGAGATGAACAGGAATTTCCTAAAGGCAAGGGATGCAGGGTGAACCAAGAGCTGGAGTGACATCCATATTCATGCCATATAAGCTTTTATTAAAACACCTATGTGTTGGTATCAGCAGGGCCTACTATACTACTCTGCACTAGTTCAGTCAAGAACATAATCATTTCAGGCAACCATACATGAATATATTACAATCAGCCTAAGGTGTGATTCCTTAATGAAACATACCAAACAAGAATTACTATAAAGAAATGCACATCCATGTGAAGGGTACTGGAGCACAGACCCCGGCTCTGAATCCTGAGCACATAGCCTCTGCTCAGATGATTCCAAAACCTTTACCTGTCCTCAACATGTTACTTCACACAACTAGTCATTTTCCTTTAACTAAGGCTTTCATGTTCAAAATTAAATTTCTAGGATTTCCTTAAAGAAAAAGGGGATTCCAAAACAAAACTAGAAGCATCGGGCTGGATTAGCAGTAGTGTTAAACAGCAAAAAGACTGTCCTAGTCCTACTCAAGGCAATAGGGGCACAGCATGGTTGGCTGATGAGCCAAGTTTCAGGGTTCAAAATTGTTGGAAGCTATTTTGAAGGCACAGAGTTTCAAGAGAGTCTGCTGGCCACAAGCTTCCAAGAAAGGATGTCCAGGTTATTCTTGTCACAGACAGCAAGGTTTGGAACCCAAGAATAATGCTAACTGGAGCCACAGGTCTCTCTCTAGACAAATCTTTGAAGCCAAGCCGGGGCCTGTGTTTGAAGACTGCATTTATAGCCTGCGATATGCGGGTTTATATGGAGCCTTCTAGAAAATTACTGAGAGTGTCTTGTCAAATAGAAGGCTGTATCCCATGAGTGTTTGTGGCAGGAGATTGAAGGTTCAGTTAACAAACACATTAAACATAGAACCCTTCCAGGAAATGATTGAGTTTTTCCTGAAAATTAGAGGGCAGTCACTGACAAGACGCTGAGGCAAGGAGTGGAAGCTTTTAATTAGATGGCAGGGATATTAAACAAGCAAGCATAGCAGATGACCTTGGGGTTGGCAGTAAACAGAGACTTTTAACTAATCAGCATCACCTGTTTGTGTTAGCACTTAGGAAAAACAGATCTTGAAACAGTGCGCTCAAACAAAAGTACATTGCATGCTTAAATAAAGTGCACACCAGCGCACATGGTGCCTGCCCAAGTAGAAAATAAGGAAAAGTGCATAAAAGAATACATGCCACCTTTCCCACTAGAAAACAGTGAAAAGTGCATTGTAGAGTACATGGCACCTGCCCAACTAGAAAACAGTGACAATAATGGGGAACAAACAGCACAGACAGACTGAGGTATGACAACAGACCAGTGTGAGGCATAAATGTGGCACTCAGTACCCTCCCCAAAGCCTTTTCTCAACCTGAGAAAGGTCAGATGAGGACTGGACCTGCTGTCTGCTCTCCCTCTTGTACCCAGGACAACGAAATGGACTTAAAGGGTGATAAGGATGACCTGCTGTTCAAGTTAGTTTAAGGGACACAACAAACAACAAGAGACCTTTCCCTGCAACTGCCCAGCTGAACAGTTCCTCCGAGACTTGCCCTGTACCCTGCTGGTTGCTTCTGCTGGAGTGAAGCTTTAACCCCAAACACTGTTCCAAGGTTTGTGGATCCCTAGGCTGTGTTGGAGTGTTCTCGTCCTAACTTCCTGAAAAACCTGGGATTTAGAAACCTTTTGTTCCCAAAGACCTCTGAGGGACAGGGACAAATCTGCCAAACCGATCCATCGAAGATGTGTGGCCAGTGGACTGAAGAGGCAGGTTTCCCTCATGCAGATCTTTTCAGCAACAACAATTTGGATTGAGTGGGTCCTCGTGGTGAATGTCTGGTATCTTGGAGCCCTCTTCTATTACAGCCTGCAGCCTGGCCTTGCTGAAGGAATCCCAAAGGGTGACCAAGTACCCAGCCAGTGAGAGACATTACTTGGGCATATAATTCAAATTTCTCCCGGCCAGAGCTTTTGAGCCAAATGCCAATGACTTCCTAGGGACCTCGTCCGATGGCTATCTGACCTCATGAAGCTGAAGATTTTAAACTTCAATTTCAAAGATTAAATTTGAAGGTAAACTTCTGACGGAGTTTACCTGGTTCCATCATGGTCAGCCCAAATCGCACCTAGGTCCAAGTACCATAACCAGTATACATCTGTTAGTGATGAATGCCTTTTGGCACTATTTTCAACTTTAATCTTTAAAAATTCACATCTCTGGTTTGCCTTGTTGGATTTTTGCTGTTTTGGTGCCATTTTATTTATTCAAATATACCCTATGTTTCCAATTGGTTTTGGATTTTTATTATGTTATGATTTTATTTTTGTTTTCACATTGCATAAATACTTTACACATTGCTTCTAAGTTAAGACCGTGTGCTCTGTGCTAAAACCATGAGAGAGTTGAGCTCGGGTTAACATAGCTACTAAGTGTAGCTGTTTCAGCCTGACAAGGATTGCGATTATTGCTTGAAGTGGGGATCAATCCAGTTCTTAATTAATTACTTCATTTTTTTTACAATGCCCATTTCTGCTACTGCCTGTGATTGCCCCTAAAATACTCCAGTCAATGACCAGTGCAGGAGTCCAGCAGTTGCCCAGGTACTTTATCATGCCAGATCCCATAAATCAGAACACAATAATTTTCAACAAAATGGCAAAGCAGACATTTCTGACTCACTCAAGCAGACAAGACTGTGAACCTTGGATTTCTTACCAGAACACCTGATTAATTTTTCCATTGAAGATACTGTCAGTGCACAAAAATAACTGCACATCTTAGTCTCATTATGAGTAACTAGTAAATTGTAATTGGCCCAGTATCGCACATCAAAATTCTCAGTTTTAATGAATTTTTATAAAGTAATTTTTGCTGCTAAAAGTAGCCAAAATCTCTGTCAGAAACTCCAGGTGAAAACATGCAGTAATTGCTTCAGAAACACCAATTCCCTCATGATATTTCGCAAAAACATGTAATCACCAGTATTTTCCTGCCCCAGAATTAACCTTGTTGTTAATGTGCCAAAGAGGTCTGGGAAATGGATACTAGCCTGTTTACTGATCATTTAATTATCAATAACCAGTTTGGAGTTTAGACCTCTGTCCCGGAGGGGAGGGAGATGCCATTGTGGTACTCATTAACAGAGGTGTAGCTTCGGGGGGAGGGGGGGATTGGGTGTTTTGGGCGTGACGCCTCCCAAATAAATGCATTATTTGCTTCTGAGTTGTGTCTGGGGTCCCTGAGTCGGGTCTCTTATACTTTTGTTGCCTTGTTTGACTGAAAGGTTTCAACTTGCTATTATTATTTTTTTAACAGGAACTTGGTCAGGGCCCCACCTACTACAAATCAGTGTTGAACTTGTTCCTCATTGGAAAGAGTGTATCCCAAACTTGGTCATCCTGCTACCCTTCAGCACACTGTTTTTAAGTCCGGAAATGTATGATTCACCCCCCCCCCCAAAAAAATCTCACTGACTTAGCTTTGCCCCTCCTCATTACATAAGCACAGGATTAAGGCAGACAAGCTCAGCGGTAATGAAGTAGTGAAGATTAATGATAATAAATCAGAACATTCTCCTGCAACTAACTTGGTGTGCATCTTGTTTAAGTATTTTAAGGTGAATCTAAATATTTTTCTTAATTTGCATCATAAATGATTGTGTCTTGAGAAAAAGTTGCATCACACTCTGTCCAAGAATATTCACCATTGAAGAAAGAAGGACAGCTTTGCAGAATAGTTCCAAGTGCCTTTCTCTAGATATCAAATGCAGTGAACAATACAATGTATACTCGCTTACCAGCTGGGAGTGAAACTCCCTATTATTAATGTTGACTGGTGCCGCCATCAATGTCACATTACTGAACTCATAGAAAAAAATCCATGTATCACACAGGGAAAATGTGTGTCAAATTAGCAACACCCATTCAGCAGGAGACTAGTAACGGTGTAGTATGTAGCTGATATTGTATTTTGGAGCACACTGTTGCAATGAATATTACTGAAGCATGGTGTTGGTGCACACTGTCTTTTACAGCAGAACATTTTCCAATAAGATGACCACTAAACTTGCAGAGACGTACACCTTTACTGATAAAAGTATATAGCACAAACAATAATGTGTGGCAATTGGGTTCCCGCAAATAGTTGCGGTTCACCAAGTAAAGAGTTGATTTTTTTCTGATCCTATAAAATATTTGTTTTCATCACAGAATTAGAAAAAAGTGCTTCATTTGTGCTTTGGTACCTTTTTACTTAAAAAAATATATTTGTACAGTTCATTTATGAGTATTTAAGTTTTGTTTTGTGTCAGAAGAAAAGGACATCCTACAGACTTTCTTTTCATGCCAGTAAGATTGTCCCATGGCTCACTTTACAAAATTCTCACACTTTGCAGTAAGAGAAGGAAAGGTAAACACCAGTCTCCATGTTAAAACAATAAGAAGTAATTTGTCAGAAAACTAGCCGGATATTTCATCTCTGTCTTTGAACACACAGCAAAGCTAAAAACAAACTTTAAAATAATTTCTCATTCACCTTCAGAACTCAAGAATGGTTGTCTTGGGGGAGCTTCAGCATCCCCCACGCCCCTACTTCCAGCGCTTATCTGTTACTCTCTGCAAGTGTGTATACAAAGTTCGTGACATTTTGTTTTTTTTTGCGTAGAATTAATAAACCAACCCAGTAGAAGAGGTTACATTTGTGCGGTGAAAGGCTAATTGAATTTGCATTTTGATTGCGGGCCTAGTTGTTTTCTTCTGTAAAATTTTAGTCGTTTGGACTCTGTGAGGCAGTCTTCAGTGATGTTGTTTCCTTTTCTATAGTTTATTTTTACTATGGTAATTACATTGAACGTGTCCTGAACACAGTGAGGATATGTGTATGCCACTTGACTCAAATTATATGTTTTATTGAACCACTTTGTCTTCATAGACATGGCACGCATATTTTTCACAGCATAATTATAAAAACCAATGCTATATGAATATGTATCCATGTCTAGAGTGTTGATTTCCTACACTGCGTCTGCTCTGCCTCTTTTCTATTATCAATGAAGTCTGACTGATCTGATTTGGAGATGAGTTAAGGCTCTAAACAGGACTGCGCACGAGACTCATCAGTCTTCACGATCTCTATATGTTTTCCCCACACAACAGGATATATATGTGTGTGTCTGTACATATATAAATATATGTGAGATTCCTATTTCTAATTTTCGAATGACATTCTAAATATTTAAGCATGTCGGCTAATGTCTAGGTAAATTCTTCTGCCTCTGCCAATTTTGTGAGTGTCATTAAGACCACGTAAATTTTTATAAACATCGAACTATTCGTATTAGCTTGAAAAGCACTGTGATACATATGAACAATTTGCTGGTGATGTCTAATAAAAAAATCCCCTGCATTTGTTAGCTTTAACATCATGAGAAAAGGAAAGAAGCTAACAAAAAGAAGGAAAAAAAACACTAAAGCTAAGAAAACTGGAACAGCCGCCCGGGAGCTGATGTTTTCTGCCTTGTTTCTGTCTGTCCACCTCTGATTGGTATAACTTGTAATTAGCTTCTGCCAGCCGTTGTGTGGCTGAAAAGTGTTGTGGATTACAGAGAAACTCGAGATTTTCTTAGTGCCTGACAAGTCACAACCTGAAAAGCTACACTTAGTCCATTAAATATTTTCCACAGTGACATTTTAGTCCAGCTAGGGAAATATGCCACCTTGCCATTTATCATTTTGAGAGAGTGGATGTGGTAAAAAAAAAAAAAACGTTGCTAGGAGGAACATAGTAAAATGGAATGTCTGTATAGAGGTGAACCGAACAATGCTGATAAATATACATCACTGAATGTCAGCAAATGTCACTCGAGAAGCCATTTGCAGCTACTAGAACAGCCGCACAAGCCAACAAAGACCAGCAAAGCATGCAAAACGAGCTGGGCGGACTCCCTTCCACATGAATAGGCAATTAGCGCTCTCAGAAGTTACACCAGAAAGTTGTTAAACTTGATAGAGGGAGCTTTTTTCTGAAACCACACTGACGTGTATATTGCTACAGAAGACTGTGGCTGGCTTAGAGTAAATGAGGGGAGCCATTGCCAAGTAAAATGATATTTAACTCTTCTGCTTCAAACACATATTTTCGCATTACATTGTGTTGTTTACATGAGATCTAGTTTCGACTGAAGATTGTGCGTTTTTAAACTGAGCCATTTAAGGAGTGTGTCTATAGTCTTTTCCTCTGGCTTAGCCCACATTTGCCTACAAATGTTCAACACATATGTTTGCAATACACTAATCAACATGGTGGCTTATATGGCTTCATGTAGACATGACCATGTTAATATCAATTAATATTGGGGAACTGCCTACAAGATAAGCTACTCTGAAGATTAGGAGCAAGGAGATTGCTGACTTGCAATTGTGCTAATGTCTTTAGAGATAACATGTAAAGGATAAGTATATCGAGGGGAAAACACCCTTCTTTGGCAACCCCAGAGAACACGTGGGACTGAATGGAGGCGAGGCACACACATACATCCCCAGGCGCTGCTCTGGGGGCACAGAGATCCAGCAGACGGGGGTGGGGGCTGTCCTAACAAAGGCGCAATAAACACAAAGGAACCGCACCTGTTGGATCTAGAGGATCATCACCCCACCTCCATTCCTGAAGAAGATAGAGCAGAGGAATCCGACTTAAATCACCAACCCGATGGAAACATACGAGGTGGCCTCTGACTCTTCTACTCAACACTAAACTGAAAGCTTGCTGGCCTGAAAGTGACTGATGGGATGGGTCCTGAATCCAGAAACACAGAGGCGAAGCCTACTGACTTCTTCTCTGACAAATTGGTAAAGACTGTCAATGACATCGAAAATTCCTTCATCGTGGGTGCCACAATACACATCCTAATTTGTGGCAACTACTCAGAATACCTCTCCCTCACCCCCCCACCACCTTCACCATTACACCTAGGCCCTGTAAGATCAAAGGACTGGTTAATGTGGTTAGTGTTATACCAGGGTTTTAGTCAAGAGGTTTGACTATGGGCAATAGATGCTTCTTAGGTGGAGGTGTGTGGTTGAAGGAATTGGGGGTACAAGTTTTCATGTTTGGGTTTTATGTTTGATTCCGTTATAGTTATTGGCAGGCAGCATTGACACATTCACATTTGCATAAACACACCATTTGGTTAGATATGTGGAGATGCTACACCCCAACATGTACACAATACACAATTCTAGCCTTGGATATCAATGGGTTCAAAAACTTGACCAAAAGGGGAGTTTGTTAAATTACCCCCCACCTGCTCTTTTAGCAAGATACCCACCTCCTGGACCCTAATTGTAGGTTCCTCGATCAGTATGGATGCAACAGGGAATACCAGGTGGAATTCGCAACTGGTTCCAAGGGAGTGATGAAACCATTTACCATTACCATTGATCATGCCAGGGAAGAACCCAGGATTGTTATGTTTAGGTGACAGGGCGCTACACGGTACTGAGCACGTATGCCCCCTAGCTCTTCTGGACACCAGGTTACAATCAGTATCCAAATTCCTAGTTAACTTATCTTCTAGGAAACGTATAGAGTGTGCAGACTTCAACTCTATGATGGATAAGCAACAGGACACTTGGCAGACCGGATCCTCTACGACTGAACACTCCACTGGTCTCCCTGATTGGGTGGGTCCCCTAGGCCTAGGGACATCTGGCAAATTTGGTGAGGGTAAGATGGGGTATTCACGTTCCACATGATCCACTTTCCTAGACTGACTATTTCTTTTTGCATATTACTGCTGTTCAGGATGCACTGGGCAAATCTGTCCTCCCTTGGCGCATATCAGACCACTCACCACAGATCCTTGAGCTCCGTGGCATGGGGTCACAACACAGAGGCAAATTGAGGTTTAGCCGCTGGTAGCTCATTAATGGAGAGCATGATGCCTTACTTAGATGGAATAAAAATACTACCAAATTAATAAAAACCACAGTTCAATCCATTGCCATCTTGTGGGAGGCCTTCAAGATAGAGAGAAGGCAATGGCCTATGTGCGATCATAGAGAAGGGATCGAGAGGCTGGCATGGTGGCCCTAGAGGTGAAATCAGTAAAGCTTGAATGCCAAACGGTGAAGTCAAGTGAGATGCCCATCCTTCGGCAGCTGGAGAAAGTTCAGCTGCAAGATATGGTTCTGGATTTAGCCAGACACCTGTGGATGGAGGGATGAAATAGAATTTGTGATTCTAGGGATAAGTCTGTCAAGCTAATATACTGGTGGGCTACAAGTGAAATGCCACTGGGAGTGATCCTGCAAATTTCCAACGATGTGGGAAGGATGATCTCTGAAAGCCAGGGTTTCGCTGACACACTTGCATATTGCTATAAGTCTTCATACAGTAGGTATACAATCTCTGGCAGATGGTTGCAACCTGGAGGCCAAGACAATTTAGACTTGCCCATAACGACTGAGGAAATCAGAAAAGCAACATCAGGTCTAAGGTCCAGCAAAATACTGTGACCCAATGGTTTCCCAGTAGAATTTTCCAAATGTTCCACTTCCTGCCAACTCCTTATTTACACTTCTTATTTAATGAGGCAGATCGACCCATAGCATGTCAGTGATGGTCATGACAGGTAAGTGATGAGATTGATCAATTGCAAAGTGATAATGACTGTAGAAAAGACAGCTATTAACTACTGCAATGCGAAAGACTGCAAGCACCTGAATACACAGGGGTCTCACTGGTGGCCACACGTGAATTCTATGAATTCTGAAGTGGCTTGCCTAACCACAACCACAATTTCTTTACAAATATGATGTAACAAGGAGACACGTGATAACCCTTATGTATTGGCTCATGGTTGATGGAGCATAGGGAAATCCTACCCTAAAAGAAAGGAACTTTAATATAGGCAAAGCTAGAGGCTTTCAAAAAGAGGAATATTACTGAATTATGGCAGTTTCAGGCTTCAATTCACTTACAATGGATGGGAAAGGCTGTGTGTAACAGCCAGCGCTGCCGACTTTGGAGCTGGGGAACCTGGTTCGACTCTTGGCGTCAACTCAACATCCTGTGATTCTGGCCAAATCAGTTAATCTTCCCTTACCTAAAACAAAATGAATGTGTCCTTGTATAATGTAACTGGTGCTCATTTAAACCACCCCAAAATCTTATGGTCGAATTTGCGCTATATAAAACTACAAAAAGGAAGAAACTATCAATATGAAATATCTATATTGTGCAAAATAGTTTGTAAGGGCAAAATGTGTTTGTTGCACATTAGTATACGAATTTGGAGAAAGTGGTCTTGTCATTTACAGAAGCATTGTAACATGAATGAAGGAATGAATTAATGAAATGGGTACTTATAAAGCGCACCTTTCATTCCGGAAGGAGCATCCTGGCGCTTAGCGGGTGAGGATACTAAACAGAGAATAGTAAGTCCCTATATGAGTGATCAGCAAAAGTCATCCGATGCTCCGTAGATCCAAGTCTTTAGTACCTTCCTAAACTGAGGGGCATATTATCAAGACAGACGATAAAATTATCGCAGTTTTAGGGGCAGAAAACTGCCGCTAAAACGGCGATAATGGGCTTGATAATATGCTCTATGGAATTCCAATTGAAGCCCATGTTAAATGTGAAGGATCTGCTTCTCACATTGGATTGACATGAGGGGTTTGTGGGGAAGCTATTTAGCTGTATTTCCTATGCACAGAATAGTGGCTGTATAATGTTTGATATTGATGAGTTGATAAGGGCAAATCCTCTCCGGTGGTGCGAGTGGATTCAACATTACTAAAGTGGAAATACCCCTTTGGCAAAGTAGGTATTTCTGTGCTTATAGTTCAGTCTGCTTGTCAGCCTGTTTCCAATCCACATCTATGTGCTGGGGGACAGCTACATTTGTGCATTCAAGACAGTCATACACTAGAGGCTCAATTGAAACTGAAGACCTCTGACTTTGAGGGACCTTTTTGGGATGGATAGGTGGGGGTCGAATTTGCACCTGCATTCCAAGGGGCAGGGTCTTGGCCCTACTAAAGATATTGATCAAGTCCCGGAGGTAGGATAGCAGAAAGGACAGAATTTAGAGAGGGCCTGTGCATTTCAATGGTGGCCTTTTGAACTGATCGCATCTTCAAAGGCCATTGTGGGTATAATTACTGGGGCTCTGCCCTCAGGAGTTAGAGACACTTTTGGGATTGGACCCATACTACGCTGTTTCAACGCTGGTGGTAGGAGGGATTGCAACTGGATTATCTGCAGACTTGTGGTAGCCTGGGGCTTGTCATGTTCTAGGAAGGGGATCAATCACTTGGTGAATTTCACCTGGATGTTGCTGGCCTGCAGCTAATTGTCATCTGCTGCCAATCATCGTGGCCCAGATCCCTAAGCACTCTCCAAGGGCTAGACGGCTGGACTACTATCCATGAGATCCCAGTGACAGAAAGGATCTCCCCCTTTCCACAAGATCATAAGGACCACATAGGGTGTGGCAGAAACGGGTGGAAGTGATCATTGGTTTGGAAAAGGACCATCCTGATGTGCACCATGTGCAGAGGAGTGTGCTGATAAAGATCAGCTGCCCACCTTGAGTACCGGAATGTGAGGAGTTCAAGGAGTGCAGGAATGTTTGCAGAGCCCGAGGGACCCATGCTTGCAACCATAAACCTGTGCTAGCTGGTACTTCATAGCCTGTGGTGTCCAAGGGTTTTTTCGTGAAGTTGGTTTAGTCTGAGGGACCTGAGCTTGCAGCCTAGATTGTCTCCGACCTCCAGATCAGGAGGATGACAGTGCTTGACATCGCGGCCTCAGTCAGGTCTCTGGCTCCTGCTCCCTGGGCCCAAGCCACAAGGTACTCTGTTGTGGAGAATATCATGTCTGGACCCAATGGTATGTATGATGGCGATTTTAAAGGTACAATGCTGAGGGATAGGTAGCCAATGCAGTTTTTTTAGGAGAGGGAAGGCGTGTTGCTGTCTGGGTTGTTGGTAAATAAGTCTGGCCGCTTGATTTTGCACTAGTTGTAGTCGTTTGGTTAATCCAATTGGGAGTCCCAGGAAGGTGGCATTTGCATAGTCAAGCCGGGATAAAACCAGGGCTATCAAGACCTGGATCAGTGCAGTTTGAGATAGGAGCCTGCTTATTTTCCTGATCTTGCGTAATTGCAGTAAGCAGGTGGAAATCAAGGTGCCTATGTGCGCTTTGAGGGACAGATCGTTGCTTATGGTGACCCCAAGACTTTTTACTGAGGTGGTGGGAGTGGGTGGAGAACCTAGGTTGTTTGGCCAGTAGTTTGGGCCCAAGTGAGTTTGTGCCGCACCTATCAGTATAAGTTCAGTTTTGCTGGGGTTCAGTTTTAAATGGTTGTGATCCATCCATAGGCGGATGAAGGTCATTGTGTCTTTGAAGTCAGGTATTGACTGAGGGGAGTTGTCAATCTGGAAGAGGAGTTGGAGATCATCGGCATAATTGAACATAGTGATTCTTCTCTCCTTGAGGGCGCTTATTAGTGGGTGAAGGTAGATATTGAACAGGTGGGGGGAGAGGGACGGGCCCTGTGGGACCCCACAAGTTGTTGTCAGCTTTGGGGCAGTAAACGGGCCGGAGCGGACTGCCTGAGAGTGGTTGTTAAGAAAGGATTTGATCTAGCAGAGAGCAGGGCCCCTAATGCCAGCCTCTTCCACCCTGTCGGCCAAGATCCTGTGGTCGACCGTATCAAAGGCTGCCAGGACCTGTGGTGTGCCTGTATCTGCTTTTTCACGTAGGAAGTCAAGTACAGCTAGGATCACAGTTTCGGTTGAGTGTACTGGGCAAAAGCCGGCTTGACAGTGGTCAAGGAATCCTGTCTGTTCCAGGAAGTTAGAGAGGCATCTGGCCACATGAGATTTCAGTAGCTTGGCCATGTAGAGGAGCAGAGAAATGGGGTGGTAGTAGGCCAGCAGTTGTGGGTCCGCGCCAGGTTTTATGAGGAGGGGGACTACAATAGCTTCCTTAAAGGCATTGGGTACGCAGCCTTGAACCAGGGAATGATTGAGGGGGGCAAGATCTGGGCCCGGAAAAGCCGTGAAGGCTGTTCTCAGGACATGAGGGGGCAGTGGTCCCGAGGGGAGCCAGATTTAACCTTGGCCAATAGTTGGCGCAGAGTCTCAGTGTCAATGAGGGGAAATAGGTCAGTTGTTTGGGGGCTCCTGATGGTGGATGAGGCATTGTTGTGTAATAATGTAGGGGGATACTTGCTTTGATGATATTTATTTTATCAATGAAGTAGGTGTTCAGGGAGTCGCAGAAGGCTTGAGAGGGTTTCGGTTTATTTAATACTCTCTCCTGGTTTGATAGCTCATCTACAATAGAGAACATTTCTTTGGCTTGATTACTGGAGTTATGGATACAAGATGAGAAGTAGGTTGCCTTTGCAGTGATAATGTTTTTTTTGTACACCTTCATGGCTCTGACATAGTTGTCTTTTTCTTCTGATGAATAGTTCTGCCTCCATTTTCTCTCTATTTGGCACAGGGTGCGTTTTTGAGACTTCAGTTCGGGTGAGAACCACCTCTGAGCCTCCTGCCGATGGGCAAGTATGATTTGTTTGGGGGGGCGTGGGCATTACTGGCTGCTAAGAGCCCGTTCGAGAAAGACTCCTCATGGTGATCGATATTATGTCAAGGGTTGAGTGCGGTGCTTCTTCGTGTGTTGATGAATTCTTCATTGTCTATGGTGTTCCATTTCCTTGCTGTACCGCCCTGTTTCCTTGCTGTACCTCTAAGCCCTAACCCCCTCATACCCTAAGCCCTAACCCCACCACACCCTTAGCCCTAAAACCTCCCAGGCCCTAAAACCACCCCCACACCCTCAGCCCTATAACCGCCCCTTCCCTTAGCCCAAAACTGCCCCTTTCCTTAGCCCAAAACCCATCCTTATACCCTAAGCCTTAAAACCACCCCTTCCCTTAGTTTAAAACCACCTCTTCCCTTAGTTCTAAACCCCTCCCCACACACTTAACCCTAAAACCACCCCTTCCATTAGCCTGAAATCCCCACTTACCTTAGCCCTAACCCCTCCCCACATCCTTAGGCCTAAAACCGCCCCTTGCCTTAGTCTTCTGGCATAATAGTGAACGATTCATCATAACGACGGGCATACGAAGGACGCCATCTTGATGCCGCTTTCGTTCTAAAGTCTTTTCGTAATAAAGCCTTCGTTCAAAAGGAAGTTTCCCCGAACTGATGAGTGTTGCTGTACCTTGTGTTCATCATGGCTGGCTGCCTGGAGCAGCTGCAGCTTCACATCTGCAGGAAGGGAAACATGTCGCCAATTTGGAAGCTTGCCAGCTTCTGGTTTCACAGACTTTTGCCTTCAGGGGGATAGTGTTCCCACACACGTGAAGGTTTTGCTAGGTGCCTGAAGACGCAATCTGGAGGGATTAAACCCAGTAACTGTTGTCTTCTACTTTAGGTGGTTCCGTTAATCTAATCAAATTCTCGCCATCATGTATCGTTGACTGCTGCAGTTTGAGTGACTATGGGGCTGGGTCAAGAGGCGTATGTGAAAACTCAGATTTCTTGACCATTTAATACCTCTGAATAGTGCATATATATTGATGCTGTTCTGCTGCTACTGGCAGAGGTCTACAATTGCATATAACTGTAAAGTATATATCCAATTTGTATGTTGTGTGGATTTCATTGTGGGTTTAATACAAAGACCAGTGTTTCATACATAGAGTGTTGAGTCACTTTTTGTAGCTTATGCAGAGTGGTGCGAGGGTGGTGTTGTGCCAGCAGGTTACACTTTGACCCTGAGGAGGAGCCTGATTGCTCTGTGCTACCCAAGGGTGAGCACAGGTTATCTGACGGGGGTATTGTACTCATCCTATCTAGGACGGTGGATTCTGTCTTGCTTTGATGCTTCCCTGCCAGCCAGAAACCGCTGGGTCTAACAATCTGTCTTTTAATTTTGTCATTTATATGTTCATGTTTCTTTCTTTTCCATTTATTACTGTTGATACATTTTGGCTCGCCAATCATTGTTAATTAGGCCCAATAAAGTGATTTACGTGATTGTATATGGTTGCAAAACACATGCTGGCGAGTTGACTTCTAAAAGAATTAATTAAAAATAACCTTAGTCATTTGAGTTCTGGAAAAATTAACTAAAAAAAAGAAACTTAGCTATCATAAACAATCCAAAGTGTGTCTGGGCGTTTAACGAACTCTATCTTTGAAATTTTTTTATAGATGTTGAAACAATTTGTCTTTTAGTGTTTATTAATATAATGCAACATATTATAACAATACCTAATTATACAATCACTTTAGTCTTTTGGGATTTTCAATTGGTTATTTTATTGTGAAGTCCCTCAACACATTTTTAACACCTGTCCTTTCTGCCATAATATATGGTAGTGTCCTTTGTTAAATAAGGCAAATCTACTGGCTTTGTCAAAGGCTCAGAACATCAATTCATGAATACATTGTTCATAAAGCAATAGAGAATGGTGAGGACCATTACATTTATTTGATTTTGTGCAGTAAATTCAAAATAGTCTTTATTCGATATTTTTCAATCATAAAAGACATTTTACAATTTAAAAAAGTAGTTGTTTTTGATACCCCACCCACTATCCCTCTACAAAACGGGATCCACAATGAGTTACTTCATCATACGAAAAATAAGAATATATATAAATATACAAGGTAGAATAAATAACACAGTATCTCATCCTATTTACATTTTTACAGAATCATAAGTTAGGCCTATTTTAAAAAGACATTTATAAAAACAAGTATAAAAGCAGATTCATCAGTACCAAGGTGCAACTTAACAGTAACTAATGCAATGTACATAGTTAATCACCTATTAGTATAATATATGGTTTTAAATAGCAGCAAGTGAAGTCTTTCCCATAGTTACTCTAAACTCATTTTCCGCGACCGGATGATCCATATCCAGTGCAAGAATTTTGACATAGCTATAACTACAGGCTGTGATGTATTGGTTCTTAAGACCCTAACAGCCTCAATTGCAGTTTTTAAGCCTAGCTGGGCACAGATCGGTTTTAGCCATGACCGTCTGGGGACACTATATTCTGGACAAGCAAACAACACATGACCAATATTTTCATTTTGATCAGAACAGAACGGACACCTTGAGGTTTGGCTCTTATTCCATTTCTCCGTTAGGGCATTTAGAGGTAAAGTCCCCACCCTCAATTGATGGTACCTTTTCCTGTCCCCTGGCACAGTAATCCAGTCCCAGTAAGGTTCTAGGGCAGGTGCATGCTTAAGTTCCAGAAAATCGTTTGTAAAAGATCGATCAATACGGTTTCTAAAACACTTTATCTCAATCATGCTCCAATATAAATCACGAAGTGCCTTTTTTGGTGGAAATGCATTACCAACAGGATCGTCCCAGAGATGGGATAATCCCATCGCCCTATAAATACTTCTTACATCTCTCAACCAGACTATTTTACAACCTTTATCCAGGGTTCGAATCTCTGAAAAGCCTTGGGCATACTGAGATAGCTCTGGGGTTACCCAGAGCCTTCTCCAGTAGGCTACAGATCTATATCTGGCCATATCCTCAAAGCTATGAAATCCCAGATCATATTTTAAAGGTATCAAAGGTGATGACAATGGTAGCCCAGTAATATTGCGAAGAAATCTGTTCTGTGCTACAGTCAACTTCGC
Organism: Lissotriton helveticus; assembly: GCF_964261635.1. Lineage (NCBI taxonomy): Eukaryota > Metazoa > Chordata > Amphibia > Caudata > Salamandridae > Lissotriton > Lissotriton helveticus. Next base: position 1,782,823,728 of record NC_136067.1, on the reverse strand, counting down.
AAGATTACTTGGCCCCCAGAGTTCAGCTCCATAAAGAACTGCCGCTCCTACCTTAGCATTATAAATTTTCAAAACTGGTCGGATAGGTTTAGTCTGAGATGCAAAAAGTTCCTTAGTAAGGGCTCCTGTTAGTTGGGCATGTCTTGTTACCAACTCATTGGTGTGCTGTTTCCAATCTAAGTTATGGGACAAGTTAATACCCAGATACTTGAAAACCTGGGTCTGTTCGAGCTGGACCCCATCCATGGTAACCTTCCCTCTGATGTGTCTTCGTTTGTGCAGAACCATAAATTTTGTTTTACTTGTATTAATTACAAGACCCTGCTCTGCACAAAATAATTCGAAAACTCCAATTGCCCTCTGAAGTCCCTGTTGGGTCTTGGATATCAGCAGGGTATCGTCCGCAAACATCAACAGGGGGATCAGTCTGCCTGCCAATTTTGGGGCATCTGTTGGTTGATGTTCAAAGTATCTGATCACCCTGTTGATATATAGCGAGAAAAGCGTTGGAGCGAGCACGCATCCTTGGCGTACTCCCTTCTCAATAGGGAATTTATCAGTAATGCTGCCCTGTTGGTTCCATCGCACTTGTGCAAAGTTATTTTCGTGCATTCTGATTAATAAGGACAAAATTTCATTTGGGATGCCCTGATTTCGGACGGTGTTCCACAGCTTGTGGCGGGGGACGAGGTCAAAGGCCGATTTTAAATCGACAAAGGAAGCAAAAAGCATCCCCCCCCCCAAGTATAACTACACGCCAGTAGATTAAGACAAATCTAAACACTTGATCTATGGTACTTGTATGGCTACGAAAGCCTGCCTGCAGGGGAGACAAAATGTCCTGGTCATCTATCCACTCATGGATTCGCTGAAGTAAGAGTCTTGCCAGAACTTTCTGAATGCATGCGATCAGGCTAATAGGCCTATAATTGCCTGGATCCGAGCATGCCCCCTTTTTATAGATGGGGATAATCTCGGCTCCTTTCCAGGTCTCGGGAATAGGCGAGCCCTTTGCGATAGCATTTACTAACAAATGAATGTACGTGGCCCATAATTCTTTATCATGCATAAAAAGGTCTGCTGGAACAAAATCTAGGCCCGGTGCTCTGGCTTTAGGTATATCATTTAAAGTTTTTAGGACGTCGATTTTACTGAAAATTAGGTGGCTCCCCAGGATATCTACTGGGGCCACACACTCCTCTCCATCTACGACCTCAGCAGCGAACTGGGTCGCATAGTGAGTTACCCAAGCTTCTGGTGAAACATGGTTCATGGGTTCTCCTCTTATAGCCCCCCTTCCCCATTTTACAATGTTCCAAAAGGGTGTCATAGATCTTTCCTCGCTTGCTTTGAGGAGATCCCTCCAATAGCCTTCCTCCCAGTCCCTTTTTGCATTTTTTTGGACCTTTTTATACGCAACACGTGCAGCCCTTGTTTTATTTGTATCTTTTGTCTTCACAGCATCAGACAATGCCTTATATGCCCCCCTGCAGGATTTGTCGTACCACTGATCTTCCTTTCTTACTGGCCTACGTTGCTTTTTAGTCACTGTTTTAACCCAAAAACATTTTAAACTATTAAAAAAGTCATCATGGATCCTGCTAACTTCAAATATCTGAGTATCCATAGAAGTTATACTCTTTACTTCTTTGATAGCCTGAGTTGTTAAATCCCTCATAGCAATTATGCTTTCCTCATTGGCTGCACAAGTTGACCATCTGATGTGTCTATTGTCATTAGAGAGTTTAATTTGAACATTTTCCACCAAAACGTCTTTATCCAGTAATCCAAACAATTTAAATGTCAGAATTAATGGATCATGGTCACTTTCCACTCTGGGCTCTATCCACATATCAACGACACTGGGCCAATTCTCTTTGTTAATTAAAATGTAGTCAATACGACTTTGTGAGTTTCCATTGGAAAAAGTGGTGGCGCCCTGTTTGTCAGAAACCACTCTTCCATTGGTGGCCCGCAGCCCAGACTCGACACACAGAACTTTTAACTGCAGTGCAGCCTCTGACCATTTTTTAATTGGTGGCAAGGAAAGCTGAGGGATATCCCAGATGTAGTCCTCTTCTATCGTGAGATCTACATCATGGGTGTCTAGGGGTTCAAAACAACAATTAAAATCACCTCCAACAATAACATTTGCGTTTAAGCAATACTGTTTTAAAAGAGAATCTAACAACTCAACTGCCTCCGTGGGTTTACCACCTGGCAAACCCCTTGAGTAAATATTAAATATATAAAGGTCCTGGCAGGATGAGCGCTGTAACTTGACCAACAATATATCAGGGCTATTAACAACTAGTTGAATGACTGAATAATCACTACTTTGCTTTACCCATGTCACTAGACCGCCTTTAGGTCTTCCCCTTTGACTTGGTGTAGCCGGGACATAAAAATGTAAATATCCTTCGGCAGGATCTGGATCTAATTGCCAAGTTTCCTGGAGAAGGATTACATCCTTTGAATCCAGGAAAGTTTGCCAGGCCTGCGATGCTATCTTACTTCGCAAACCTGCAATGTTCCAGGATGTTAGGATATATTGGGCAAAGGCCTTGTCGTTGATGGATTCAAGATTAGTCGTTAATATACCCCTTTGTTCTTGGGTGAGATTGTGTACACCTACATTGTCCGCATTTACAACTAATTTTGGGGATAAATTAACATTTAGAACACAATCAGTGCATTCAGTAAAGTAATGATCATTACATATATCATCTAAAGCACCATGTATTCTGCTTGCATTTGACAAAAGATCAGTTGTTACAGAATTGATCTGAGCTTCCGCTTCCCCCCCTGAACACTCTCCATTTGGAATAGGAAAATCAATGTGACAATTACTTCTACCCAGTCAGTCACAAGCATCTAGACCTGATAGTGCTTCATATCTATTTCCTAGGACCATGCCCCAATCGTTAGAAGGGACCCTTGGGCCTCTATTATTTCTCACAATTTCCCACAACGGGCCAGGAGTTTTTGGAAATGTTACATTCTGTTGCTCCCCATAAAAGAATTTTAAGGTAAGGGGAACAATAGACCCGGCTCTTCTTTGTGGCGGAAAGATATGATTTAAGACATTGGGTAAAACAGCTGCGTGGCAAAAAGTCACAATAACACAATCTCCTCTAAACCTTTTGGGCCGATTCCCAATCCAAGCCACCCTTTTCACTGACTTTATTTCGCATGCAAGCTGATGTTTGCCTCCTGGTCCCATATGCATGTTAGTTGTTAGCCAGTGCAGTGCCTTACTAGACAGAGATGCTGGTGTTTCCGATTGAGTGACCGTTGGCGGGGGCACATTGGCCAACACCAGTACCACTGGCGATGCTTCTTCGATGAATTGAAGGGGATCTGGATCCTGACGCGCTACTGTCGGGATATTTATTGTCAGTGGTACACTATCTTTTGACACGGTCTGGTTTGTGGGATTTGACCCTTCTTGAGCTGGACATTCAAGGAGTGATGGGTCAGTCTCTTTCTCTGAAGTACTCCTCTCCTTAATCTCTGCTGGCTTTCCCATTTGTGACACCAAAGTAGATAAATTATCAACCCCATCTACAGCCTTTGCTTGAAGGGCACCTATTCTTTTTAGTTCCGCATTTAGCTTGTCAATCTTAGCGACTAGCGGCTTGATGATGGTTTTAATTTTCGAATCGATGATGTCTGCTATTTTCTGCAACAGGTCATCCTCATTGTAGCTATTGTCGTGATCGCCTTTTTCAGGAATAATATTTTCTACTGCTTCAGTGAGTTTTGCCTTGTTTCTCCCTATGGGTGATGCTTTTTTCCTCCTATTTCCCGATCGTAAACCCGATCGTTTCTCCTGTACTCTTCTGTGTCTTCTCGGAGGTCGAGTTTCCTGTTCAGGAGATGAAGGATCATCAGATTTGTGATTCACGGTTACGTTCTCAGGATCTGAAAATGCTTCTAGATCTGGAGTTACTAGATTCACTTCGCTATCTAGTGTAACGATATTCTGATCATCCATATTTGGATTAGAATGGGCCATAAGATCTATCAGGTCATTAGAGGCATCTGGAGCTATGGAATTTGACTGATTGCTACATTGAGTCGGGCTTAGAGGGTGTAAATCCGGAGACTGGCTTAGGCCCAGTGACTGTCTTCTTTTATCATTAATTTTGCTTACTACTTGGACCATATAGTTGTCTATTGTCTTAGTATTCGGTGGAGGCTGTTTTTTAGACATGTTTATTGACACAAAGGGTCACAAAATTGGTTTCTTCCGACAGAAGTAGGTAATACACGTTAACCCCTACTTCTCAGTGATGTTAGAGCAATTATAGTCACAGGAGAAACCAAACAGAATAATAAGCAGAAGCTAGAGTCTCTTTAGGCAGCAGGAAAGGTTACTCTATTTGTAAAACCCAAAGGTGGTATATGTATCCACATTACAGGTAACCGGAATGTTGGAATAGAAGAAAAAAGATAATTTATTCCTTACTTGAGTACAGCCGTAAGGGAGGTAGCCCAGTCCAGTCCCGGCCAGTCTAGGACTGTCTAAGACTGTCCCGCCCTTGTCCCGGGCTTCTCCCGGCGCCCTCCCGCGCGCGACTCGCGGGTGCGAGAGGCGTTCCCTGCTAATGAGGTGCCTCCTGGCGCGTGTCCGTCGTCACACCCGCCGCGTCCACCCCCGGGGCAGCTGGGTGATGTAGTTCCCCAGCTGCTGCTGCACCGGGTGGATGGCGGTGGATGGCGGTGGATGGCGGTGTGAGCGCTGGTGGTGTGAGCGCTGGCCGTTTCCCTCACGGCGCGGTTCTGGAGCTAAGCAGGGGTAAGTTTAAAGAGCGAGTTGGCCGTTCCCCTCACGGCAGGTTAGGCAGCGTTTAAGTGATTTTGTGCAGTAGTGTTTACTATAATTATGCAATGTTTGGCGTAACATTTTCATATTTTGCTGATTTCTGAAACACATAGACATCTTTACAGCATAATCTAGAAACCCTTGCTGCATAATCCTTTGGACCTGACAATGATAAATCTTTGAGAGTGATTTGGAAACCATCCTTATGAGAGTGAAACCTTTATTGCACAAGGAATCCTGAAAAAGTTTGCCATATTTCACAATTCCACATGAAATATGGAATTGTATACAACTGTATTTTGTGCAATAAAGTCACCCACACTTGTAATACATAATATGTTATATAGTGATATATTGCTCATTAGTCATGATAGTTAACCACAGTGCTCAGGCACATGCTAAAACAACAGCAAACCTTTACAAAACATCAACTTGAATTAGCTGTAGGCTTCCAAACTTCTAGTTAAGCCTACGAAAGGTATAATCACAAGCAAGATGCTATCAATACAGCAACCAAGAAACCAGCTATTATGTAGCCTTACTTGAAGTGAAAAAAGAATACTAAGATTCAAAGAGAGAGATAAGTTATATCACACAACGAGATTAAGAAAGAGTCACAGGAGAAAGAGCATTGGTAAGAAAAACACAGCAGGGCAAGAAGAGAAAATAAAAAGAACAATCAATGAAAAACAAATTATTAGAAATAATTCAACACCATAGAAACAGTGAAACAAATTTTGAAATTACAACTCTCCTTTGCCCTAACACACATTTCAATTAAGCAAAAGCATGACCTGACTGCCTTGAAATGTATACAAATCTCCACTTACATACAATCTCAGACTGCATATTCAAATGTACAGAAAACAATTTTTACTATAAGAGGCTGGGGAATCATAGTCTATGGCTTTTAGAGAACTGGAAATGACAATTTAATTTTTTGCTAATCTGGGAGCATAAATAAAGTCTGCAAGTTCCCAAGATCATTCAGATACATCACACCCTTTCCAGACTTTGAGATACTGGAGCGGTCCTTAATGCATTTTGGAATAACTAATGGTCTATACCTCAAATTCTGAAGAATCATCTATCATGGAGACCTTGCTGTATCAGATTGCATCCTTAATCCAGAAAACATGAAAGACAGGGTGACCATGGCAATGAGTAGGTAGAACAAATGGTCTGCTGAAAGACCCACCCACTCAGCTATTGAAAATGAATCATGCAAACAATATGTGCATTTTGCATGTGACCCAGGATTGGCAGGTATTTTGTAGACCGACATGCAATATTTGTTAATGGGTGCTTTACTTCTTTGTCATCTGCAAAGTGTTTATTTATTTTTATTTTTTTTAATTTCTTTTTATTGCAGATTCAAAAATACACAGTCAAACCTTACAACAATCCTGCCGTCGGCAGTTGCAATGCACATGTCGTTAGATAAAACATCACACGGCCAGTAAGCCCACAACCCGGAGGTCGGGCGGCATTAACCAGAAACCTGCCGGAAGTATATGAGTGATAGGCAGTTGCAGCTGTACAGCAAGAAGTTCTCGTATCTGCTTTTCTTTTTCTCCCTTCCCCCTGCTCCCCAACATACAAACTCTGATAAGCCCCAGGAGGCAAAAGCGAGACATCGGTGCAACCTCAGCTTGACATTCCTCACCCAACTTCCCGCTCTCCCCTCTACGTGTCTCCCAGTATCCTGACCTCCATGAGCCTTACCCAACGTGGCTAACAGGTTATCCCTTGTCCCTCCCACCTCCCCGGGTCCCCATCCTCTTGATCACAGTTGGAGTCTGCACAAACAGTGTGAGTTGACAGGAATCACTAAGAAGTGTGTTAAGTGATGCAGTGTGCCTGGCGTGTTACGGGGAAGCCCCACCACCTGAGTTCCGCTCTGCTTGATCATCTTGTATATTGTAGTCACGCAATGCTTGTGCTAGGGCGTCCCAAGCTTGGGCTGATTCTAATGCCTTTTCGTTGCGCTGTCGCTGCGCGGTTTGAAATCTGATCGCACTCTCTCCAGTAGCCCATCTGATGAACTCATTCCTCCATCTCGCACTGTCCGGTCCTATCGCCGACTTCCAGTGTCGTGTAATTTCTCGCTTGGCTAACACCAGCCCCATGTCTATAAATTTACTGGTGATATTGTTTTTGGGGGCGTGGGGGAACCAGTGTAGTATACCTACCGCTATGTCAAATACTAAGCCCCTTTCTGTTATCGTATTCAAGGTGTCCCCCACCTCCTTCCAGTATAGCTCCAGTGCCGGGCACGTCCACAGCATATGGCCCAGCTCCGCCCCAATCAACGCACATCTGGGACAGGCCGCCCCGTCTGCATTGAAGTACTTTTGGATCTTACCCGGCGTGAGATACGTGCGATGGAGGACGAAGAAGTGTACCAGTTGAAATCTGGCGTTGCGTGTGCTCTTCTGGGCCCTCCGCACAATCTGCGCCCATGTCGTCTCAGGTATAGGTCTGCCTATCTCTGTTTCCCACTTCTCTTTGAGGGTCGCTAAGGGAGGTAGCCCCTCATTAACTATTCTGGAATAAATGAAGGTGACCGCCTTGTAGGTTCCTGCAGACATCATGGCATATTGGCATGCCATTGTCGTTTTCGGTTCAATCAGACCTTCCTTCCAGTGTTTTTGTATTGCTTGCGTTAATGCTGCATGTAACAAGAAATCCCCACTAGGTAAGTCATACCGTTCCAGGAGCGTCGGGTAGGGCACCAGGGCTCCATCTTCGTATAAGTCTCCTATCATTTGTATCCCCGCCTCCTCCCAAATCTGTAACCGCGACCAGTCGCCACCATGCGGAAGGACTGTCAGCATTCCCAATGGCATCACCGGGGCATACGGATGTAATACCCCCGCCTTGCACCGAGTACAATTCCAGCATAGTCTCATCGTGTTTTCCTCCTGTGTTAGGGCTTTTATGTCCAATTTCTGTTGTAGTGCTATAAAGGAAAGTACATGACGAGGACTACCTCGGCCTCTGGCGTGTTCCGGGCCTCTGAATTCCCGAGCCACCTCTTGAGTGTAAATCTGCAACTACGCTGCTAAATAATATAATTCCAAATCAGGGACCGCCATCCCCCCTCCGATTTGGGTCTTAGCAACGTCGTCAGAGCCACTCTTCGCCGACCCGTCCCCCAGAGGAAGGACACTATCATGGACCTCAGGTGTCGAAAGGTAGCAGCTGGAATCCACACAGGAAGTGTCCTAAAATAATATAGGAATCGTGGGAGAGCCACCATTTTCAGTAGCGCTACTCTGCCCGCCACGGACAGCGGAAGTGTGGACCAAAAGGCCATACTACTCTTCAGCGCCCTCATTCCTCACCCTATGTTGCCTTCCAGCACGTCGGCCGGCGTGTGATATATGTGCACACCCAGATATTTTAAACAGGTGGGCTCCCAGCGCACTGGTCTGGTCGTGGTCGGTTGTGGTTCGCCGTGGCGTACTGGGAATAAGCATGTCTTGTCTCAGTTTGCTCTGAGTCCCGATGCCATGCCAAAACGTAGTAGCAGGCTGTCATCGCACTCCAGCGCTCCATCGGCATCTTCAAGGAAGAGCAGGAGGTCGTCCGCGTAAAGCGATATATGGTGAAGTCCTGTTCTGTCGCTCAGTCCATTGTAATGAACTCCCGAGCGTATCGATATCGCCAGAGGCTCTATCGCTAGAGCGAAGAGTAGCGGTGACAGCGAGCACCCCTGCCTCGTGCCTCTCCCAACCAGGTACTGCTGTGATATTGTCATGCCCGTTTTTACCCTAGCTACCGCCGATGTGTACAGCACGGAGGTCCACTTTAGGTATTCTTTGCCTACACCGAATCGCCGCATTACAGCGTATAGATAGTCCCACTTGAGGCTGTCAAATGCCTTCTCGATGTCTACCGCCAATATCATCGGGTGGCGGGCCTCCGGGTGGTTCTCTGCTAGCAGTCGGACCAGTCGGCGAATATTCAAGGTCGTATTCCGCGTCAGGATAAAGCCAGCCTGGTCCGCATGTACTAATGTGGTCATGTGGTCCAGCAGGCGAGATGCTAATATGCTGCTCAGTATTTTATAGTCAGTGGTGAGCATCGAGAGCGGCCTATGAGAGGCTGTATCTCCGCTCTCCCGACCCGGTTTCAGTAGGGGTATGATTAGTGCTTCCCGCATAGAATGTGGTAGCCGCCCTAGTTGCTTCGCTTCCCTGTAGACCTCCAACAGTCTCGGCGCTAAAAGGTCGGGGTACTTGCTATAAAATTCTATGGGTAAGCCATCTAGCCCCGGGGTTTTGTTGCGCGCCATACGTTTGATGGCGCCCCGAATTTCCTCCAGTGTTATATCTCTGCCCAGTGCCTCTGCCTGGTCCCGGTCTAACTCTGGAAAACAGAGTCCCTCGAGAAAGTCTTCCACGGCCGGGGCTCCCCCCTCCAACCTGCTACAATAGAGGGACGCATAATAGCTCTCGGAACAGTGCAGGATCTCTGCCTGGGTGTAAACCTCTCTTCCGTCAGTTGTACGCATTGATACTATAGGTGTGCCCCGTTTGGTGGGGTTGGCAAGCCAGGCTAACAAGGTCCCAGCCCTATCGCCCTCCGCGTGCGTCCTGACCGTGTATGCCTTATGATCGTAACTACGCAAGTGCTCTGTTTCCGCTGCCACTTGTTCTTTGGCCTTAGCCACGTTGTCTTGCAACTCAGGGTGTCCAGGTCTCGTAAGCTCCGCTTCCCGGAGCGCCTTGTCTGCTCTATCCAGATCATCTAAGAGAACCCTGCGAGCTCCTGCCTGTGCTCCTATGCAGAACCCTCTCAGGATCACCTTGAAGGCGTCCCATTCCGTCGCCCGCGCCTTGGTCGTGCCAGCATTATCCTCAAAGTAGTGTGTAATTCTTTCCTCTAACGCCCCTTCAAACACAGGGTCATCCAACAATTCCGGACAGAGTTTCCAAGTGGGTACACGCGATACACTAGGGAGCCATCGCACAGTCATTAGCAGAGGGTTGTGATCCAACACCGTTCTCGATAAGTATTCTGTACCCAGGACCGCCGGCACCAGGTCCGGGGAGCAAAGTATCGCGTCCAGCCGTACATGGAGCTCATGCATCCCTGAGAAATAAGAATAATCCTGGTCGTGTGGGTGTTGTGCGCGCCATATGTCCATCAGTCCCCATCGCGCCTGCCAATCCAGCCTGCCTTTGGTGGTGCGGTGTATCGGGGAATCCTTCAGCGGTGGGTGGGATCTATCTAGTGAGGTGTCTAACACTGAGTTGAAGTCCCCCCCCAGTAACATTGGTCCCGTCAGTAAGTGTGCTAGGGTCCCAGACATCTTCGCTAGAAAAGCCACCTGGTCTACATTGGGCGCATACACACTGCAGATAGTTATATCTTTACCTTCCAGTCTACCGCTCACCGTCACGAACCTGCCCTCTGGGTCTATGATTTGCTGGATCATCTGAAATGGAACCCCGGCCCTAATCCAAATTAAGGAACCTCTGGCGAACGCTGAGTATGTTGTATTAAAGACTTGTCCCCTCCATCTACGCTGCAGCGCTAGACCCTCAGCCCTTGTAAGGTGTGTTTCTTGCAACAGCGCCACGTGCACTCCCCTACGTACTAAATAGGCGTGGATTTTATGGCGTCTTGTCATGCTGTGGAGAACCCGCACATTCCAGGTTATGCATCGTAAAGTTGTCCGATCACCCATTGTCCCACACCCTGCCACTCCCTCCACTATCGTTACGATCTGATTCCCCAGACCCTGGGAAAGCGTTAGTATCGAGGATGAGCCCCCCCACCCACAACCAAAAACGACCCAGACCCCCCACCCCCCCAGAACAGGCCCTAGTGAGTTCCATCTAGCGCCCGTCCAAACAATCCCCTTAAACAACATTAGATTAACCCAACAGGAGTTGCTGTGGGTGTGCCTTAAGGGCTTATAGGGGGGGTTGCCCGCCAACGGGCAGCCGCCCGAGTTCAAGCTCTACTTCGTGCGATCAAGCCTCAAACAGTACTGTGTCCCATCAACCATCACCCTCCCTGATTACAATTAAATCTTCCCTACCACCATCCGCAGCCAAATGTCCTCTGCAGTTTCTATTTTGAACCCATACAGCTCACCGAATGTCTTTAGCCTTCGTCCATTATTTCTTCCGCTGTAGCCGGTGTAACCACTTGTAATGGCAAGCTGTCCGTTTCAGATCGTTCAGTGACAGAATGGTCGTCACCTTTCTCAGAGCCATCTTCCTCTCGTGGCGGTGCGCCTTGTGGGCCTGAGAGGACCGACACAAGGTCCAAGACCTCCTTCCGCTCCGCTGTGGTGACAGATTGCGGGGGCTTCCTCTGTCCCCTTTGCCTGTTCCGGATGCGTCCCGATTTCCGTTGCGGCAAGCCTTCAGGGCCAGCGCCGAGCCGTTGTCCGAGGACATCTTTGCCAGACTTGTACAGCTCCAGCCAGGCGCAAGCATCTTCTGGCGTGTCGAAGAACTTAGTGGTGTCGTCAACTATGACTCGGAGCTGGGCTGGGAAGAGCAGGGAATATTGTAACCCCTCTAAGCGTAGTTCCCGTTTGACCGCCAGGAAGGAGGTCCTCCGTCTCTGCGTTTCGTACGTGTAATCCGGGAAGATGTTGACTCCGCTATTCTCCACCTGGAAAGGGACGTTTTTCCTTGCATTTTGAAGCAGCAGGTCTCTGTCCCGATAGTGCAGTAGTCGGGCAACTACCGGGCGTGGCGGGCGGCGCGGCGGGGGAGGTTGAGCTGGGACTCTGTGAGCCCTCTCCAATGTGCAGAAGGCAGACAAGCCCTCCGGTGCTACCGTCTGCCGGAGCCAGTCCTCGAGGTATTGCACCATGTCCCTCCCCTCCACTTTCTCTGGCAGACCCACTATCCGGATGTTATTTCGGCGATTGCGCCCTTCCGCGTCCTCTGCTCATCTCTCTAGCATGTCCATGCGGTCCAAGACATTAGCCATGGTGGCCCGAATGTCCTTCTGTTCCGGCTCTAGAGTGTGGACCACATCTTCCACCAATTTGACTCTGTCGGCCAATTTGCCGTGGTCAGCTCTCAGCAATCCCAGGCCCGTGGTCACTTGGGCAATATCATGCTGGAGCGCCGATCTGGTATCAGTCAGCGCCGCTAAGATCTTATCCAGATGAAGCTGCAGCTGTGGGTCTGTAGTGTAGTTCCTATTTTCCCAATAGGCTCTGCGCATTGGAATAATATCTTCAATAGTATAGACGTAGGACTGTGGTTAACTAGGTCTTCTACTGACGATATTAGACTTAAAGTTATGTGTGCCAGCTAGCTCAGAGTTCACTAGAAACTTTCTTGAATAGGCAAGGAGGAGTTTAACCTCCCTGGATAGACAAGAAGGGATTTAGTTTCTGACAACCATAGAACATGACAACTTTGCTCTCCCCTAATCAAGAGTATATCTCCAGAGTCGTGTGAAAACAAAAGACAACTTATTTTACTCAGTCAGTACATGCATTCTTAGTTTCACCAGTTTGTAGAGAAATAAGAGATGGGCGTGGTTCAATAAAAGATGTTATTTATTGATCAGTCTCTTTTCTCATACAAGAGAAATGAATCGCTAATATTGCAATACTTATAGTTAAGTAAAGTGCATACAGTAAAAAACAGAATTATAAAATAATACTGTAAAAGCATTTATATGGTTTCTTAGCCATATGATACTAAAATGGATAAAAGATATACATACATATATACATTGACTAATCGTACTCAACTGGTGCTTCTAACTACGCCTACCCCGGTGTACCTGACCTAAGCCTAATACTTGGGAGGGAGTAAGTAAGTAGCAGTTTAAGTTAAGTTTGCTTTGTCAAGAATCTGACTCAAGAATTCTCTGTAAGGGGTTAGTCAGTTCAGTACCTGGGATTTAGAAGGCTGGAGGGTTGGGATCTCTGTCTCAGGACTCGATATCCCAGTTACCCGCGAGGGCGGCTGGAAAACGCCGGAGGCTGGATTTCTCGCCAGGAGAAAAGGCAGCGTCTCTCTCAGCGCGTCAAAAGGGAGGGGCAGCGTCCGTGGGCTTTTCTGTTTCAGCTGGGCTCTCCGGCAAGTAGCGCTGCTCCGAGCTCGTCACCACCGTGTCTTAGCTTAGGGCAACGTCGGTATATTTATACCTGAAAGGTGCCGTGTTTGACGTAAGGATGGACATAAGACGTCAGCAAGAATGTCATAAGGACTGGTCGTTCTTACATTCTTTGCAGGAGTTCTCGAGCGAAATCAAAACAATGGTCGCGGGGATTTCCCAGGTCTGTTGGAGGTTTGATTTGTTTTGAGAACTCGGTGTGCTTCTCTAGGGGGCTGAAGGGATAGTGCTTGCTTAATGTGACAGCATGCGCTATGACCTAATCTGAAGACGGGTTTCTGTGCCGTTGTATGGACACTAGTGAATTAATAACCGGACAAGGGTCAGAAATAGGAGTATCAATATAGGTACCTAGATAAACACACTACACCCACTCCACGAAATTATGTACATATTTACTAACCTAAGCAATAGTAAGCATAACTAACAGTGCATTTGTATACCAGACCACCCCAAAAAACATATTTTTTGTTGTTTTGAAAAATGGCGTATGCAAAATGCACGAAATGAGTATAGGTACTGTATGCATTCAAGCAGTATAATCATTCAATAAGGAGATGCACATTTTATATCAGCATGAACGATTTGCGAAATTACACATGAAATGGCTCTTGATACAGAAGAAAAATTGCGAGACCATCTCATCACATATAAACACAATGTATTGCATATAAACTAGAGGTTGAGGTAATGTAATTACTCTAGTATTCCTAAGAATAGAAGTTCTGTTCTCTAAGAATAGTTTTACTTTAAGCAGAAGATAAGTGCCAAAAAGGTAAATATTTTGGAATTTTGGAAAAAGTTTTTGCTATTCAGGGGAGAAGAGGAAAAATAGTTCACAGTCACTTTGTTTTCAAAAGACTGAAGGCCAAATTCAGAGTTCAGGGAACGCCGTGTTCAAGTTTGTTTAAACTCATTCTCTCTGTTCCGGTGAAAACATCATTTCAGATAGATTCTCGAAAAAACAGTCTACAGCTTCAGGTGAGAGTTCGACTAGGTTAGAAAATGTCGCTACCATGCAGTCACGCGCATGATTGCTTTCACTGATGGTTTGATCAGAACTGCTTACAAAAGGTCGTACCTGGTCGATGCTGCTTTCATCTTGTACTTCACTACCCTTCAATCGCAGTGGTGAAGTCTCCACGAATGCCGTCATCAGGATAGGTAGCCGCTGGGGACAGCACAATGCATGAGCCTTTACCGGACCCAACAAAGTATCTGCATCCAATGGTACGTCTGATTGTAGTGTAAGACAGGTGTCTAACACGCATTCTTCGCCGCATAGCATGCACCTTAATACAGGCATAACACAATTCTGCCAGATGGGTCTGAATGAAAGAAACCAGGTCATATTCAGATCTCGTAGCCGGGCTAAGCCAAGGACTTTAGTTATGCGGTCCCGGTAGCGGATAGCTAGGATCGTTTTTTCCATTGTAGCTGGAGTCTTGTCTGTGACGAAGCAAGAGTAGCAAGAATAAAATGCCTGCTACGAGTCCCAACAGGAGAGGAAGTCCGCCAAAGATGGAATGGACGAAATTTGGAAAAATACCCAGGATCGCTTTGAATGGTGTTAAAGCGCCTGAAAAAACTGTCTTAAATACACTGGCGATACCACTTGTATCAGAAATATTTAAGATTTCGTTCAACATTTCTGCGAAGTGTAGGGGGCTATTTGTTGATAACATTGAATGAATCTCTGCTGTGGTCCTTGCAACTTGGAGATCATACGTTTCTTTTGATGACGTCAACTGGGTTGGCGTCTGTAGGAGCACAGTCTTCATTCTGCTTAAAGTATCAATTCGAATAGAAGAGATTTTTAAACTGGGCCATAACCTTCCCTCCCTGTCTGGAGCATCATTCGGGAACAATACTCTTTCACAGCACATGACCCTGGAAGTCACGCTTATGAGATAAGGTTTTCCTGGCAGCAAGCCACAACATCTGTGATCTACAATTAGAATGTAACTCCCGTTCGAAAGTCTTCTAAAGAATGGTTCTATTTGTGTTGCAGGTGTGCCTAACTGGTGACATGAAAGGTTATTTGAAGTCCCTTCACAGGCCCCATGCAAACTAATACCCTGACACAGAAGTATGCCACTTAGCGATCTTTCACAATTATTACCACTAAGAAATACACTCTGTCCGTTATTACTGACACATGTGTGTGTATAGGGCAAGTTCCATGTGGATTTAATGTATCCTTTACCCAACCTTTCATACTGGCCTGCCTGTATATATTTTTGGCAGTATTGAAACTGGAAAGTTGTTATCGGAATATTTATTATCCCATGTATTATCCATTCAATGACAGGTCGTTCTGACATTGTCAATGGTAATCTCTCAAGTTTTTCAATGCTCAGAATTGTATAGTCAGCACCCTTTTGTGCCAAACTGATTTGTTTATCAGTAAGGTTAAAGATATTAAAAAGTGACGTTGTGTTGATTAGACGCCAAGGCACATAGCCTGAACGCAGATTTTGTAACATCCAGCCAAGCTGTACAATAGAACGTAATTGAGACTGACCGTGTTGCAACATCAGTAAGTCTTGTTCTATTATATCGATTGCAGAAGATACAATACTGTCCAGTGAATATATTCTGGAAGACAGAGTCATTAACCCATTGTCTACAACAGAAAGTGATTTTTCCAAATTAACACGGTCAATTTCCCGTATTTTCTCTGCTGTCTCAATTTGAGTTACTTTCCAAGCTTCGTTGTAAGCTGCATATATAGAGGCCGCTATGAAACGTTTTAGACGCTGTTTGCGTGGTCCCATGATGAAATCACGCAAGTCAGCACCTTCTTTAAGTAAAGTTAAGTGTTGCTTAATTTCTGACAGTGTGGATGTATGTAGCCATTGAAGGCAGAGATTCCCCACACTATAAGTAGTTACAATCCCTGGATGTTGTCTCTGGGAGTATCTTGGGTCTGGCCTGGTCAATGTGAACCCCTGTATTTTGTTCAGGAATCTGTCTTGACAGTTATTTGTGTCTGTGGGCCAGATCAACCATTTTTTCCAATCAGCATGTGTTCTGTTTTGGTTTAAAATATGGGATACGTCTATCTCAACATCCGTAGTGCTATTACTGGTAGGTGTTGGTTTTGGAATAGACGGTTTATTTAAGTCTTTAATTTTGGCTAGGCCAAGACAGGATGTCTGTTGAATTGTATCATTCAAAAATATAATTTGTTCTGGGATCATGCAGGCTTTAAATAATGATTCTATACCTTGCACTTGCCAATCTTTTGTGCCCCAGATCGTTTTCGTTTCAATGTTATTGTTCCAGAAATCAAAACCAAATGTATTCATTTTTTCAAAGAATGAGTCTGAATATATTAATTTTGTGTTTGTAAGCATGGTTTTCACTCCTGTCTTATTTAACAATTTGAAATAAAATGATTCTGCATTACTTGTGTTGAACCCTGAAAAGTATGAATATTTATCAAAATATGTCTTTGAACTGCCTTTTGGTGGAGTTGCACAATGTTCCCATTGGTTAAATTTTAAAACATTTCTAGGTTGAGTAGATTTATGCAGATAATGGTTACCATAATGGTTATAACAAAACATTTCATCGTAATTAGATGAACCTTGCAAATAATCATGTTCTGTAAATTTAGCTGACATTACTAGATCAGACATCATATCATTAATACTTTCAAAGTCCCAATCATCAGCAAATGTGCTTGGTTTTACAAAGTCACTTAATGAAATCTTAAATTGATGAGGATACTTCAGAAGCTCAACCGGACCATAGATTTCGTAATCAGTTTTGTCCCATGCTACCCCACTGGGTATAGGATTGGCTGGGAAGTTTACTGAAGAAAGTTCTCTTTTCTCTATGTGTGAAGACTTGTGTGGTTTCAGGACCAAGTTGATGTTCTGACTTGCTGTGTCCATTGTAACATATTTTCCCTCAATGAAATGTCCTAAGCATAGTACTATGATGAGCCAAAGTATGAGGATGAATACTCCTAGTGCCACCCAAAGTTCAATCCATGGAGAAATCAGAGAGGTTTCTTGTAGTTGATGAAAGAGTTCCTTTGCTTTGTCTTTAAAAGTTTTTGTTGTTGGCTGTTCCTCAGGTTCACTTGGATCCTCAGAAAAATCATCGAAGTTGATGAAGTAGCCTGGTGCTGTTCTGTCAATTGTTTCAATTGCTTCTGGATTCCTTTTCGTTTTTGGAATTTTCTTTGTTTCATTAGCATAGTCTGTGGTTACATCATTGTAGACTGGTGTTTCTTGATTTAAGATTTTAATTTGGGTTTCAAGAGGTTTAAGTTCCATGGCTTTGTTGCATAGTCCTTGTTGTTTTACTGTAGGTTTATCAATTGTGATTAGTCTTTCAGTTTGAACCTCTGTGTTTGTAGCAAACTTTGGTGTTCTACTACTTCTTGGGAGTCCACTTGGCCTACTACTTGTTATCAGCCACATGATTGTGGTTTAACCAGGTCGATGGATACAACTCGGTTCTCCTTTTTACCAGCAAGGGGCGGTAGTATTACTGATCTTGTCCCGTTGACAGACAAGACAGGAACTGCTTTTCTGTAAGAAGGCCCAAATTCTTTCTTCACCGCGATCTTTTCTCTGACCAGATCCCCGATTTTTGGAATCCAGACAGGCCTTGCTGGGACAGGTGGTTTCTCTTCAGTGGCTGTTGGCTGTTGCTTCAACTTTATGTTGCTCAGGTCTTTTCTCTTTTTGTTTAAGTCCTGTAAAATAGCCAAACAATCTTTGATATCAAAGCATTTTTCTTTAACCACTGAAGTTTGACTATCAAGGTCCTGGATTAGCATTCTAGTCCCAAACAATAGTTTGTACGGACTGAGACCTCTCAGAGAATTTCTTGGCAGATTATTAAGACTGCGTTGGACACTTATTAAATGTTTGACCCACCCAGCTCCTGAACCTAATACCTTAGCTGCTATAGATTGCTCTATGCCCTGGTTTTTTCTTTACACCATTCCGTTTCCTTCAGGAAGGAGGTGACAAGAGTACCGCAATGCTATGCCCATGCCGGCCATGTCCGTCTCATAAGCTCGAAAGCTAAAAAGCAGGACCCTGGTCAGAATGTAGCATGCAAAATTGCGTATATGCCATTATAGACTCGCAAATCTTTGTATAACAGTTCAGACGTCAGCCGAGAGCTGGGGTCTACATTTTAAGTGAAAATAGTCTCTATATGTTAATATGACGCATTATTCATACTGGGTATTTCATGTCGATAGCCTAATCCTTATTGGGTGAAACGCCATGGTAGTACCCTGTCTCGGTCACCACTGCGATCTCTGTTGCAGTCTGGGCAGTTTTTTGCAAATATATGATGTTGCAGGCTCATTCCTGGCCACCAGTATGTTGATTGTAATTCTTCTAGAGAATCCTTAAGTGTAAGGTGTCTAAGACCCTCACCCATATGTGCGTCTGCTATTAACAAGCCTCTCCTGTCCATGTTTGGAATCACTCTATCCCCCACTCCAGGGATTCGAGCAAAAGGAACGGAGTTTGCATCGATTATGTATGTATAATTGAGTGGATAAATGAGGGGTAGCGCTGAGCAGTCGCTTTTTGATGACGTTTTTACCGCCAGCATTGTTTCCCCGTCAATGTATTTTACTGAACGCTTTTTTGTAGCTACGGAAGCCGATTTAGTTGGTTCCGCTGTGGCTGTCTCAGCCAATGAATTCCCTGCAACGTGAACGCCATCACCCTGATGACTCAGTGAGTGTATCACGTGAGTCTTTGGTAGTTCTTTCTTTAAAAGAACTATTTGTTCCCAAAGCGATTTTTGCTTTATTTTGGCACCTGTGTCATCTTTGTACCCGTTTTCAACCCATTTCTGCAAGTCGTTATTGTATGATTTGACGCAGTAATATGAATCGCTCACTATTAGTGTCGGGAATTCGCGATCCGCATTATCTAGCGCCATTTTTGACGCTATTATGTCAGTTTGTTGTTCTGAATTGTTTTCCACTGAGTGTGTTTTTGAAAATAGAGGTCTTAATTTACCTCCGCGCCACACGTCTTTTGTAATCTTGCATGTGGCGTTATAAGCTTGTTCACCCCAAACTGAGGGCTGAGCATGTCCGTCTGTATGTATTAAACAGGCGTGTTCTGTCGTACGGGCAGAATGTCGATTGGCAGAGGATATTCTCTTTCATATTCTAGATTTTTTAATTTTGTCAACTCTGGATCAAAATAGTATTTCACTCTGTCTGTAGCAATAGAATCTTCCCATTGTATCCATCTAGGATTCAGTGCCATAGTAGGTAAATTACATGGGGTGGTTAATGCCTCAAAGGCTGATTCCGCTGTTCTGACTGTAATTTGTCTGCCGTCAGCTTGGTATCTTTCTCTTGCTACAGCTGTTTGAACCGCGTGAACAATGTTTTCCTTAATGCTGAATGTTTTTTCAGCTTCTGTGTATAAGTGTGATTTGTATGCTATTGGTACCGTTTCTCCCTCATTAGAGGTTAGGTATGTGAATCCGCATCTTCCTGGGATGATTCGAATCACGAGGTTGCGTGTGTTATCGCGTGTTTGCAGTTTTGTTTTAACTAACATGTCTGTTTGTAAAGATCTCAAAATGTCTGTGTGTTTTTGAGTCCAGTTGACTCTTTTAAAATCTGGTTTTATTAGATCATAGAGAGGTTTAACTCTCTCTGCATAATTTATAATGTAAGTTCTTCCGAAATTCAGGAAACCTAGAATTGATTGCAAGTTTTTCAGTGTTCTAGGTGCTTGGATTACAGCACATTTCTCTAGGAAATTGTCAGCCAGGCTTTTGCCTTCACTTGATAATTCATATCCTAAGAATAGGACAGTCAGATGGGAAATTCTTGACTTCTTGAAGTTGAATTTGTAACCCTCTGCTGCGAACCCAAGTATTATGGTGTTCACTCTTTTCAAGTGAGTATCCAAGTCATCGTCTGTTAGATAGATTTCATCGACATAAGATAATGCCTCATCATCATATATTTGTAGTAATTCTGTTACCCTCGCTGAGAATAATCCTGGGCTGTTCTTGAACCCTTGGGGCAAACAACAGAAATTTTTCTGCGAGTCATTTATTGAGAAAGCGGTCAAATATCTGCTTTCAGGTGCTATATTTTGACAAAAGAATCCATTAGAGATGTCTAATGTTGTTTTGTATTTTTTGCGCACTATGCTATTCATTAGTGCGGCACTGTGTGAGTTTTGTACTGCAAACGTTTTGCAGCATGAGTTAAGGTGTCTGTAGTCCAAAACTAGACGATATGAATCATCTGGTTTGGAGACAGGAAACAAAGGATTGTTCATTTGTGAGGTGCATGTTTCAATCCCCCCCTGGTATTCAAGTTGATCTAAGATCTCCCTGACCTGTTTTTTAGCTTCTTGCTTAATTGGGTACTGCCTCTGTGCAGTTGGTTGAGATTTTAACTGGATTTTGTGAGGAGGAGAGTCCTCATCCCATCCCACATGGTTTTTATATAATGCAGGAGCCTGGGCTACTGCCCACTTTCTTGCAAGTGTATATTTTTATGAATTGGAATATGATTTCAGATGGCAGGCATAATCATTTCTTCGCCATGAGGGCACTCCCTGACAAACTCTGGTGGCCAGTCTTTTTCAGCTAGAAGGATGTCATAGCCCTTGGAGAGATTATCCCAAAATAGACCCCTTATTTTCCTAGTCTTATCTCCCTCTATACGTAAGGTTATTTCATATATTTTATGAGGTTTGCTAACTCTGGTACCTGCAGTTTCTACTTGAATGTATTCATTCGTGTCCACTGTCTCCAGATGATTCATCAGGATCTTGCGAGCTATGCTCACTTCTGCTGCGCTGTCTAGCATTGTCTGAGCCCACTCTCCGTTTTTCAGCTGAGTCCTCAGGATCCTCGGCATGTTTTATTATTTTAATGCTGGCTACCTTCTTCTTTGGAAATTGTAACTTTTTACTTTGATGAGCAGGTTCTTTGTCTTTGGACTTGACGAGCTCTTCCCTGTGTTCTGACCATCCTCTTCTTTCCGATTTCTGCGAGGAAGTCTGAAAAGATCGAGAGGGACGTGTATCAATATCTTGATATCTATCACGTTTCTTCAAATTATCCCTATTTCTAAGGTTGTATTTTTTCTCAGAGGGCTCCCTCAGGGGAGACTTGTGTCCTTGGTCCAGACATCTTTCTCTCCGCCGAGGAGACCTTCCTCTGGACTGGAATCTTTTTTCTTTGGGAGTGGATTGTTTATTTCCATCCCAGTTCTTTTTTGAAGTGTTTAGATTATTTTTAATAAATACCTTTTCAGGATTTTCTATTAGTTGGGGTTTCACTGGTTTCCCACCCAAACTATCTCTTCCTAGTTCTTCATAGGATTTTTCTATGATTCTGGCAAGTTCAAATGGTTGGTCTGCTATATCTGTTTCCTTCAATCTTAGGCGGATCGCCACATTTGCTGCTTCCCCTTTTATGTTTGCTAGTAATATTGCCGAGACCTGCTTGAAGTCTTTCAGTAATTTCATACCCAGAGTTAAAGCAGGTTCTGGACCGTATTCATTTGGAATCTGTTTTAGCACTTCTGGTATTACCGCCATGGACGGAACACCATGTGTTTTTGTGTAAATGGAAGCAAAGACTGTACCCCAAGTGTCACAGTCCTCCACATGTGGTGCGATCCCCATTGGGAGACAGATAGTCAGAATTCGTAGTTTCTCCACAGGTGTGGTATCTGGAAATACCGCCTCTATTTGAGTGATTTTTTGTGCTAACCAGAATGGAATTTGTTCCCGTTTAATGGGTATTTTACCTAGACAGGACTGTATGTTCTGTGGTGTGATTTTATTTGTGTTCCCCTGATGAGGGGTCAGCTATGGAATTTTAATAGCTGGTTGGACTGTTGAAGTCCGCATTACATATTGGACTAGTTGTCTGTGTATTTTAATCAGTTGTTTTAACTGTGTTAAAAGTTCTGTTACTGACATTTTTTCAATGTCTGGATGTGGTGTGTATCCGGCTAGAACCGGCCACGTTGCTCCTGGTCTACCTAGTGGATCGAGTCTGGTGATGTGATCATTATGTTTTAGGGCGCCTTTAAACCAGAGCAGGTGCTCTTGGTATTTGAGTGGTATTTCCACCTCCTCCAAAGGGGTGTTCTCATCCGGAGGTTCCTCTATCTTGTAATAATGGAACTCCTTTGTTACAGCGTTTGCTGCTGGAAAATTTATCCATGAATAGAATACCTCTGTCTGCCGATATTCGTGTGCCTCAATTACGAATATGACTGTACCACCTCTCGGTGTTAGTCCATTTTCTATAAGTTTTAAGGTTATAGTTTTCCTTATGCTGACCGGGATGAGTATTGCACCCGGGTCTTGCTGTAGGAGACTTGTGTCTTTCTCTAGGAGTTGAGCTGCTATTCTAGCTGCCTCCCTATCTTCTTCAGTTTCTGACATTTTACTGTCAAGAAGGGTTTTTGTTGCAGATCAGGTTTTCAAGGAAACAAAGATTAGATGCACAATATTTTGGAACACTGTATCCTTCAACGTTGAATAAACCAAAAACCATACATAGGAGTCTCCTCCTACTAAGTTTGGCGGATTTAACCTTTCACCCACTCCAGACGTCTTTGGAGTTTTATGGGAAAGAGGGTCTGTGTGAAAAAGCACGACTGAGTTACTCTAATGTCTTGCGTTAGATTTATCGCCTATCCAAACTGTTGGGCGCCATGTAGTGTAGTTCCTATTTTCCCAATAGGCTCTGCGCATTGGAATAATATCTTCAATAGTATAGACGTAGGACTGTGGTTAACTAGGTCTTCTACTGACGATATTAGACTTAAAGTTATGTGTGCCAGCTAGCTCAGAGTTCACTAGAAACTTTCTCGAATAGGCAAGGAGGAGTTTAACCTCCCTGGATAGACAAGAAGGGATTTAGTTTCTGACAACCATAGAACATGACAACTTTGCTCTCCCCTAATCAAGAGTATATCTCCAGAGTCGTGTGAAAACAAAAGACAACTTATTTTACTCAGTCAGTACGTGCATTCTTAGTTTCACCAGTTTGTAGAGAAATAGGAGATGGGCGTGGTTCAATAAAAGATGTTATTTATTGATCAGTCTCTTTTCTCATACAAGAGAAATGAATCGCTATTATTGCAATACTTATAGTTAAGTAAAGTGCATACAGTAAAAACAGAATTATAAAATAATACTGTAAAAGCATTTATATGGTTTCTTAACCATATGATACTAAAATGGATAAAAGATATACATACATATATACATTGACTAATCGTACTCAACTGGTGCTTCTAACTACGCCTACCCCGGTGTACCTGACCTAAGCCTAATACTTGGGAGGGAGTAAGTAAGTAGCAGTTTAAGTTAAGTTTGCTTTGCCAAGAATCTGACTCAAGAATTCTCTGTAAGGGGTTAGTCAGTTCAGTACCTGGGATTTAGAAGGCTGGAGGGTTGGTATCTCTGTCTCAGGACTCGATATCCCAGTTACCGGCGAGGGCGGCTGGAAACGCCGGAGGCTGGATTTCTCGGCAGGAGAAAAGGCAGCGTCTCTCTCAGCGCGTCACAAGGGAGGGGCAGCATCCGTGGGCTTTTCTGTTTCAGCTGGGCTCTCCGGCAAGTAGCGCTGCCGTGTTTGACGTAAGGATGGACATAAGACGTCAGCAAGAATGTCATAAGGACTGGTCGTTCTTACATTCTTTGCAGGAGTTCTCGAGCGAAATCAAAACAATGGTCGCGGGGATTTCCCAGGTCTGTTGGAGGTTTGATTTGTTTTGAGAACTCGGTGTGCTTCTCTAGGGGGCTGAAGGGATAGTGCTTGCTTAATGTGACAGCATGCGCTATGACCTAATCTGAAGACGGGTTTCTGTGCCGTTGTATGGACACTAATGAATTAATAACCGGACAAGGGTCAGAAATAGGAGTATCAATATAGGTACCTAGATAAACACACTACAGGTCTTGCAATTGTCTGGGGTGCATCTAGTCTCCCGTGTCTGTTGACTCAGCGTCTCCCAGAGGCGGGGTTCCGCTTTTAGCACCCCTGGGTTTCCCCATTGCAGTAGTGCGCGGGCGGCCTCTTCAATAACCGGCTGGGTGCGACGCCCCAGAAATCGTCAGTCTTACCCAACTGCGTCGGCCAATCGCGCTCTCCAGGGATCTTCCAGTCTGCTCCGCTAGTCTACGGGGCCAATGGGCACCCGCCCGCAACCCCGTCCCCCCCTTTCACCTAAGAGAGGGCTGTGCTATCACTGCATGAGCATCCGGTGTAGGAACGTGAGGGAGCGTAGGGTTCCTACTATCAACTCCGGCGGGCGCGTGTCCCAGGCCTAGGGCAGCAGGGCGCAGTGATCTCCTAAGCAGTAGCCGCGTGTCCCAGCCTCAATCCTCCAACCGCGCCCTGTCGTCAGAGGTGCACCTCCCCGGCGGTCCAACCCTCGGGCGTTCTGCACCGCAGATGGTCCCCAGTGCTCGGTGTTGCTTGTGAGGTGGTCCCCCTCTAGAGCTGATCCACAGGCCCACCATCCAGAAGCAGAGGAGGAGTGTGTGCCCCCAAGGCCTCAGTCAACCTAGAAGAGGGTCGACCCAT
This sequence comes from Lissotriton helveticus, assembly GCF_964261635.1. Taxonomy (NCBI): domain Eukaryota; kingdom Metazoa; phylum Chordata; class Amphibia; order Caudata; family Salamandridae; genus Lissotriton; species Lissotriton helveticus. Next base: position 1,782,799,211 of record NC_136067.1, on the reverse strand, counting down.
CTGCGATCCGCCCCCGTGGCGTATGGGTGTCCGCGGTGCCCGCTCTGCACTTCAGCCCGCCAGTTGCCGCTCTCTCTCTGCCGCAGAGCATTCTGTAGCTGTTCCAGCCGCGGGGGCCAGTGAGGGGGGGAAGAGGAGTGCCGTCCCTCCCGTCACCAACCGGGCAACCCTCGTCCAGGGGTTCAATATGGCAGCCCCCACTCTCCGGTGCCTCTTCCCTCTGCAGACCCCGCCGCAGCGGTGTCCGCCTGCTGCCAGTCCCTCTCACCTCCAATGGGCACTTGTGTGGCAACTCTGGCCGCAGGAGCGACTCCGTCCTGCAGGTGAACTCCATCCCCAGTGCGACCTCCTCGGGTTGCGTGTGTACCGTTGGGCCCTGTGTTGGGGCCGGTTCCGGTCGTCATTGGTGTATAGGCCAGTGAGGCTCTCCTCATCCCCCAGTGCCCTGGAGGTCAGCCTGGTCCCGCGGTCGCCAGCTTGCACTTCGCCCGTGGTCAGCCAATCCAGGCAGTCGGCTAATAGTGCCCCTCACCCTCCGGCAAGTCAGCGCAGCTCCGCCTGGCCTCAGCGTGGGGGGTGCTCAACTCCCGCTGTGTCCGACGGGTCTGCGGGCCGTGACCACAAGCACTTTCCAGCAGAAGCCTCCGTGCTCACGAAACCATACGCAGCCACACAGCTGCCGAGCTGTTCTAGTTGGGCGCCGTGTGCAGCGAGTCCCCGTGCGGGTTGCGCTCAACACCAGCCGCAGTCCGGGCAGCCTTCCCAATCTCCAATTTCTACCGGGGAGGTCCTGCGTGGTGACCGGGCATAAATGTCCGCCGTCCCCGCAGGCTTCAGCTCCTCCTCCTGGCCGCCATCTTGTGCTCGCCTCCGTGCGGGATAGCCGAGCAGCGAGTCGCCAAAGTTCCCAGCCGTCGGCACTCCAGGGACGACAGTCCGTGTGTCCACCGCCGGAGATGCCCTTCCCACAAAGTGTCAGGTGGGTTAGGGGTCGGGAACTGCAGGTAAACAGGATAAGTGGAGGCTCAATCGCGGAGCCGAGCGCTCAGGCGACCTCCTCCATCGGTGCTCAAGCCACGCCATCTGCAAAGTGTTTATGTTGGATTTTAGGTTAATATAGAAATTTGTGGGCTGCCTTCTAGATGGTATGCACCATTTAGAGTATTTCTGTAATAGCGCAAACTTTGGGAGCTGAAATCTGAGCTAGCTACATTTGATGGTAACATCCACTAGAGCAAATAAAAGGAGATTTATCTAGTGACAAATGCAAGATGGCATATACAAATTCAGCCAGAACAGCCAAGCAAAGCCAAGCATTTTGGTTGTCTATCAAACGGACTTCATAATTTACTGTATAGATTGTTTCCATCTCTCACTTTGTCCATCCGTCTGTGTGTGGTAGCGTGTAGGCTTTAACTGTTTGGCTATAAACAGTGGTTCTTTGTCAGTAATTATGATTTATAATAGACCATGTAACTGAAAAATATGGACTACAAATAGTCAAACAAGTTTTTCTGCTGTTGGATGGTTAATGAGGGGGATTAAATGTCCAATGTTTGTGAAATAATCCACAATAACAAGTAAAGATGTACATCCATTGAGTGGAAGCTACTCTAGAACGAAATACATTAAGATCATGTTACAGGGTTGATTTTCCATTGTTAGAAGTTTTAACAAACTGGCTGTAACTGCATGAGAGATGTTGGCTTGCGCACAGATTGGGCGTTTTTGGATGAACCTTTTTAGTAATACTTATAGACAAGGCCACCAAAAATATTAACTAAGTTGTTCAAACACCTTTCTGTGCCTTGGATACCCTTCATTATTTCATCTTGCATCCCTCCCCCTGGCAGATACAGTGGTACGACAAGTTTCTCTTCTAGGATATGTTGTTCAGTACTTTCTGTAAATAGTGCTGAGTGTAAGTTGTTTTTTGTTTTCTGCTCACAGTTGCAAGAACATTTGAGAGTACTTCAGATGAATTGTTAACATTGTTAAAATAGGAATGGGTGTGGTAGATGTGTAATTCTCTTTTCCCCAAAAAGCACATGGCTTTTCAATGCTTATTTTCTTGTCTGTGGATGAAGTGACTGGACTTGTGGAGGGATGACTAAATTATGTGACAAGAAAAGGCAAATTATGCAGTATAGTGCGGCACATTTTGTGACAGGGTTGCATCACTATTTTGTAACTTTACACATGCTGATGCTGTCTGGGCAAACATTTTATTAGTATTAATATCTGTTAAGCAACCAAACAGTAATTAGCAACTAAATTTATCCTGTGGCTGTTCAGCATACGACCTGTCACTGTGAATCAACACGTGCCGCAGTGTTTTTAGTTTTGATCTACTCAAGATACAGTCAAAAAATGTTGTTATTTATGCAGAAGATGATAGAGTATATGGCAAGTGCAGTAAGTATAATATTATGCACAGCCCGAGAATTGCAAATTCCAGTGGCTGTCTGTAGGTGACTGAGGGCCTGATTAGGATTGTGGTCAGACCGCCACCAACAGGCTGTCGGTGACGGTAAAACTGACATCCAGCAGAGCGGTCCAACTGCCGCACTATGATGTGGTCCGTCTGACCGCTGCAGCTGGAGGGACCGACCAACGCTCCCAACAGGCTCAAGGATCCATCGGTTGGATTGGATTTCCTACAATAGGGGTGGTGCCTGTGCAGGCACTGCCATAGGGATTATGGTGTCCCTTTCTGACAGCCTTTCAATGTTGGTCTGACTGCCATAAAAAGGCTGCCAGAAAGGGACTTTGGGGCCCCCTAGTAGGGCCCTGTAGCCAATGGGCCTCTGTAATAAGTCCCCCCCAAACATCCATGACCAGTATGCCTGGCACCACATAGTGCCTGGCACACGGCCATGGGATGTTTCAAAACATCCCCTTTTCCACTGTGATTTGTGCTACAGCCCTTTTCCGGGCTGCAGCTTAAGTCAAAATGGAAAAGGGGATGGTCACATCTTAATTTGGCGGGTGGAACCGGTGACCACATGTTGGTTGGTTTTCAACCTGCTGCAATGGTGGTCGGACGCTCATCTGACCTTCATTGTAATTGGGCCCTTAGTAATTGAGCCATGAGAAAAGTGTCAATAAAGCATGGTAGCCTTTGTAAACATTATTGTGGTGAGGTACTGTACGTTTTATGGTCTGTTCATACAGTAATATGATGAGGGGCTCCCACCAGATGGCATCCCACTTGGGTGAAGGTAGTCTTTATGGTCAAAAGTTCTCTATTATAATATTTATTATTCTACCAATGACATTATCATACACAGCATGTAAAAATCTCTTAATACACAATGTTACATAAAAACGAGTAATTTCTTAAAACATAGTTACAAAGAATAGTTTAAAACATAGTTAAGCTCAGTTGCCGAGTCAGTGTTTTAGACAAGGTTACACTTTTACACATCCATAAAGACAAAGATATGAGTTATAAGGACACTTGTATTAAAACAGTCAGACCCAAAGTTTCCCTCCTACCCTGCAAAGCAACGTGCCAGCAGCTTGACTTGCTTTTTTTATGTGGGCGTAAGTCACATTGTTATAATACAACTTTTGATTTCTGGCACCAGCAATAAAGTAGGTATCTTGTTATTGTTAAGTATGGGTGAATTTTGTGGATTCGCTGTCCGCGAATTCGCGCGAAATGGCAAAAAAAACGAGTTCGCAGGAAAATCAGCAAACTCGCGGTTTTGCACAAACATGTGTCTGTAACTTTGGCACCTCACCGAAAAGTGCCGAGGTCCCTCGAGTGAGCTGTCCATCATACTGAGGAAAGGGCGGGAAGACGTGGCATACCCTAGTGTGTGTGTGGCGGGGCCAAATGGGCGGGGCTTCTATGCGAGTTCACATGCCTCTTGTTTATAAAGGGTCAGAGACCGATCAGAGCAGCAGATAAGAAGAAAGCAGCCTTCTGGTCACAGGAAGTACACAGGGATTGCGCTCGAGAAACTCGTGGATGCAAAGACCTCCATCAAGGATTACATCTAATTGTAGGTGGTAGATATGGGGAGGAAACACACCTGGACCGTGCTCACTAGCTGATTATAATGCGCGACTGAATTTGAGCTTCAACTCGAGTACCTGCTTATATCTGTACATGCTTCCTGGTAAGGTTTAATTTTTGTGACAGGAGCATCGTGCCAGAATTATTCCTACCTGCATATTTAACCACAGAGATGCCACCGTGTTGTGCCATACCTCTACTCAACTGGAGTACTTTCTACTGGCTAATCAGTAAATGCTACCTCGTTTGGTAAATGTATAGTGCTTTTGCTACACTACAGCTGCGTAAAGGGCCAGAAGAGTTGTCTCCAGTGAATACGTGTGTCTGTAACTTTGCCACCACGCCGAAAGGCGCCGAGGTCCCTCGAGTGAGCTGTCCATCATAGTGAGGAAAGGGCGTTGCATACCCTAGTGTGTGTGTGGCGGGTCCAAACAGGCGGGGCTTCTATGCGAGTTCACATGCCTCTTGTTTATAAAGGGTCAGAGACCGATCAGAGCAGCAGATGAGAAGAAAGCAGCCTCCTGGTCACAGGAAGTACACGGGGATTGCGCTCGAGAAACTCGTGGATGCAAAGACCTCCATCAAGGTTTACATCTAATTGTAGGCGGTAGATATAGGGAGGAAGCACACCTGCCTAGCCGAGGCCGTGCTCACTAGTTGTTTGGGCAGATTATTTGAGCTTCATCTCGGGCATGTGCAAAAAAATCCGCCCGCGAGCGAATTTGCAGATCGCGAAATTGCCAAAAATTCTCACATTCCGTGAGCAGGACGGATTTTGCACCCATACTTAGTTATTGTAAAAACAAGCCACTTTGTTGTATTTGACCTGAACATGCGTACACCTTCAGAAGGACGTGAGAAGGAAAGCAGTCGGCAAGCTGGAATAATCCATGATTTCCTTAGGGTTGCATACCCGGGATAGAAGAAAATAAAATGTTCTGTAGTCTCTGGGGTAGAGTGACAGGACAGGCACAAAGCAGATCTAATAACATTTTCCCATATATTTGTACTTGCATTCAATCGAAGAGTCCCTGTCCTAAGCTGTATGTAAAGTGCTCATGCCTGAGGGGGTTCAATATCATCCATATACATGTCAAACTTAAAACAACTTTTAACATTTGAAAAATGAAGAGTTAAAGTTCCTTGTGTCCCAGCATCAAAATCCCAGTACCTCTTTTTTAGCAGCTGGACCATTACTTTTGTAATAGACTTGTAATAGACTTACAAAATACATCGCAACCAAGCCTAGTCTAAAGAGCCACTCCCTGACCCTGTTAACCAGGCCAATTGGCCTGTATGTCTTTGAAGGGGGAATAATTCTGCCACTGCTTCCTTTACAGGGATCTGGGTATTATTGTCCAAAGTCTAATCCAAAATGTTAATACTTGAAGAACAACACAGTGTCTAATGAGCTTTAGACTTAGGTCAAAACGTTGTGGTAATATAGATGTTTTGTTTGGTAGGTTAAGGATTGCCCTTAAAAATTTGCTTTCCACTACCTCTAGCTGTTTCACAATCTCCAGCCCCACAATTCAGCCCCATAGGGGCCCGCACCTAGTCCTTTGGCCCTGTGTATTTCAAGTATCAGAGAGATTGTGCGGAAGACTGAGCGTTTCACTCTCTTTACTATTGTGCAGTCTAATATATGTGGTGCAGATCTTTACTGATTCAGATATTGTACGTGTGAAATAGACCACTAGATGTAGGGTTTGGGGCTTTGTAGCCAAAGTGTTATATTCCCGGGTTAGGCCCATGTAGCAAAGCAGCTAATTTCTTAATTTCTTACATTGTCCTCACAAATGGCTGTGACCTTTTGCAGACATTTGCACGCATGACAATGTTGGATTTGTTTCTCTGAAACTAAACTTGTTTTACATCTAGCTTTGCAAAACATTATCACATTGCCCTGAACATCATGTACAAGGTCTCGTTCCTTATTACGTACAAATGTCATCACTATCTTCATCCATTGGGCGACAGGTCTTCTATATATCCACAACATTACTAATCTATGCGTACATCTCAAGGCTGCTTTTTATTATAAAAGATGAGCATCCCAATAGATTAGTTGAGGATGTACTTCCTCTGACACCGAAGGTCCTTGTATGCTAAGAAATCACCAGCAGTCTGACATGTCGTGAGGGGTGTCAAGTTCATGACCAAGATAGGGTACTTCACTCTATCCTATCAGGTAGTGGAGTGGATCGTCCCTTGGGGGAATTCTTGGTTCTACACCCACACACACTGTGGGTGCACTTAGAGTAGGATTCGCATAGTAGGACTACGCTAGATTACTGTCTAGTTTATATGCCAGCATATATACAATTGTTTAGCACCTCAGTAGAACTATATCTACTATCTACATTCCTGGTGCTTGTAATCACGTTCATCTGCTTCTGTCTACTAATCATTGCAGCACATGTATTTTATGCGAGAATAATGTTGGTTCAATACATATCATTGAAAACGTCCCACTGTGTATTCTCTGTATATTTCTCTGAGAATAAGTGAGCGCAAGTGACAAAATGTTCTGTCCTGTTTCCATGATTCCTGATGGAACAGGGTTGTCATGTTCAGTGGTTGCCAGAAACCATTTGCTCTTTGGTAGGTTGGGGGCTTATGGTGGCGCTGTGAGCTAGCTGGTCTATAGGACAACTTATCCTGTGATGGTGTCTGGAATCAGTCTTGGCACCAAGCCCTTAGTTTATGTTGTCCGAACAATGCACAGGTCCTACGGATTGGTAGGAACTACTCGGCAAAAGAACTGCTTTACTGAAACTTTAAATTTACATCTGGATTTCTCAAGATTTGTGCTTTAATAAATACTGTCTTTAATATCTGAAAAGAATATCCTTGTTCTTCTTACCAGCAGAAAGCTAGGCATATCCTAGTAACTTGTATATTGGATTGAATGACAGAGGAAATGTTTTGTATTAATTACTGGTAGACTTTGGCAAATCCAATGAATTTCTGGACTTTTTTCTGTGTCTGGGGACCGGTCATTCAGCACTACCTTGACTTTTGAGGACTATAAGCTAATGTATTGCACAGAAGGTATAACTTGGATAGCTTAACCAAATAACCAAAAATATTTCTGTCTTTGTGTGCAGAGGTTGTTTTCTGATTTGATCTGATTTTCTGATTTGAGCTAGAACATGAGTCTGATAATCGTCCAGGGTTTTTATGTAGTTTAGAGTGTAATCCACATATACCATAATATACACATCCAAAAGATCACAAAAAAATGTTGCTAATAAAAAGTTGAAATGCTGCTTGAGCACTGCAAATACCAAACTGCATCACCAGATATTCAAAGTGGCCATATCATGTATTTTATGTGGTCTACAATTTAACCCCATCTCTTATTTTCACCAAATTGTATGCTCCTCATAGATTGAACTTGGTGGAAATCTTGGCTGTTATGACCTGATCTATTAGAACTGAGATTATCAGAAGTGGATACCAGTTCCTGATTATAATGGCATTTAGTTCTCTATTATCAACGCTCTGCCTCTACTTCCCCTTTTTGGGGATACAAAACGAATGAGTGCCCCAGCAGAGAATATATACTGCCTAATAGAGCCTTTCTATAGATTTTTGCTTAACTATTGTCACATTAGTTTATCCGCATTAACCATTAAGGTATATATTATTCCATGAGGGATAGTTTTCCTGGTATCAACTCAATGGCTCAATTGTATTCTCAAAGTGGGAAAAGGGGTATGTGCCTTACTTGCTAAAGATATCCTTTCATTTTCTATATGGTTCTGGAATCAAATGATTTCTTCGCTTACTTTTGTCTTACCTTCTAAAGTTATCTTTTTTGTAGAGCAAAGCAATGTAATGCTCAAGTCTTTTCCCTTTGTGGCGTGTGAAAGCAATCTTCAGAACAGTATGTTGAGATAAATGCAATGGATGGACTTTTCTGGTCTACGCAAGAGTTAACATCCAGGTTGTTCCAAAGCATATTTGGAAGGCAGGAGCATCAGTAATGTCAAAGTATATCTCTGACCTATTTAATTGGATTTTGTCAATGATTTTGTTTCAGTGCAAATAACCATGTTAACAGTAATCCTTACAATTTCCTCATCTTCATTTTGTTGAAAAACACCTGACATCTGTATTTTCTCTCATAATTTATGGTGCATGAAATATCAACAAGCACCAAAGTGTATTAATGCCATGACGGTGAATGGCCCTCCAGAAGTATTCAACAGGGCCTATAGAAAACAATAAGTCTTGCAGCTAATGGACAGTTTGGGAACCACTAGGCTCATGCCTGGTCGCTAAATCAGGGATAAGATATCTGTCTCCCAACAGATGCGGGCAGGATCAAGTAAATTGGCATGTTTTATCAAAGTGAAGACAGAGCCCTGCATTTCTTCTACTTTTTCTTCAGTTGTTAAAGATGTCTTTGTTCCTATAATCTGTATTGTTTTCTCTTGATTAGCCAGCACTTCTGCAGCTTCTGATAGAGTGATAACCCAAGTACAACATCATTTTGTTTATCTGTGTTGCAGGGATCTTTGCTGGGTTTCAATCTGCAGAATTAAATCTATCAACTCTGTAGGAATATTAGGCCATTCACCATCAAAGTCAACACATCTAATAGTTCATCACAAAAGCACGGAGAAACTTACCAATAGACAGCTCTTCTGTCTAAGCACCACTGGATAACAATTGCTGAAACTGAGTAATTAATAGCGCTTATCTGTTCCCTGATTGAGGATTAACATGCTAGAATGTGGTGCTTGAACAATGTGACATTTTCCAATCCTTTGATTTAAACTGAGTGAGGAATTGCTTCCAATTCAAAAGCCAAAGACTTTGATTTAATAATAAATGTGTTGCCCATTTAAGGAGTCCTTTGCTTGATATAAGAGTACAAAAGCAATTTTGGCAGGATCACCAGAAAATCACGATAGACAGGTCAGAAAGTATAATATACATTGTGCTAGAAATTTCTGAAACTGTTGTGGGTCCCCTCCAAACTTTTCTGGGGGTATGAGATTAAGAACACTATGGGAGGTAGATGTTATGCCTAGAGATGTCCCAAGGATACTAAAATGTTCCTCACAGTTTTGCATCCAGACGCCACCATCTCAGAAGTTCAGGAGGAAGAAACAGCTGTCACAGAAGGTGGGGAGATCTGATTTCAGACGATTTAATAAAAATTCCTGCCATTTCTAGCTCTTTCTTGATTTTTAGAAGGACCTGAACCATAGCTATGATTACTCTTTCAGAGAGGTTAGTTGGACAGGCAAACTGTCAAATTCCTGGTCTGTAGACCCACTGAAAGCCTTCACCATCCCTGAACTGGTGCGTGAATGAGCTATGAAAACAAATGCTTGAAGTAGTGGTTTGAGGATGGAAGTCAAAGGGAAAGAGAAATCCTGAACTGGAATCCACTCTCTGACTGAAATGGTTGATGAGCGGGAGTGGTACAAAAGGCCTTATGGTTTGAAGTTTGGGGATTCACTGCATGGGCCGTAATAAATCAGGATACCAGGGGAGCATCCCTAAACACCATTGCAAGCCAGATCAGACAGGAGCTAAGGAATTAAGCCCAACAGAGAGAAGATACCTGAAGACATCATAGGCAATTATAAAAACAGCAGTAGTAAGGCAGAAAGGAGCAAGAAATGTTAGAAAACCACAATGGGAAGACAATAAAAAACATGGGGGATGACATACAGGGTGTAAACTGTAATGAAATTGAGAAACAACAACTAACAGCACATTCATTTCCCATGCACCATCTCCATCATTGATTGGTTTTTAAATTGTGGGTTGCATTCTAAACCTGATCCTGTGTTTCTGATATACCAGGATATTGACACCAGGGACAGAGCCTGGAAAGAAAACGAAACAAACACCCAGCCTCAGACCACCAAATGTACATGATATTACGCAGAATGCAAAAGCACCATGTTGCGTTATACTGTAGAGAGAATTACCTCCTCATGTAAATTTTTGGTGCGAGGATGAATTTAAATGAGCACCGCCAACAACTGCTCCTCATGTTCTGTGGTTAGTATGTTTTTACTGTACTTTTTTTGCCAAAATGGTGCATTTCTGTGTCATGTTTTACTACAAATGGAACATAGTTACTCAAAGTGGCATAGTGGTGTAATTTCACATAACAAGCATGACTCAAAATTTCTGAAATTACACAAATTACACCCATGTAATTGAAATTGTGCCCAGATCTAGTGTAGAGAGGGACATGGTCTGAGCATAGTGTTTGATCAACAGTTAGAAAATAATGTTGGATTGTTTTGTGAGGTACAGAGGATGAGCATAAACTTTAGATGTAGGGCAAGCTAGGCATGCTGTCAGAGTCCCTCCAATTGTGTTCAAAAGAGTGAGGTATTCAACTAATTTGTGAGGGACGGGGGCTTGAGACACAGCCCGGGCCAAGCCAGAAGCTACATTCTGTCTCAGTCCACTGAAAGAGGCTGCAGGTGACTGAAAGATGTAGGTATAAGAGAAGCGGGTTGCAGTACAACAATATATTACACATTTCCATATAATCCAATGGAGGAACTACAAATCTAGACACACTTAAACAGATTAAGAAAAATAAGAAATGCCAGGCAGCGTAATGACTGAGTAATGCAACAGAGACAATAGGTACAACAAACCAGTGTCATTTAAGGCACCAACATCACACAAACATAACCGACTCTTTACAAGAAAAGGTATTACTAAGTGAAATTTATTCAAAAGAAGTCATTAACTTCATGTCAGAGAAAGCGTATTTGTAAAATGTACTGAATTAGTTGAATACCAGGCTCTTAATAATACACAAAGGAAACAACATTTTCAAGAACAAATATGAAGATTAATTTAAATTACAAAGGAAATCACATTGGCCTAAAAAACAGCTGTGCTAGAAAAGAAAAACATTAATGAAAATATCAGACAAGTGTTTACTCAAAAGAACAGGAGAAGTAATGTGTTATCAGAACAATTTTGCCCTATAATGACGTTGAGATTGGAAAAAAGATGAATACTGTTATTGACATTGTAGGAAAAATGAATAAATGTGAAGAGGCATGTGAGAAATTGGGTTATTGGTTGAGTTACGTGTTACACCTGCTCAAGCAACAGCCATAATATCTGTCAGAGGAACCACCAAAGTCAATAAATTAACCTGTGCTATACCCTCTGGCAACTTGGCATAAAAGTAGTCAGGCTTCTCTTAGAGGCAATATGTAAAGTATTTATGCAGCACACACACAGTAATAAAGTGAAAATGCGGAACAAGAAAAATCCCACACCAATTTAGAAAAATTGAGTATATTTTTATAAATTATTTGACACCAAAATCAAATTAGAAGAACCAGAGTTAGGAATTTTCAAAGCTTGAAGTAAAAACGAGCGACCTAAAACAACAAAGCATGAACCGCAGACATCTAGTCGCAGATCAAAGTTGAAAAATATGGTGGACCACAATGGAGCGCAGGTTGGATACAAAGAGTGGATTAGGCCGGTCATCATTTATGCTTCGGAATTAGAAGACATTTTGAAGAAAATGTTCTGAGAAGGTAAAGTTCAGCGGGTCAAGGCTGCAGACAGGGTCCAAGGAGTGAGCATTTTCATCAGGGTAGCACTGGACAAAATTGCGGTGAAGATTTCTTCATTTGGATTTAGTCATATTTTTGCAAGTCAAAATTCTCCATCAGGACATGGCTGGAGGCTGTAGCCAATGAGAGTTCCACAAGGCTAGATACCAATTTGGCCAATGACCAATGAACAGGATTTTCTGCTATGGAGAAAAATGTATCTGGAGCTGCTGCAAAGTCAAGCTGACTGGCAATTCACCTTGGGTGGATAAACGAGTAGATTGGTCCCAGTCTCATCTTGGTTCATAGGGCAGTGTTTCACCAAGAACATTCGAAGTCCCAAATTTTGGCTTCTGGCTGTCTGGGAACCTTTAGTAGCAGCACCAAGGTTCCATGACAGGAAGGGCATCACTTTCTGGACTCACTCAGGCTGGGTCCAGGCCAGGATTCACAATGGTTGGAGTCTTTTCTGTCCCTGAGGTTATTATCCAGAAGCCAGCCAAATTGCCCATGGACTCACTCTGATAGTTCTGGGTTCAGCAGTAGAACACGGCTCAAAAAGCAGGACAGGCCTCTAAGGGTTCAAGGCAGAGTTCAGGCAGCAAAGCAATATATCCAGGTACAGCAATGCAGTCTTCTGAAGTATACAGAAGGATTCAGTACCAGGAGGTTCTCTGAGAGTCCTTCCGCAGGTCCAAAACATGAACTGAAGAGTGAGTCTGAGAGTCCTATATTTATAACTGGTACCTCTTTTAAAGCTGGAGAAGTTCCTAGAGAACTCCCTTGAAGTGCTTGAGGTTTCCTGCTTCCCTTGCCTTGGCTCTAAGCTGGCTGCATGAACAAAGCAGTGGTGACAAGTCCTTTTTTTAAAGGCAGAGCCCAGCCTATTCCACTGTAAGTGGAGCTGTACCCAGCTCTGTCTCTCCATCCTGCCAGTTGATGGCCCATCTGCGCACACCTAATTGCTGTATTTTGTGGATGTCTGGGAGGAATAAACAAAGTCCAACTGCCAACTTCACTGAGTCGTCTGACACAGGAACAGGTTGTAGGCACCAAATACTTAAGGCAGGAAAATGCCAACTTTCTAAAAGTTATGTCCACCCTAAGACCTACATTGCGGACAGCAGGGATTACAACTTGAATTCAGCTTTCTATCTACACTACAGACAGTAGGGAATTTAGCCTTGATTTATTTAAGGCACAGACAAAAAATACTCCTATGGCACTGCTAGTATGCACAAGCACCTTTAATCCCTGCTTCCTGTGAACTATGTTCACAAAGAATGTAGAACACTGCACCAAAATGTACCTCCACCACTGGCAATACCAAGTACCTCTGGTTCAACATCGCCACCAGACATATGTCCCCATTTTGAGAAAGTTAGAATGCAGTGTGTGAAATGCAATCATTTAATTTGTTATGGGGAGCAAACACTAGACCTAGTTTGCAGAGCAATCGATACCCATTGATGGTAGGTTTTTTTTGCCCTCAAAGTTCATGCAGTCCATTAGACAACAGTCAATGCTTTGAGTACAAACCTCTAGAACCACGCATCATCGCAGGTTGAGCACACACTGGGCACCAGACGGACCACTAACTCAGTGCACCATAAATAATCGCCACGTGGCCTTATTAAGGCAAAATTCAGTTGCCAAAAGACATTCTTACAAGTGCGTTTCGCTTGAACCATGCATCATCGCAGGCTCTACATACACCGCCCCAACCTCAGTCTACCACAAGTCATGAACCCTTTACGATAGAATGTTCTGTGTATAATTTCATGTACTGTGCTCCTACCGTTGTACAGTACAAGTCATAAACCGTTTATGATTGAATATCTGTGTATGATATTATGATGACTATTGTACTTGTTACCAACAGCAACGTAATAAAATGGTGTTGAGCACACGTGCCCGCACCCACTTCAACTATCTATCTGTGACTGTATACTTATATACTTATTATGTTTGTAAAATGCTGCTCCTGCGCCCTACCACATTATATTGTGCTGTAAATAGTGTAGGCAACCATCTTACTTCTGCCAATAACAAAAACTTTGATTATATAACTTTCTCTCGCTCATTCTACAAATACGAATGTATAAAGTGGATCATTACAATACTGCAACTAAACTGTATAGTCAATTTATAAATGTGTACTATTTCATTTAAAAAAAATGTTTTAGCATATTTATATAGCGCGAAGTCGACCTAAAACTATATCAACAATTTACATGAGCACCGTATTTACAGTACATTTTCAGGCATGCGTTGATTAGGTCATGACTCTACAATATCAGGATGTGGACGCTATTCCGAGCCTCGAACAATGATTTCCAGCACCAAGTTCAACAGTATACCTGAATGACCACATACGTATATATATTATCTGTCCTACATGTGCTAAAAACAGCAACCTAAACCTCTCACAGCAATGTATTACTACAGCTACAACACTCCACTGAATGTACAACAAACATTCATATTCACAGAAATGTGTCATGTCCACCATCTTTTATGTGTGCAACTATGGATGAATATTGGGTCAGTGATACCACGTAACTTCCATGTTAGACATATTGTGGAACTTTACAGACATAATGACACATTTGCATGTAAGACCCGGGTGACGGCAGCACTACAACACACTCCCTCATGGCTGGTATACACCCACACCACACCCATCCAGCATATACGTCACTACACATGTGACCCTACCAATAAAAAAGATGGGGCGCACTTGCCCTATACCATTTTAGAGTTGCTCCCATCGCAAGCGCTGTGATGGCCCGTCCTAGTGGTTTGGACGCCTCACGTAGGCCCGAACCACAAAGCAGGGGGACCCACCACTACGTGCGTGGCCTCTTTGGTCACTGAGATAGTGGTACTGCAAAGACTGAGCCTGTGAGCAAACTGCGATGATGATGGAAGCACAAGTATGTCCTAAGCCATAGCGATATCAACACTCAGCACAATAAGTGAGACTTTTTGGTGGCAGAGCGGGCCTGCATGATGTAGAAAGTGCCCTGTCCACGAAAAGGTGAGCAGTCATGCCTGAATGCGCAGCAGAGGGAGAAAATGGGGGTGCAGAAGACTGGATACAAAAAGGCGACCCAGCGATTTAGGCGTACGCAATCGTATATGCCGTATTTTATTGCATTTGTATTTTTTTCCAATAGCAGGAAAGCTTTTATGATCAGTCAAATGTCCGTCGCTTGTGATGATCAAAAGCACGTGTATCACTGCGCACCACTTGCTTTCACAACTGGATAAAAAACATTGCTACTATAGTCATTTTACAAAAATCGAAGCATAATAAACAAGCTGAAACTGTACAAATAGTTGTTTTTTAAATGCGGGAGTGAAGGTGTGTGAAAGGGCGATGTAATTCTACTCCACATTAGGTTAGTAACAATTCCCAATCATAACATCTTTCTTTTACAATCTTTTAGATGTAAAGCTTCAGGGTGCATTATGTCCCGGCACGTGGTGAAATTGTTTTAGAAGTAGGGGACCCCTATATGTTGAGTATACTAGCTATACATAGGGAAGAACAATCAATTTGAAAAAGGTATATAGCTAAGTAAACAAATAACAATAAATAGACCAAACTTATAACCTACAAAGTAATAGAAGGAGCCCACATAGAAAAGACTAATCACAAATTGATAGAAAAATTATTTAATTTTTTATTTTATTTTAAGTCAATATTTTTGTTTTATAATTCTTTGTCAGATTTCATGCTGTTAGATTTTGTGAGAGTAATCAATTATAAATACAACAGCAACATAATAATTCATAAAAAAACATGACAAATAATAACATAGGTGGAGAAGTGTGGCTCACTGGTTAGAGGAGGCAGACCTGGAAGCAGAGGTCAGCCCGGGACCAGGGTTCAATTCCCGGCACGGCGGGGTCTTGAGTCCTAAAATGTCCATGGACTCGACAATTCTCGCTCCGGTGCCTACTCGATTCACGGGTTCACACTCTGCGACTCTGGGCAATAGCTTGCTTAATCTCCACAACGGCCCCTCGCGGTGGGATGCCTGGCTTTCACCTTGCGGATACCCTGCCGTGTTATCTCACAGGGGAATACCAGGACGGGTTCCCTAAGCAAGCGCTTAGAAACCGCTCGGTGATTTGCGCTATATAAATTCCTGTACATTTACATTTACATAGCATTAGACAAGAAAGACGATGGAGGCAAAGCGGTAGATGGGGAACACTACGTGCGTTTCGGCTTGTCAGCCTTCATCAGGTGACCGTCTATTGCACTACAATTAAAAATGGGTGATAGTCATTAATAAACAGTGGGCATGACAGAAAAATAATGAGTCCACCTAGAAATATAAACTCACTCAAAAGACATATAAAATTACATATGTACAAAACTACTTCAGTAGAATTTAACAGACCCACATAGAATATATATATATCAAGCTGATATGTACATTACACATAAAGACATGTGTTTAATGAAAAAAATAGGAAACACTCATCTCCTGTTATCAGAACCAGCAACATTATATACATATGAAGAACTGGTACATAAAACATGAAAACATATGTGTGAAACAGATTTCCAGGTTCCAATAGTCTGCGGCACATAGTAACTTCATATAGAGAAATATCATTAACAAAAAAGAAGTTAAAAAAGTAACCAATAAACACATAAGCTGCTATGCAGCTGATATAACAGATTGTGATGTTAGAAAAATGGGAGGGAGGAGGGGAAGGGAAGAAAACATGTCCATGTCAGAAATCGCAAATGGATAGAAGCATTTGAACACACATTTGTAGTAATCAATAAGTTAACCATATCAGGAAAGAAGGGAACTGATACTTACAAACAGGAGACACAAGTTAAAAGCAGCAATAACAAGAAAAAAAAGAAGCAGCCAGTCATGAGTGGTAATGGCTCTCCTGTGTGAAAAAGAGAAGAAGAAGAAAAAGGATAAACGGTAGGGGAACACACTTCTACGGTGTGTTAAGGTAATGACTCCAACCCATGAGGAGCAAAGGCTACAGATATCATACCATCAACTGTACCATATAGAGAAAAATGAGAAGAAAAAGAAAACCAAACACCGGGAACCGAAAACAGATGAAAAAGAGGATTAAAGTAACATCAAGATCAAGGATCCCAAAAGTAGAAAAAAAAGGCAAGTGAGGGAAGAATGAAACACAAGCCTAAAAACAGCACTTACCAATTGGTAGATGAAGTAGAAAGGTCTGTGATGAGTTGATATAAAAAAGGTAAATTCTAATAAAGAGTCAAAAACAAAAGGACAATCACATGGTATACCTATGAAGTGCAAATATATACTACAAAGAAATGATAGGCTAAGGCTTGCATGGGCCAGAGGTAATATGGGCCAGAAGTAATATAGAGCATATATCCCTGAAATGGAAATAAGATCACACTATTGGCTTCTCATGGATATATAGGTGAACGGAAGATGGAGATGGAGCACATAAATAAAGACGCGAGGTCCGTCTAGGGATGGATGGCAATACTCTACAAGAAAAACAACACTCACATAAGTCGTGTATCTGCTAACACGAAAACAAGCGAAATGAGAAAACAGCGATATATGTTACCTGAGCTCCACGACTGGACACCGATCACAGGCCGGTGAAGGATAAAAGGACAAACTTGCGAGGATATCTGAAATGAAAACCGAGCGCCTATAATGCAGCAAAAATGATGTAAGGAATAGTCAGCTATAAAGGGAAGCAGTGTAAGAAATGAGGTTTTTATGTAGGGAATAAAGCAAGAGGGGAAAACGAGTCATGAAGGGCCGGCTACATGTAGATAATCATAAATTAAATACTTCTAGAATAACATAGGAACCCAACTAATTGTCTAACAATGCTACCATAAATGCAAGAATAGATAACTAAATCAGGAAAAAATAATGATGAAACACGAAAATAAAATGTATCCTCTCGCAGAAGGCGTCTATAAGAGGTGTCTGATAGCGTCTACAACCGAGTATAGGTGCCAACAGAGCAGCAAGATAAGCAGCAACAAACTATAGCAGGGCCCAAAAGCGCTGTGTATTATGAATAGATGGTATAAGGCAAAACATATAGGTACGATCAACATAAAAAACCGAAGTCGCATTCAGCAGAAGTGTACCTGCACATTGCAGCAAAGAACAAAATGTAGTCCTCACGAGATGAAGAACGCCATCCAAAAGAGCGTCCGGAACCGATTTGTGAAGCAGTCCGAATAAGCAAAGGCAAGGGAATCAAGCCATGTTTTTCTATCCGGGGACAGAGGAAACACTTGAGACACCAGGATGTTGCCATTGAGAAAAAGACCGGACTAGATCAGAATAGTCCGTGAAAATAGAAAACAGACTACCTGAGAAAAAGCCAGAATACTAAAATGAAAATAAAGAAAAGACTGTGTATTAACCAGATAACGGAGACAGCATGAGAGCACAATGTTGCCATAGAAGAGACCGGGCCACAAAACTAGAAAACGGACTAAAAGAAGACCAGGCTGTGTGTAAACCCAGTAACAAGGAAGCATTTATGCCAAAATGTAGCCAACGAGGTAAAAAACGGACAAGATCGACAAAATCCGAATAAGTGATATCAAACAACTAAAGATGATGTAATAAAACGTGAATAATAAAGACAAAAAAACAAATAATAACCCCAGACCTAAAACGCAATAACCAAGATTGGAGAGAATGAGGAAAAAAAAAAATATGCACAACCAATAATTTCCACCTAAGAAACAGTGACACAGAAGGCAAAGGCTAAAGAAAAAAGATGGGGAATAAAAGGACACAAATGTATAGTAATTAATATGATTCCATCCAGATCGATATCCTGTAATGAACATGGCAAGTATAAACTAATAATGCATCAGTAAACATATGCAATGAAAAACCAAAAGAGAAAATAAGACAAATACATACAATACAAATAAGGCATATGTTACATGTGAATTACAAAGGTAACGTAAACAATAATATGTACATGATATACTATATAGCAGGAGAACAGAAACGTACCAGATACTAATGCAGAAAGAAATTCTCAAATAATCGCTTGGTCCCAGGGTATAACTAAGTTTAGTCCATTGGTTGCAGTTTCTAACATGAAGATATAATATACTTCACGTTTTTTTCTGATTTTGTCAGTGCAGATCCCTGCTACAGGTGTAATCTTTTCAAGCACAAACCAGCGAAATCATCAGCCGAATGGTGATGTTCAAGAAAGTGGCATACCATAGGAGCAGCTAGTTTCTGTGTACGAATGGCTGATCTGTGCTCTGTTAATCTAACATTCATGTTACTTGACGTTTCTCCAGCATATGCCTTCTGGCAAGGGCATAATAATAAATATACAATATTTTTTGATTTGCAATTGGTAATACCCTTACTTTCCACAGTGCGTCCATTATGACATATGGACTTGGCTTCAATAGATAGGGGGCATATTTTACATGTACCGCATTTGAAATTGCCATTGATAGGTAGCATGTCAACAATACTTCGCTGTATTGGCTGTTTAGGGGTGGACATGCGTGATCTAACTATGATATCTTTGATATTTTTATTTTTATGGTAGGAAAACATAGGTTTTTGAATGATATCACTGTGAGATTTGTTGGTATTCAGCAAATGCTAGTTAG
Organism: Lissotriton helveticus; assembly: GCF_964261635.1. Classification (NCBI taxonomy): domain Eukaryota; kingdom Metazoa; phylum Chordata; class Amphibia; order Caudata; family Salamandridae; genus Lissotriton; species Lissotriton helveticus. Next base: position 1,782,779,965 of record NC_136067.1, on the reverse strand, counting down.
AGCATATGATCTGTCGAATTTGTTCATTGAGAACAGAGTGTCTTGTGACAAAGACAAGATTAGTATCTCTTGTATTGGTATTACCAGACAATAAGTGCTGACGATCATAGAATCGCACACGTTTGTAAGCGCCGTGAACGACACGATGGGGGTAACCTCGATTCATGAATTTTATTTTCATCTCACATGCACGAAGATCATAATCTGTTAATTTGGTACAGTTGCGATGAAGCCGCAAAAATTGGCCAAAGGGAATACTATTTTTCTCCTTAAGGGGATGGAAGCTGGTTGTGATGTAAAATAGTATTCCTTGCCATGGGTTTAGTATATAAATCAACAGTTAGTTGACCATATTCGTGCTTAATCATAATGTCCAAAAATTCGATTTGGACATTGCTGCAATGAGATGTGAATTGAAGGTTATTGTCACATAGGTACAACCATTGAATGTATTCCGACAGGGTGTCTTCGTTGTTATCAGATAAAAATAATATCATCTATGTAGCGTGACCACCGGAGGGTAGTCTCAGAAAAGGGGGCCCTCCTCATTAAACACAAATTGGTACTCAAAATGGACTACATAAATATTAGCTACAGTAGGTGCGCAAGAAGCGCCCATACTTACACCCTTAGTTTTTCTGAACAAAGGACCGCGAAATTCAAAGATGTTTTCTTGAAGAACAAGGGTAAGGCAGTCAATAATAAATTTGGGATTGCAGTCCACCTGACATGTTTCAATAAACCATTTAACTGCTACAAGTGCACCTTCACAGGGAATGTTAGAGTAAAGGTTCTCTACATCTAAGGTAACTAGCCATTGTCTCTGGTGGTTATATGATGTTCCTTCTAGCAAGTTATTTACTTGACAGATGTCTTTTATATAACCAGGTATATTTTCTACATACGGGCGCAGGATGGCATCAAGGAATTTTGAAATAGGTTCAGTAACAGCACCGATAGTACTGACTATTGGCCTCAAAGGGGGATCCAGGGCATTTTTGTGAACTTTTGGGGTGCCGTATAGACAAGCCATTTTAGGGGTGACTATATTAAGATACTCATATTCTTTCTGACAAATAATGTCATTATTAAGAGCTTGTGTGGTAAGGCGGAGTATTTTGGACTTAATGATTGAGGTGGTATTTTTAGTGATTTTAGTATAAAACCGAGTATCAGGCAACATGTCCTCGGCACGTGGTGAAAGACACACCGGTGACGGAAAGGTGAGCTGCAAATATTCTTTTCAGTCACTCTCTCACTTCCTCACTCGTTTGATAAAGAAATGACGCACAATATTAACTTCTTTTTTATCTTACAGGATGCGTGGCCATCGTAACAACGTCTGAGAAGGCTGCTTCGACACGTGGTGCACCCTCTTTGAATCACGCCAATGGCACAAGGTGAGCAAAGAAGCTTGTTTCTGAAGCAACGAGATGTCACCTGTGGGCGGAAAGAGTGGGTAGTGTGCAGCAGCTTGACTGCTTACGAATGTACAATTACCTTCGGGGAGTGGGAGTGGATAGGTTGCAACAGTCTGAGGGGCAGATTTACAAGCCCCTTGTGCCACTTTTGCCTCACTTTTAAAACGGGAAAAGTGATGCAAAAGTGGCGCAAGGAGCTTATAAATCTGGCCCTGAGTGCCCAAGAAGAAGCACTCACCTCCGGACTCTGGGAGTTAATGGGGTGCAACAGTCTGGGTACGCAGTAATGAGAACTCGCCACTATGCAGTGGGAGTGCATGGGGTATAGTACTTTGGAAGAAAAGCATCGCACTAACACCTCCTTGCAGTGGAAGTTGATTAAATACAGTATCCAAAGTGTACAAAGACATAAAGCAAAAATATACATGTGCCGTTGTATGTACTATGCTATTGCTAACTCTATACTATCTTTCAGATCACTAAGCTGGAGGGTGCACTATGAACTGGCACGTGAACGGTGAGCTACAAAGATTTTCTCCAGTATTGACTGCTCCATCTATTACTTTCTCACTGAGAACACCTACATTGCAACTCATTGGAGATACGAAGCGAACCCTTAGCAAACCAGCTGCTAACATGCATTAATGCATCTTAGCGTTACCTAGTAAATAGGGCAATATCATTTTCACCGCATATTGGCTTTTACAAAAATTGAGGAGAAATGGCACTTGTTAATATGCCCTCAAGTTTGCTATGACAGACCGGGAACCTCGATTCCTGCCCTGCCATAGCAAACAGCAGTGTCCCGGGGGTAGACACCCAGAGATACAGCAGAAACCGCTCCTGGGGGCCTGATGTTCCCCAAGGCTTTCGACTTCTCCAGAATGCAGACCACGCTGTCCCCCTCCCAAAATATAAAAAACCCCGGAAGGTAGTAATCCCCTGGGCTTAGACGGACCTTTGAGCTCCCTCACTTATTTATTTTGTAGCACCGAGGAATGGTGGTCCCCGGGCTACATGTAAAATGTAATATTTTAGACCCCGGGATTTGGCCCTCCCAGGTAGCTAATGCTTAAACAAGTACAGGAGCTCCTGCTTCGTTTTTATTTTTATTACGGCGGATCCATGCAACCAAGGTACATTTCTCTGTTTCCCCCCCCCAAAAAAATATTTTGGGGACCCTATGGGTCCTTGTGGGACCCCATAAGCAGGTCTAGATGATCAAAATATTTCTTACATGCCCGCTTTATACCTTTTGAACACTTGTCCCACTATTTTCTAGATCCTCACTTCTACCAAGCTACAAAATGGCTGACAACAATTCCTGGTTTCGAATCTTAACAACCACTTGACAGCCAATTAGCATTCAGCACGTGATGGGGACGGTGCGCTTACAGTGCGCGCAAGATGCGCGGATCCACCGATGTCATAGATATATATGTATTTTTAATTGTCATTTTCTCAGGAACTACTGAACGGATTTATACCATTGAAACAAAAGGCACAAGTCTGAACCAAGGACTACCACTTTGCCAAATTTGGTGTAATTCCGTTCATCCATTCGGGCTGTAGCCGTGATGAACGATTCCTATTGAAAATTGCATGGGAAAAACACGTTTTGGGAACCCCCTTTTATCTCGGCCCCGGCTTCAAATGTAATATTTTAGACCCCGGGATTTCTCCTTCCCAGGTACCTAATTTTTAAACAAGCACAGGAGCCCATGCTTTGTTTTTATTTTTTTTACGGCGGCTCCATGCACCCAGCGCACATTTCTCAGTTTAAAAAAAATATATATATATCATTTTCTGGTCCCATGGGGTCCTTATAGGACCCCCTAAGCAGGTCTAGAGGGTCAAAATATTTCTTACCTGCCCCTTTATACGTTTTAAACACTTGTTTCACTAAATTCTATATCCCCGCTTCTACCGAGGCACAAAATGGCTGCCGAAACTTCCTGGTTTCGAATGTTGACAACCACTTCACAGCCAATCAGCATTCTACGGGTGATCGGGACGTTGCGCTTATGATCCGGGAAAGATGCGCGGAACCACCGAGGCCATAGATATATATGTACATTTAATTGTAATTTTCTCAGGAACTGCTGAACATATTTACACCATATAAGCAAAAGTCATGAGTCTGAACCAAGGACTACAACTTTGCCAAATTTGGTGTAATTCCGTTCAGCCGTTCGGGCTGTAGCCGCGATGAACGGTACCTATGGAAAATTGCATGGGGAAAACACGTTTTGGGCCCCCCTTTTTTCTCAGCCCCCGCTTCATGAATCACCCGAAGACTTTTAGGGTAGGAGCGGACTGGAGCGCCCCACCAGTTTTGAAAACTTCGCGAAGATTCGTCAACTGGCGCCAAAGTTATTCCAAATAGAATGTTGCGGATTTCCTATGGAAAATAGGTCCTAACTATAACTGCCTACTGGCGACTGCCAGTAGGTAATATATATATATATGTATATATATATATATATCAGTAATCCACTCTTTGCGCCGCTTGCCACGCGGCGTCCCGAATATCACGGAAAAAGAGAAACGGACTCCAAAGTTTTTTCTTATTCTGCAGCCGCAGGTAAAGTTTACTTTATATCATGATTTAAATGTGCATATTCCGATTAACAAACCCAAACGCGTTTCGGCGTTCTCAGACGCCTTGCTCGCTGGTCATTAGTGATAGTATCCCGCCCCATATTTAAACTGAGGCTGACCCCGTGATAGATGACCCATACATAATAAACATAGAAGAAATATTCGTATTGCATCTTATAACTGCTTTGTATCTCAGTGCTAAAAAACATTTTTGTGGATACTATGACTTTGTTACTGATCTTGAATCATGTTTATAGTTCTCCGTATTTAACATAGAATACCTATTCAACCATATTGACTGCCTTTTAGCAGCTATATTACTCTAGAGTGGAAATTCTGCTCTAATAATGGCTTTATATTTAGGCAAAGGTATGTAAATCATAAAGTTCTTAATATGACATTTACGGTTCACTAAATGATGAGATTTCAAGATGATGCAGTTACAGCCAACATTTGATATACCTCCATATTTAACAAAAGAGAATCATTTTCCGGTCATATCACCCCTAAGTGATTGTGCATGAAAATTAAAATTAACTAAACTATGCAAATGGTTAAATAAAGACTCTCAGCCGAGAGCTTGATTATATAAAACCATTGGCTAGGTGTTAGGTTGGGATAAGGGTACTGGGGATAGAGGCGTTTGGGTATCTCTTACTACTGGAGAAAATCAATTCTAGCTTTACAAATACACAGATAAAACAAAGGCATTAGTGGGTCTATTGCAGTGTTAGAGAGAGATCTCACTTAATCAAGCTTATATGCATAGCTATACTATTCCAAACTGATTATATCTCAGGTTTAGTTTATATGTTGCCGGCTTTCATATATATGGTGTTTGGTTTCCTATTTTTATATTGGTAATTCATTTTAATGACTTACATAGTTATCTTATGTTGCAGAATCAGGGTGGATTTCACCTTTATCTCATTGTCTGTAAACCATCTATAGTTCACAGGGAAGAACTATGTATTTAGGATAAAAATTCCATAGATAACGGGATTTTGATATGTAGAGTCATGCGAATTCCCTTACATCAACATCTTTCTTATACATTTTAGTATGTTGATACAATGGAATCAAACCATCAGCCTAGCCTTTAAAAACCTTATTGAGAAATCTTACAGAAAATGGAATAAATCTTCACAGATGTTCAATCCTTTGGGGCTCTTACTGTCCAACTCGATTATGTATCTAGTTTCGAGTTGGCGAAGTAATTTCTCCCTATCATCACCTCTCTTCCTACCAGGTACATGATCGATTACAAAGTAGGAAAGCACATTCAAGTTGTTTTCATGTTCTGCCTTGACATGTCGGGCCACCGGATACGAGGGGTCCGAGTTGACGGTTGCCCTCAGGTGTTGGAGGATTCTAGTTTGCACTGGTTTTATCGTGCTTCCCACATATCTCAGTCCACACTCGCATTTCAGAATATAAACTGCATATTCTGTCCTGCAGTTGAAGTTGCCTTTTATCTTTATGGGCTGGTCAGAGTATGCATTTGTGTACATGGATGTATTAACTCCAAATTTACACGCTCTGCATGTGGAACATTTAAAAAATCCATTTCTGGAGGAGAGCCAATTCTTGTTCCAGGTCTCAGGGCTGGTTTTTACCAGTTCAGATTTCATGGAATATGCTTTCCGAAAGGTGAATTCTGGTTTTTGGTTGTAGATCTCTCTCAAAATACCATCCGTCATTACTATGGGCCACTCTTTACTCATAATTCTCCTGATTGTATTGGATTGTCTACTGTATGTTGTGATCATTCTACATGTTTTGTTTGAGTTTTCACTGTTCTATATATATATTCACTGAAAAAACCATAGGTTATAGACCATATATAGTTAGGAATTAGCATTTACAAAACCTTATTTTACTCACACAAAACCATTGAAATTCGCATATATAGTTAGTTGCACTAACTATATATCGCGCACCCGCAATCCACTGCTGATCATGTCACATATTACATCATTCATGACATGGTCAGTGACATCACTGATGACATCTCAAATGACATCACTGATGTTCCTTTTCAAATTAAATGTATTAAGTGTTACCACTTTATTCCAATCGCTATGGAAAACTCAATGTTAAAAACACGTTTTGGGACCCCCCTTTTTTCTCGGCCCCCGCTTGACGAAACCCCTCCAAACTTTCAGGGGACGCTCAGAAACAAAATGTGCCATTTTCCTGAATATTTCAGCCAATTCCGTCCATCAACGCCAAAGTTATTCAACATAGAATTTTCAGAAATCCCTATTCAAAAAAATCCTAACTATATATACCTACTGGCGACTGCCAGTAGGTAATATCACCAGTTCACAAAGCACAAAAACAGTTTGTGCCGATGCACTCCACTCCAAAAAAGGTTTGCCACTCGGCTTTACCCGTGAGCAAGACGAGTTCATCGCCGAAACGCATTGGGTCTTTTTTTCCATCACTCAATATATCATGCTTAAATCTTGCTAAATAAACCCTCTTTTCTGCAACTACGAATTTGGAGTGGCAAACCTTTATTGGAGTGGAGTGCATCGGCACAAACTGTTTTTGTGCTTTGTGAACTGGTGATTTGGCGACAGGGCGACCTCCGACCCTGAGGTGCACTGCTGTCATGGTGTCCCGGCAGCCTCGGAGGAGGTGTGGAGTGTTTATATATATATATATATATATATATATATATATATATATATATATTATTCCTGGAAATCGTCCCAGGTAGGACTTACGGAATTGACAGTTGGGAGAGTGTGCGGTATCGGGCAGGACATTCTTTCTAAAAGTCCTGATAGCCGTTTTCTTTCAGGTGCATAGAGAACGCATTGCCTAAAATTACAGCACATTGAAAAATGTCCGCCGACGTACTTCGCAGCCGAGCAGAGGCAGCAGATTGTATGTTTTTTGGATTCCCCGGCCGGGGGATCAACGAATATAATGCCAGCAAGCCACGAGACCGGTAGCACCACCACAAGGCAATTGTTCAGGAAATTAGAGCGGCTAATGTGCTCCGAACAGTCTAAGTGGTGGGAGCACCGGTCTCTTTCACGCTATCTAGAAGTTGGACGTGTCCCAAGGGGATTACGAATTACCATAGCCCCGAGCTATGACAACCCAGATCCTGCAATGTTAACCGAGTGGGCGGAGGCAAATCTGGAGTCTTCGGGCAAATTATTACATATACAACACGCGGAGAGTGACCGCATCAAATTACAAGGAGAAATCGATATCCTGGAGCATGAGTTGAAAAAACTGCAAATCACTGATCAAATCACAAAAATGAGGACTGATATGATGGGCAGACTTAACAAGGAGGAAGAGGTCATCAAAAAGAGAAAAGCATTAAAATTTGAAAGAGACCGTATTGATTACCAAAACGGGCAAGTCTTCACGTTTGCTCGAAGATATGATGCTGTAAAAGCTAGGGCAAGGGGTAATAGAACTGCCCAGCGCACAACTAGTGAAACAACGGCCACATCAGTTTCAATCTCAGACCTCAGTTCTGCTGCGGAAAGTGACCCGGAAGCGGACCCAACAAGAGATTCGAATTTGGGGATTACAAAGCTATCACTGGCACAATATGTCAACTGTTTGTGCCAGGATCGTCGAGAGACATTGAGGCCACGAAAACCCACTGGAGTAAAAGACAAAGGACAAACTTCAAACGGAGCGAGTGGAGGAAATGCCACGCCCGCAAACACAAATGGAGGCAAGCCGGGGAAACAAGGTCACTGGAATCGGTTTCAAAGAAAGATCGTGAAACAACCGAATCAAAATCAGTAATCAACCTTACAGACCTAAAACTGACTGCAGGGGAGACCGCTGTCCTGAATTTGGGGCTATCATATTGCCTGTCCTGCAATATGAACCACGCAGATACTAGGATGGACATTTATAGATTCAACCGCAAGTTAAAACTAAGTACATTTGTACAGCTACAACCCAAAAAGAAGAGCCAGTTTGAAGTCATGCATAGTCCAGTGATGGCAGACAGTGAAGACCAGAATACCTTTGATGAAATTTGGGCACTACAAAATGAGCACGGGTCCAGTCAAATTGGGAGGAGTATGATCCATGTCCCAAGTAGTCAATGCAATACGCCCTTCAAGCCTAAGTCCACATTCCAGCCAGTTATGGTACATGATAACCTGGACACTTAACAGTAGGTAGTGGTACAGGACTTAAAGAAATTATATACCGCCACCAACAAAAAGAAATTCTGCATCAGTAAACACAACAGATGCTACAAACAACTTATCAGCAAACTAGAAACAAATCATGATATAATAGTGAAGCAGGCTGATAAAGGCGGTAATGTGGTCCTGTGGCCCGACAGATGTATTTGAAAGAGGCAGAAGTTCATCTGGGGGATTCTTCATGTTACAGCAGAAGCAACATTCAAAATGTTAAGACGGCATGGATCAATACTTGAAACTACAAGCATAGAGGAGTGCGGGTCTTCTATCGGAGGACGAGTTTCGCTACTTGAAAAAGGAGCATCCGGTGATCCCGTCCTTCTATCTGATTCCAAAGATCCACAAGGGGGCCGACATACCACCTGGTCGGCCCATCATCTCTGCCATTGATAGCTCGACGGAAAACGTGTCCAATTACATTAACTTCTTCCTTCAGGATTCAGTTAAATCTTTGGACTCTTATGTAAAGGATTCTTCCGATTTTTTGTGTAAGGTGGAGCGGTTCTCCTGGGGACCAAACCTGCTGTTGATGACTCTTGATGTCCCGGCCCTTTACACCTCCATAGGACACTGCGACGGATTGAGAGCCATGGAATTCTACGTCAACAAACGCCCGCTAATTTAGTGGCTCATAATAAGATGCTACTGAATATGACATTGATGTGTCTGGAACAGAACTTTTTCATCTTCAACAGTGCCATCTACCAGCAGGTCAGAGGTGTGGCGATGGGGGCCTGCTTCTCCCCCAGCTACGCGTGCTTGCACGTCGGGCTGTGGGAGGAGCAGGTCCTCTTTGGCCAACACCAGGAAATTGCTTCTAATAAAGTTTTACTGTACCTGCGGTATATTGATGATTTGTTCCATATTTGGAGGGGCTCTCGAGATAGTTCCATGGTTTTTGTAGAGGTACTTAACAAGAACAGCATCAATCAGAATTTTACTTCTAATATCAGTTCCAAGTCGCTGTGTTTCTTAAATGTAGAGGTGTATGTTGAGAATGACAACCTTGCAACCAGGTTATACAGGAAGCCCACTGCTGGCAACACGGTATTGCATGCCGCAAGCCATCATCCGGCACGCCTGACCCGGAGCATCCCCTTTGGGGAGATGCTCCGGATCAGAAGAATCTGTACTACTGATGCAGAATGAGCAGCTGTGCAGGAGGCCAGTAGGTTACGCTTTTTTGCCAGAGAGTATTCCAATACTAGCCTACTTAAAGCAATCCAACTTACTCAGTCTATTACAAGACAGGAGGCCATGATTCCTAAAGAAAGGACTATGGTAAGGGTTGATCTAGCTGAAGATAAGGTCCCCAATGTACCCTCGTGTATTATATTGACTTATAATCACCAGCATGGGGAATTAAGAAAGATCCTGTACAAAAATTGGAACCTTGTCCAAAGTGATCCAATTATTGGACATAAGGTGACGAGTAAACCACTCCTCACTTTTCGCAGATCGCCCTCTATGGCAAAGGCTTTGGTTAAAAATACTCTGGAGCCTCAACTCTCTACCACCTGGTTGTCTCTGAGCAAGGGTTTTAATACATGCCCCCAGTGTATGGCCTGTCATTTTGGGAGTAACAGGACACATTACAGCAGTCCCTTCCGACGGGAACCCATTGCCATCAACAAAAGGTTAACGTGTAGGACAGAATATGCCGTGTATGTGTTGGAGTGTCCGTGTGGGTTGAGGTATGTGGGTAGCACCCGGCTACCTGCCCACAAGCGGATACTCCAACACATACGGGCAATCGTGGGGCATGATCTCACCTATCCGGTTGCCAGGCATTTTGAAGTCAAGCATTCTGGTAATCCTGGCCAGCTCCAGTATTATGTCATCGATACAGTAGTAGCATCCAGGAGAGGAGGGGACCGAGAGGCCAAACTTCGTCTCCTGGTGACTAGATATATACTGGAGATGAACACAAAGAATCCTAATGGATTGAATGACAGGGAAGATCTCTATACCTGTATTTAGGGTTCTGCAGGATCACACAGCCTGTCTGGTTAGATGCACACAACTGAATGGTTTTAGTTATTTTTAATATATAAATGTGGCTGAATGGTATTAAGAAATTTATGTAAAATATGTTTTTAAGATCTGTTTGTCTTGCACATTTTGCACTCATTTTTGCACTTTGCACATCACAATTGGCACTTTAAACTGTTGGGCAGACATGAATCTATTGGATGGCCCACTAGGGCCACATTCTTTTGGAAATATTTTATGTGACGGTTGCACTTGGTAGCGATGACATGGAGTTGTTACCTAACATCGAGTTCTACGTTGTGCAGCAGCCTTTTTTCATCAGAGGCAGAAAGACAGAGGGATTATGTCATGTCAGTTTATCCCTACACAAAATAGGGTATGGGTAAGGCTTGAAAATTCTCATTTGATGTCAGCCACTATGGCTTCAATGAATTTTCTACACACGCTGTTATCCTGGATATAACATAGTGTACAAAAATATAAAACAAAAAAAGATTTTTTTTTAAATCTGTTTTACGTCCCACAGGGTTGCTGCTACGTACATTCAGGCTGTTCAAAATTGGTATAATATTTATTCATTTATTTATTTATTCCATTGGCGTAATTTAACACAGTATTTCTTCCATGTTTAAATCTTGTTGCCTTGCACTGTCACTTTAAAAGTCTGCCTACTGGCTTGCAGTATGTCATGTTTTCAAGCCTCTCCCTGAGGCGAAATGCGTCATGGCAGACGCGCTGGCACGAATATATTAAAAAACACTTTTGCACCAGCAATTGATGGGTCTACTTTTCGTCCTTTGGACAATCGGCAGCGCCAGCTTGCAGTGTGGCGATTTTTCGGGTATATATATATATATATATATATATATATATATATATATACATATATATATAAAATAAACTAACAATCCTCCTTTGGTCCAGGATTAAAATTACTTCCGACGCGTTTCAAGGCATTCAGCCCCTTACTCATGGGATTTGTTTGTAAAAAAGCAACACGGGCTCTCTTAATCACACTTCCGGCATTTTTATTGGTTCCTCATTTGCCCCCAGGCATCATGGAATGCGTAGTCCATTAAGGTGCTGTAATTATCCCTAAGTGGGTGTGTTGTTATTTTATGCATTAAACATATTTACTGTCCTTTTAGTAAGGTCCGGGACTTGGGGAGCAAGTATTTCACCTTTTGGCTCGCTGCGCTGCTTGCAGGTGCTCGAAGTAGTTTCAAACTGCAGCCTCTCTGATCCTCGCTTGTGAGATGGTGCTCCTCATCGCGGTATCTGCAACCACACAATTAAATAAACAAACAATGCCCGAAAGCTATTCCAAGGGCACACAGCAGCTTGCCTGCCATCCGGCATATCATTCACGTCTTGCTCCTTTGGTCTAGGATTAAAATTACTTCCCAATGCGTTTCAAGGCATTCAGCCCCTTACTCATGGGATTTGTTTGCAAAAAAGCAACACAGGCTCTCTTAATCGCACTTCCGGCATTTTTATTGTTTCCTCATATGCCCCCAGGCATATTGGAATTCGTAGTCCATTAAGAGAGCTGTAATTATCCCTAAGTGGGTGTGTTGTTATTTTATGCATTAAACATATTTACTGTCCTTTTAGTAAGTATATATATATATATATATATATAAATATGTTGGTAGAGAAGGGAACAAAGGATCATTTCAGTGGCGAGTGACAAGTTAAGTTTATACTTGATTGCTGATGGAAAATGTGGGACTTAGGCCCTTGACCCTCCAGGTAGGTCGCTTCCCCACTGCTGCAGCGCCACCTGTGCCTGTGACCCACCTTCTCTGCTCTCTGTGTGCCAGTGTCTGTTGCCCATTTTGATTTCTGTGCCCCCGTGTGACTGTCGCCCTTCTCTCCCTTGGAGCCTCGCTCGCCGCTGCTCTACCGTTTTGCCCGCCGCTGCCTCCCGTGCAGCCCCACCCCCGTGCCCATTCGCTGACCACCCTCTCGCCTCCCAGCTGACCCCCTCCTCCCCACCTCCCTTTAAATGGTGGCGGTTGTGATACCACACGCCCGTCTGCGTCTGGACAGCTCCGAGTGGCACAACCCCTAGCCCCCGACGTCTCCAGGGCACCCGACTGAGGTACGACACCGCCACCCTCATCGCAACACAGGACGATCTGCCGCCTGCCACCGAGCCACGCCGAGGCACACCCATGGACCCTTCACCTGCCAATCATGCAAATTCTCCTGCCTCTGAACCTGCACACCTCCCACCGAACACAGCAACAACAACAGCCACCTCAAGTGCATCCTCCTCAACACCCGCTCCGTCCACAAACACGCCATCGAACTCTGGGAACTCCTGGATACAACAGTACCATACGTCCCCTTCCTCACAGAAACCTGGATGAACGCCTCCTCGGCCCCCGACATCACCATAGCCATCCCGGACGGCTACAAAATCACCCGGAAAGACTGCATCAACAAAACTGGAGGAGGCATCCCCATCATCTACAAGAACACCATCAGCGTCACGACCAATGCCGAAGACACACTCACCGCCGCCGAACATCTATACTTCCAAATCCACACTGACCCCCAGACCACCCTCAGAAGAACGCTCATCTACAGACCCCCGGCACACGGACACAATTCTGCGAAACCATCACCGACTTCATCAGCCCGCATGCCCTAACGTCACCAGAGTACATCCTCCTAGGGGACCTGAACTTCCACCTGGAGAAAAACAACGAAAACAACACCACCACCCTGCTCGCCAACCTCGCCAACCTGGGACTCAAGCAACTGATGGACACCCCCACCCACTACGCCGGCCACACGCTCGACCCCATCTTCTCGGCCAGCAGCCACGTTGCCTTCAGCCACTCCACCGGACTACATTGGACCGACCACAGCTGCATCCATTTCACCTTCAAGAAGACCACATCCCACCACCACACTCTACAGATCCCCCGCAGATGCTGGAGCAAAATCACCACAGACCAACTGACCACATCGCTGAGCCAGAACCCACCGGTCGACACCCCTGATACCAACAACGCAGCAGACAATCTCGCACAATGGATCACCAACTGCACCGACGACCTCGCTCCACTGAAGAAACCCCCAGGCAAGACTAGCAACAGAAAATCCTCATGGTTCACAGACACCCTCAAAATCGCAAAGAAATCGTGCCGAACCCACGAAAAAGCCTGGCGCCACAAGCGGACCTCAGAAAACATGAGAGCCCTCAAGAGCACCACCCGCGAATACCACCAGATGATCCGCACCACCAAAAGGACATTGTTCAAAGAGTGGCTGGACAACAGCTCCCACAACAGCAAGGAACTCTTCAGCATTGTCAAAGAGCTCTCCAACCCCAGCGCCAGCAACAACGACATCACACCGTCGCAAGACCTCTGCAACTCCCTCGCCACATTCTTCCACCGCAAGATCACAGATATACACAACAGCTTCGAACCCCAGACCCCGCCTCCAGCCACCAAACCAACGAACCCCACCACCACCCTCAGCGCATGGACCCACATCAGCACTGAAGACATCACCCGCGTCATGAACACCATCCACTCCGGCTCCCCCTCCGACCCATGCCCTCATCACATCTTCAACAAAGCCGACACCACCATCGCACCCCACCTCCGGAACGTCATTAACAGCTCCTTCACGTCAGCCACCTTCCCTGGAAGCTGTAAACACGCAGAAATCAACGCTCTTCTAAAAAAAACAACAGCGGACCCCAAAGAACTCAAGAACTTCCGCCCCATCTCTCTGCTCCCCTTCCCGGCCAAAGTCATCGAGAAGACAAACAGCTGACTGCATTCCTTGAAGAAAAACAGCTCGCTCGACCCATCCCAGTCCGGATTTTGAGCCAACCACAGCACCGAGACCGCCCTCATCGCAGCCACCGATGACATCAGGACCCTGATGGACAACGGAGATACAGCCACTCTCATCCTCCTGGACCTCTCGGCACCTTCTGCCACCGCACCCTAATAACCCGCCTCTACAACGCTGGGATCCAAGGAAAGGTCCTGGACTGGATCACATCGTTCCTCTCCGACAGAACCCAGAGAGTCCGCCTCTCTCCCTTCCGCTACGAGGCCACCAAGATCATCTGCGGCGTACCCCAAGGCTCCTCACTCAGCCCAACTCTCTTCAATATCTACATGAGCCCCCTTGCCACCATCGCCCGCAAACACAACATCAACATCATCTCCTACGCCGACGACACCCAACTTATACTCTCCCTCACCAAAGACCCTCTCACCGCCAAAGCCAACTTCCAGGACGGAATGAAAGAGGTCGCAGAATGGATGAGGCACAGCCGTCCGAAGCTCAACTCGGACAAAACGGAGGTCCTCACCCTCGTACAATCCCCTTCCGCCTATGACTATTCCTGGTGGCCAACGTTGCTGGGCAAGTCAACGCAGTCTCGTCCTCGTGTTTCAACACCCTGCGCATGCTCCGAAAGATCTTCCAGTGGATCCCCACCGAAACCAGAAAGACGGTCACCCAGGCCCTCGTCACCAGCCGACTGGACTACGGGAACACCCTATACGCAGGAACCACAGCCAACTTGGGGTTCAGAAATGCCTTCAGCGCATACAGAACGCCTCTGCACGACTCATCCTCGACATCCTCCGCCACAGCCATATATCCGCCCACCTGAAAAACCTGCACTGGCTCCCCGTCAGCAAGAGGATCAAATTCTGGCTGCTCACACAAAGCGCTCCACAACATGGGCCCTGAATACCTCAACAACCGCATCTCGTTCCACACCCCCACTCACCAGCTCCGTTCCTCCAGCCTCGCCCTAGCCACCATCCCACGGATTCGCAGAACAACCACGGGAGGAAGATCGTTCTCCTACCAAGCAGCGAAGACATGGAACTCCCTCCCCGCACACCTACGACTGACCCAGGACCATCTCACCTTCAGGAAACACCTCAAGACCTGGTTATTCGAGCAGTAGCAGCACCCCCCCCTTTTTTTTTTCCTCCAGAGCCTTGAGACCCTCACAGGTGAGTAGCGCGCTCTACAAATGTACTGATTGATTGATTGATAGGGAAGCTAGATGGATTTTGTATGTATGTTTTAGATATGTCTGGATGCGGCTTTGTTTATCTCAAACCTAGCTATAGAAGCTGTATAAAGAGTGTCAGGACTTAAAATGAGGACTAGTATGTGGTGGCCTTTGATTATAATTCTTCAATTAACAACATGGAGGGACTGGAAAAACTGGGAAGAGGGAGACTAAGGGTAAAATAGGGTGTTAGAAATGGGATTCCTGGTTGTCTCGATACGCATCTACGCCAGGCAGGAACCACCACTCTAGTCAGGCTAATCTGGATACTCAATAAGATAAACTGTGCTCACTCTCTGGTAGCTTGGCACAGAGCAGTCAGGCTTATCTACAAAGGCAGTGTGTAAGGTATTTGTACAACTAACACACAGTAAAACAATGAAAAACCACTAAAAACCTCCACACATGTTTAGTAAAATAGAGAATATTTATCTGAGTAAAACAAGACAAAAATCACAAAAATACAATCAGAAGAAGTAGAGAGATGAACTTTTAAAGAATAGACAAAAAATAGTGATTAGAAGTCACTAGCGTCAAAAGGTCACTTAAGGTCCTGAGGGGCCAGTAGAAATCCAAAGTTCAGGCTGACCACGAAGACAGGTCCCGTTGAAGAAATACCTTGTCTGGAGCAAGTGCCGATGTCAAAAGCCAACTGCGTCATCGTCTAGCCATGTAACGGGGGTCCCTTATCATCTTTGAGCTCCGTTGAAGTGAATGCAATGCATCTTCATTGAGCCAAGCAGAGCGTCATTGTCGATCCAAGCAGACTTTGGAACTGCTGCATCAGCATCAAAGAGCGGTGCAGCAGAATTTCTCACACAGTCAATGCAGAAATCATATGCAGAACGTAATTTTGAGTCTGAGAACTTGGAGGGGGCACCTCAAACAAGGTTAGGACTCACAAAAGGCAGAGTCCAGCAGCACCAGCACAATTGTAGGAAGTCTTTTGTGTCCCTGAGACTTCAGAAAAAATGAGGCAAGCCCTTGGCGCTCACTTGGAGGGAAGTCAGAGTCCAGGTGCACCCAGCTACTTCCCTAGTGCTGGTGGCTCTGCATGAGATGAAACCCTAGTAGAATTTCTAGGACCCATAGGGCTGTTCTGTGCGAAGGGACGAGTAGATACCCACTGCACCGCAAGAAAGACTTTTTGCATAGGTAATCAGAGATGTCCAATTGATTACACCTTCATAAATGCTTGCAACGTCACTAAAGTAGAAGGGTCAGAAGTGCTGTAACGTTAAGGTAGCGATCATTGGCCCTTACGGGTATTACTTAGGATAGAACAAGGGCTGAAAAGAGATAGAGTGACGCCACTGCAGATATAATTTCCTCGGTACAAAACCACCCTTATAACTGAGGATAAGTTGATATTGCTCAAAGACTTGATGGTTTACAATACGTCTCTCCGTAAACCTGAGGAAAGGGAGAATGTACTAACATGTTATGGCTGGGTGATTTAGCAAGTGGTAAACTGTTTGAGGGTACAACTAAAATCAGGACCTGCGACCAAGAAATGTGATTATGAGAGAAATAGTTGGTTTATTAGTGAGTGTGGGAGCTTACAATTGAGGGTATGGAAATGGGAAAGACAGTCTCATATACAAGAGTAGCAGGAAGCCTCCCTGGGTTCACAGGATCACCAGAGATTGCCATCGATCATGGTAATTGCTGGCCGAATAATTGATGAGAATAACGGCATGCCAGGTTGGCTTTAGAGGAGAACATTAGAGTGGTAAGTATTCATTAGCTCATAAAGCAGGAATTCAACAAAACCAATAGTCTGAGAGAATGGGAAAGAAATGTCAATGAGAGAAAAACAAGTGTGGAGCAACGTAAGAATGTGGATGAGACTAATGGCAGCAGGAACATATATACCTTTGAGAAATTGCAAGGTAAAATTGTATTTCTGCAAAAAATACTTTTCCTCTCTCTGAGCTATCTCACTGGTTTCGATTGGCCCTCTTCTGACTGGTTCATTTGCAAATTGTTCTCTGGAAGTTCCACAGCCCCAGACTCTACTGGCCCATGTCCTACAAACCATTGCCCCTGCTTGTTCATATTAATCAGAAAGTGTGTTTTCAATGTGAAGAAGGCAAAGTGGACATTGTTTATTGCAACTCTAGTTAATCTCATATTTTATGTGCTTAGCCTTCTTATGAGGAAGTCCCTTTACAGGTTGGTTTTGGTGTCCAAGTGTCGACTCCAAAATATTTTTATGCTAAAAACATTTGTCAATACAAAAAATACTGTGGTAGAAAATATCCAGGGTAAGTATATTGTTTTTCTGTTTGTCAATAATATCAATGTTTAAACTATTATGGTATTTTATATTGTTTTTACCCAATTATTATGATTTTTTCATGAAGCCAAGGAACAGCTTGAGTATAGTAAATTCAACTCAGCAGTGTATCAGTTGTGTATCAGCCAGTGATCACTAACGATATGAGTTCATGGGGCCAACAGCTGGTTTTCTCATCACAAAGTACATCAGCACAAGGAAAACCATGTACAATTTAGTATGGGACTTCCATGCACATTGCGCTACATAGTTTGCTTTCACAAGAAGGAAGTTGTTGTGGGCGGGTGGTGTGTCCATTTTCCCAAATCAATGTAGTCAACATATCTCATCAATCCCTTAGCTTATTCAGAATTGTAACACCTCTTCACATTGCTTCAACCACATTCTGTAACTCACAGTGTATTCTCCAGTGTCTTTCTTCAATAATGGGAAAGAAGGGAATCAAGACATTCCAGCAGAATCGTATTATAATACGTCTCTTAACCAACGATAGGGAAAAAAATACAAACTTTGTCCAAATATTTCACCATTAGGGCAGAGGATAAAGAAACACCAAACAACGTCTAATCAAATGCTGAACCATGGGGCCGACCACACATCTGAGATGGCTGACTACACTGTTCCAGTAGGCCATTACAGTTGGGCACACTCACAATGTGTTGAAATAGGGCAGATTTATTATTATTCATATTGGGAAATTCCAACAATGTGTTGATTACATTTTCCCCAGGAAACAAGTGTAAGATGAGTCTCTGTATGAGTTTATATTATGTAAGGCGAAGTCTCACATTATAATTGTAATATATTTCTTATGTATTATGTCATTGTATTTTTTTACATTTTAATATTTTTGGGATTGTTGGGTTTAATGGGAATTTGAATGTATAGTGTTTAATTTAAGAAAATATATAAATGTATATAGAGTTGGGGCCTAATTAGGACTTTGGTGGTGCCACGCTGGGTCTGCCGCTCTACCGCATTGCTAAAAATATGGCCAGGCCGCCCACCATATTATGAATTTCCTCCTTTCTGGTGGGCTTTGCTTTGATGTTCCCATGGCAGTGCCCTGAAAATGGCACCCCAGTGGGAATGCCAAAAACAGTTCCTGCATGGCATGGATTGATAAGTCCATGCCGTGCAGGAACTGGGGAGCATGCATACCAGAGGGCACATGTTGTGCCCCCCTGTATGCATAAACATGCGGAGCAGGCACAGGGGGAACCTCCATGACACTGCCAGCAGAGTGGAAACTACGAATATGCTTGGTGGGACAACGGCTGTCCCTCCAAGCATATTGATGCCTCCTGACTGCCGCAACACTGCCAGTGAACAGCGGTTCCATGGTGGCTGCAGCGGGAATTGGCGGTCTGACCACCCTTATCATAATAAGGCAGAGAGGTCATGAGACCACCACCGCTACATCCCCCGAGTCTGGCGGCCCATGGACCGCCAGACTCATAATCAGCCCCTTTGAGTGTGATTAAATAATTACTTTAAAGTGGTATTATTTTGTATGATAAATTAATGTTTTAAAATATATCATTGTTTAGATTTGTTTACTGAGGAATAGTGTGAGTAATGTTTTATTTTATTGGTATATTAATTAATTTGAACTTGTTTAATATTTTATCTATCAGGTGCTTTATGTTTTAAATATAGACTACCGAGGTGAGGGTACCATCGAACACAAAGCGAAAGGAGCAGACATTTTACAATTGCACTTTAATATATTAACACAGTCAGAGATTCTTTGCTGTATGTTGAGCATCGCCCCTATCTGTAATGCGCTCAGAAAAGTCGGCAAATACGTATAATGGTTTTTAAAAACAAAAACAAATTGTAATGGTTTTGATTAACCAGACAATAAAGATTTTCGTACCACAAATCTGAAATTAACAATATTAACATACATAATTTAGTTTAAATTACTGTTGTCTTATTCAGTCATTTAAAAACATGAAATAAATGAAAACATACATTTGTTTCCATTTAGTAGACTGTGAAAAAAGTGAAAAAGGATGATACATTTTGGGAATTCGGGAGGGTATTTTATTACTATTGGGAAACACATGTGTATACACGTTGAAAGATTTAATTGATATATATGTATATTGCTGTTTTTTTAATTTATAAAATTGTGTTTTTTTAGGTGGTGTTTATGAATATAAAAACACACATATGAGTCTCTATACTGTGAAAAGGCTCTTAAATTGTGCTTCAATACTTTTCTATTCACAAGGGCTTGTAAGAGCCTTCCTTAAGTTTCTCTCTTTGTCTTAAGAAAATGTAAAGTAAGCTGTGCATTCTTGTGTAACTTATGCCACGTTCAAATGTTAAAAATAAATGCAATTATCAATCAGCCAATCAATCAGGCGTTTGTTAAGCATGCCTACTCACCCGTAAGGGTCTCAAGTTGCTGGGGTATGGGGGGGTCGCAGGTTCCAGTCCATCAAGGAGGGGGTCTGTCAAAGAGCCAGGTTATGAGTTTTCTTGCGAAGATGGGGAACGATGTTATCTGTCTGAGGTGGAGCGGAAGGTTGTTCCAGGCTCTGGCCGCGTGGAAGGAGAAGGAGAGGCCTCCCGATCTGGTTTTTCTGGAGCGGGGTACCACAGCGTAGAAGAGCTGGGCTAATCGTAGGGTCCTTTGTGGTGCGTGGAATTTGAATCGGCTGTTCAGGTGTGCTGGTTTGGTGTCATGGAGGTCCTTGTGAGAGTGGGTTAGCATCTTGAAGGTGACTATAGCTTCGATGAGCCAGTGGAGTGTGCGCAGGTGCTGGGAGATGTGGCAGTGTCTTGGCAGGTTGAGGACCAGTCTTGCTGCGGTGTTTTGGATGTTCTGTAACTTGCGGGTGATGTTTTTGATTATTCTGGTATAGAGTGCATTGCCGTAGTCGAGCAGGCTAGTGACCAGGGCGTGAGTGATGGTCTTTCTGTGTTCGAGAGGGATCCATTTGAAGGTCTTACGTAGGAGGCGGAGGGTGTGGAAGCAGGAGGACGAGACAGAGTTAATCTGACGGTCTATTTTGAGCTCTGAGTCCAGGATGATTCCCAGGTTGCGTGCATGGTCCATGGGGTTGGGCTGGCTTCTGAAGGCGGGGGACCACCAGGTGTCGTTCCAGGCGTCGGGGTTTGGGCCCATTCTGTTGGTGTTTAGATGTATGTAGCTGTTTTCCATACATTTGGTGACAGCTTTCTTGCCTTCTCGGAAGTTGTGTCTGGCGGTGTAGGGTTAGTTGGATAGGTAGAGGATGAGTTGGGTGTCGTCTGCGTATGACACAATGTTGAGTCCGTAGGTTCTGACGATGGGGCGAGCAGAGCCATGTAGACGTTGAAGAGCGTAGGGCTGAGGGAGGAACCCTGAGGGACTCTGCAGGTGGTAGGTGTAGGGTCTGAGAGGAAAGGGGGGAGTCTGACCCGCTACATTCTGCTGGAGAGGAAGGAGCGGATCCAGTCGAAGGCCTTGTCTTGGATTCCTGCTTTGTGGAGTCTGCGTATTAGGGTGCGGTGAGAGACTGTGTTGAACGCCCCTGAGAGGTCGAGGAGGATGAGGGCTGCTGTTTCTCCTTTGTCCAGTAAGGTACGGATGTCATCTGTTGCAGCGAGGAATGCGATTTTCGTACTGTGGATTTTTTCTGAAGTCGGATTGGGAGGAGTTGAGGATGTTGTGCTCTTCGATGAATGTGGTGAGTTGGGTGTTGATGGCTTTCTCAATGACTTTCGCTGGGAACGGGAGCAGGGAGATGGGTCTGTAGTTTTTGAAGAAACCCTCGGTGGGGTCCGCCGAGTGTTTCTTCAGGAGGGGGTTAATCTCAGCGTGTTTCCAGTCATCAGGGAATGAGGTGGTTGCCAGGAAGCACAGCATGGGTGCGATGGTGTCGGCGGCTCTGTTGAAAATGTGATGAGGGCAGGGGTCCGTCGGGTCCCAGAGTGAATTGACTTCATT
Source organism: Lissotriton helveticus (assembly GCF_964261635.1). NCBI lineage: Eukaryota > Metazoa > Chordata > Amphibia > Caudata > Salamandridae > Lissotriton > Lissotriton helveticus. Next base: position 1,782,758,445 of record NC_136067.1, on the reverse strand, counting down.
GTCTTCAGTGTGTCTTCGGTGGTGAGGGCTGTCCAGTTGGTTGGTGAGGGTTCAGTGGGTTGGTTGTCTTCATCGAAGGTCTTGTGAGGGAGGGATGTCGGTGGACTCGCTGGTGGTTTGGGCAAACTCCTTGATGATGTTGGAGAGTTCTTTGCTGTTGTGTGCATGAGTGGAGATTCTATCTTCAATCGCTTTTTTCCTTGTTTTTCTGATGAGTTGGTGGTGGGCGTTGGTGGCGGCTCTGAAGTTGTTGTAGCCTTCTGTGGATTAGGTGTTCCTCCAGGCCTTTTCGAGGCAGTGGTAAGTGCGTCTGGACTCTCGGAGTTCGTTGGTGAACCATCTAGCTTTTTTGGCGTGGGTGTTGTTATTTTTCTTGAGGGGGGCTATGGTGTTGGCGCTGTCGGAGATCCATCTGTGCAAGGTTCGGGCTGCGGTGTTGGGGTCGCCGTTTTCCACGATGGTTGGGGTGGAGTTGCTGAGTGATAAGGTTAACTCGTCATCGGTGATTCTGGTCCAGTTTCTTTGTGGGAGCAGGTGCTGGTGTCTGTGGATGGTGGGTATTCTGAAGGTGAAGCGGGCACACATTGATGGTCAGTCTATGGGAGGTTGGTGGTGTGGCTGAAGGTGAAGGAGTTTCCTGCTGTGAAGAGGGAGTCGTGGGTGTGTCCTGCTGAGTGTGTGGGTTCAGTCATGACTTGGCGGAGTCCAATGTTGTGGGGGTTGTCCAAGGGGGATGTGATGCTGGGGTCCAGTTGTTTGTTGAGGTGGAAGTTGAGGTCTCCCAGTAGGGTGCAGTTGATGGTCACGATGGCATGTGTGGAGATGATGTCCATGATGGAGTTGGCAAAAAGACTGCGGGTCCAGGGGTTCGGTAGCGGAGGGTTCCTCTGAGGGTGGAGGTAGGGCTGGACAGTATCTTGAAGTGAAGGTGTCCCATCAGGTCTGTGGGCTCGTCGGGGAGTGTGCTTAGGTGGAGGGTGGATTTGTGAATGATAGCGATTCCTCCTCCTGGGCGGATGGGGCGGTCCTTCCTGGAGATCTTGTATCCTTGGGGAATGGCGATGGCAATGTCTGGTCCCGAGGTGGTATTGGTCCAGGTTTCGGTAAAGAATGCTACGTCCGGGGTGATGCTGATGAGTAGGTCCCAGACTTCGATGGCGTGTTTGTAGAGTGATCGGACGTTGAGGAGGATGCATTGCAGGGTCTTCGGTTTGGTTGTGTTCTTGCGGGTGGGTTGTGCTCGGTCCGTGGTCTTGGCGGTGCTGCAGGTGCGCCGGCAGCGGTGACAGCTGAAGGGTCCGTGAATGTTGGCTGGTGATGCTAGCTTGCAGTTGTTGTTGCGGTCTGGGTTGAGAGAGTGGCGTGCCAATGGGTCATAGCTTTGGCAGTGCAGAGATCCAGGGTTCCATTCGCTGGTCGCAGTCGGGTCACTGACGTGCGCACACAGGCTTGGATTTGGTGCAAGTAGTGGTCGGTGAGGGCTGGACAGCTGGGAGGCGGGAGCGGGGAGGGGAGCTGGATTGTCCTACACAGAACTGTGCATAGAGACTTGGAACCTCAGTGAATTAGGGTGAACCAAAACTCACCTTAGTATCCAAAATCCCCTACCAGACTAGCAATCAGTGTCTCATTGGTTCTTCCATACCCCCAATGATTAGACAACCCAGAACATGGACTTAGAACACCTCAGGTTACGTGGAAAACATGAACACTCTTTCATTATACTATCATACCAGTCCAAAACGAAGAGTAAATGAAGACACATGCAAGTATTTCTAATGCTGTGTTCTCAAGTGCAGTATCTTAGCTAATACAAGCAAACATATTATAAGCAACAAGGTTATCAGCATAATTACTATTCCATAAAATCCAAAGGGAGAAACCATGTTAAAATGCTAAAGGCAAGAAGGCTAAATGGCACCTCTGTCTTACCCTCCCTTGCTCGTATATTATATTATATCTACAGAAGGTCTCTTTGAGTTTACAAGGGCGGCCCCATACCTCTGGTCCTAGTAGAAAGGAATCACATCATTTTCTACGCCAGCTCTCTGCATGCAAATTTTCTCCAAACTGTGTGTGCATGCTCTGCGCAGTGCATTATTAATCGCGCCAAAATCGGAGGTGGCTACAGCTGCATATGTGTTACGTCTAGGACGTGCGTTGATCAGACCGAACAACAACCACTGTGTTGAAATAACCTTGAAGGCCTCGGCACTCACTGTTCAGACATAGCTTACCAAGCAGGGCTGATACTATAGGAAAACATATTATTCTTGTGTGAAGCAAAATATTCTGCTAGACTCTAAACATTTATAATATTGTGTGCCGTGTGCAGAAGTAGCAGAGAGGAAAAATGGTGTTTAAATTTCTAATAAGCACATGCTAACTTAACACAGTGTAAAGGCAAAGCCCATCTCCATGACACCCTCCCTTGATCCGAGCACGGATAAGATAAGAGGCAAATCTTGGAATGCAGAGTTCAAGAATGACAGTCAGAACCAGTCTCAAATTTGCACATGGGAAAAGGAAAAAATTCCTAACAACCTCATAGTCAGATAATAATTCAAATCCAATAAATTCAGCCATTGGGCATAGCAAAGTGAATAGGTCTGATCCAGAGAAAAAGGTTTTTTTAGAGGCTTGAAAAAATAATAAAATATTTGATGTCCAATAAATGACCTCGGTTATGGAAGGGAGAAGCGATGAGACATCTCATCCTAACAATGAATATGTAAAATATGCAGCAACAGCCTCCAACAGGAAGTCACTGTTCTCATCCGAAAATATTTCAGCCAACCAATTTAACAATGGGAAAGAACATACATGTTCCTCAATTACTGGAGCCTCTAGCACCATCAGAGGACAACTCGGTGGGTTTTCAAGGAAGCTGTGTGCCAAGAAATCTTGCGCCGCTGCGAACACATTCCAACGACCCAGAACACCATGCATCGCTGCAAAGGCCATAATCCGTCCGTCAGAACAAAGCAATTCATGAGCAACTAAGGGGCTCATAAACTGATTATAATCCACATCGGGAGACACCATATTGCAGAGACACAAATCCAGGGCTCAGTCGAAATCGCAACTCAGGCAATGAAAGACAGGCTGGACGCATGTAAAGTAGGAAAATCGAAACGATGATCCTTAAGCCGCACTCAAAGTAGCAAGAGGCAGCGCTCCATAGTACTCAAGCATTCTGTTGCGTAACAGCACCAGCCGTGACAGCTCTTCTTGAAACACAGACCGTGCATCCATTTTGAATTAAATAAAACAGTAAAAGATCGCCTGCAGCTAGAGCCAGCAGTAAGGGAAATCCACCAAATAGGCTGGAGAAAATCAAATGAAAGAAAACCGGGAACACAACAAATATAGTTTGAAAAGAAGTTACAAGGCCACTGCTTACAACTTTAAAAAATTTGTTCTAGCCCCGTGGTGGAAGATGCATTAAAGATAGTGTGAATTAACTCACAGAAATACAAGGGGAAATCAGTATTTAAAAAAAGCATGCACCTCTGTGCGGGTGTTTGCCATGAGAAGGACGAATGTCTCACAAGCAGATGTGAGGGCAACTTCTTTCTGGGACAATAGAGCTCTTATGCGACTCATATTGTTGAACCCTGCTTTCAAGGTCGGAATCGTGGGCCAGATGGAAACATCAAGCTTCCCATGCGGGAGAGGATACATTACATTTTTACAGCAAACCACACGTTCACTGACGGTAACCACATAAGCAATTCCCGCTACTAACCCACAACAATCTTCATTATTTAAAAGTAAATATCTCCCGTTTGCCAGTAATGTGAATGTGGGCACGATAGCAGGCACAGGTGTACCTTTCAAAATACAGGCTAAATTCGGCTCATTCTGGTTACAAGAGCCATGTAATTGGATATGCCTACACATCAATGAGTGGTCTGGTGTTTCAGTGCAATCTTCACCATTCAAATAAACTTCCTTACCCTCCCTAAGGCATCTGTAGGTAAATGGAAGCAACCAAGCTTCATGGAGATAAGCACTTCCAAGAGGTTCATATCTACCAATTTCAAAGTACTTCATACACCCCTCGAACTTGAACAGAGGAAACGGGAGAGTTATTAACCTGTGGATAAGCCACGTTGCTGAATTGGCCTCTGCCACAGAAAACGGTAATGGTTCCAACCTCTCAATGTGTAACATAGAAAAGGATGCATCTTTCATTGACAGCAAACGCTGCTTGTCAGTCAAATTAAACGGGGCAAACAATGATGACGTGTTCATGCAATGCCATGGCACTTTGCCAGCTTTAAAGGTTTGCAAAGTCCATGCTAACTGCATAATGGAACGCAATTGATTTTGACCATGGTACAAAACAGACACTTCATCCTGCACAATATCAACAACAGACGATTCAATATTGTCTAACGTGTAAATGTGGGAAGAAAGCGTATTAATGCTGTTATCTACAACTGCTAGCACTTTCTCTAAATTAGCCTGATCTATAGCTCTAATGCGGGTAGCCGCCTCAATCTGGGATGTTTTCCAGACTTCGTTGTAAATAGCATATATCCATCTTTTAGATCTGCCGTTCGCCGGGCCCTTTCTAAAATCATTCAGACCAACATCGTCAGTCAGTTAAGATAAATGTAGCTTAACTGACGCCAAAGTGGAATGGTTGAGCCAATTCTGACATAATTTGCCTGCAGAATAGGTAATCACAGAATGGCCACTTTCAAAACGGGGATTCACCCTGACCTGTGTAAAGCCCTGAGGCAAACCCAGAAAACAATGCTGGCAAGAATCAGCACTTCTGTGCCAGAGCAACCAACCCTTGGGATCCAAACTGGATATGTTAAAGGAAGAATTCAGCAACAGAGTTTTTAACACTCTGATCGTTATTTTAGTAGCATTATCCCAACCGGAATATTCTTCTAAGTCAGGAAAAGAAGGAGCATTTAATTTTTTAGTAGTAGCCAATCCAAAGCATGTTGTCTGTGAAATTGTAGTATTCAAAAACAACATATGGTTTGGGATGAGGCATGCAAGGTGCAGAGCCTCAGTGCCTTGCACTTGTCAGCTTTTAGAACCCCAAACAGATTTAAGGTCAATGGTATCCTTCCACAACTCGTAGCCCCCAACAGCTAACTGGTCTAGAAAGGACTTTGAATACAATAATTTAGTATCAGTATCAGTAAGTCTAACTTTGGATTACCATTGTGCAGTTAGCACGGACTTTGCAAACCTTTAAAGCTGGCAAAGTGCCATGGCATTGAATGAACAGGTCATCATTGTTTGCCCCGTTTAATTTGACTGACAAGCAGCGTTTGCTGTCAATGAAAGATGCATCCTTTTCTATGTTACACATTGAGAGGTTTCGCTCATTTTTCACGGCGCTTGCTGCGGTTAGAGCTTCAAACCGGGGTCAGGCTTTTCTGTACTTGGCGGCCATCTTGAGTGGGGGCTAGAGTGGTGGGAGCGCTCTAGTGGACCAGATATAAGGAAACAGTGGTGTACCGCGCTAGCGGTCGCGTTTGCGGGGGCGCCGTCCCTGCGCCGGAGTCACGCCAGAGTCAGCCCGTCTGCACCCGTCCGCGCCTCGGACGTGCACCGGGCGTGTCTTGAGATATGACGGCATCTCTATCAGGTACCAAGGAACATTTAGAATGTCCTTCTATAATCAATGCATTAACAGACACAACTGGCTCTTCACGCTTAAAATATGCAACTGATTTTCTATTGTCCTTACGACCCGCAAGTCATCCTTTATGCAGGACAATAGAGCCGGATCTAGAGAAAGCTATATGCCAATGTTGCCAATTCTCCACTGACCATGCAGTAATTAAAGCTTTGCAGGTCAAAAAACCTACAAATAATGCAGAAGCGAGTTCAAAATCGTTTTTATTCTTCAGTATTAACTGCCGTTCATTACCTAAGCATAAAACGGACATTTTTAACTTGCTCTTGGATGAGGCTCCCGATGCCGTGTTTTTAACGGAAACGTGGCTTCAAGACAGCTCTGGCCCTAACTTAGCTATGGCACTCCCTGAAACATATGCTATTGTCAGACTAGATCGTGAAAAGCAATCAGGAGGAGGAATAGAAATTATCTTCAGAAATTGTTATAACTGTGAATTTAACAAACTCCCATGTGAGGGTTGCGAAGGCGCAATTTTTAAACTCTCACTTACACCTAATTTTACCTTTTCTGGAGCACTTATTTATAGGCCGCCAGGAGCCGTCTCTAAATGGCTACCTAACCTTATTGAACTCATTGGACCTCTAGTTATGAAAATGGCTAGCTTTACCATTCTAGGGGAAACGAATTTACATTTGGAGAAAGAAGATTGCTCAATAGCCAATGATTTTAAAACGGACTTAGCATCACTTAATTTGACCTTAAAGAATTCCGGCCCCACACATAGAGCCGGTCATTTGTTGGATCCCATCTTTTCCAACTTAAATGACATGTTCACACACACTGCCCTTCCAGTGCCCTGGTCAGACCATTTTCTGATCAAATTTTCCCTTCTTGTAAAATTTTCTAACAAGGATAAAATATCAGTACCCACGCAACTAGTCAGGAAATGGAAAAAGCTTGACATAGAAAACCTCAATTCCTTTCTCGAAGGCCATCTTCCCTGCACAAAATCAACAGTACAAGAGTTTTCAACATCGGTCCAAACTTGGCTGATAAAAGCTATTGATTCCGTTCTGCCTAAAACTAAATTAAAACAAAATTCCCACCGCCCCCCTGCCCCTTGGTTCACTGAGACCTTGAAACACGAAAAAAGCACCTGCAAAACTGCAGAACGGCAATGGAGAAAACCTACTGTCCGGATGCCAAACTAGCCTACAAAAATAAACTTTTCAATTACCAGAGGCTATGTGCTAAAGCCAAAGCTGAACATGCCTGTACAAAAATTACTGAAGCCCTATGCCAGTCCAAAACACTTTTTAAAACTGTGAGAGAACTAGCTGGTTCCCTCACCTTACAATCTCCCCCAGACCTTAATAAATCACAATGCGACTCCCTTGCAGCCTTCTTTGTAGAAAAAGTGGATAAGATATATCAGGGTATAGAACAAACCACAATTGACATGGCCAAGACTCATGGGATTTTGCCTTCCACTGATACCAATTTTGAAACAAATACTTCAGCCTCCATCATCCCTGGTGAAACAGCTCTGTCCTTCTGCACACCCCCTTATGACGTAACACCTTCAGCTATTCTAAACAACTGGCCGAAGCTTGACCTAGACCTGGTTCGCAAACTATTAAATTCTATCAAATCAGGCTCACCTAATGATCCATTACCATGTTCGGTCCTGAAAAAACTCAATAACGAGGCCCTGGAAATAATCACTAATCTTCTTAATAAATCCTTACAGGAAGAAACCGTACCGAAGGAGTGGAAACATGCGATGATTCATCCATTGCTGAAAAAACAGGAGCAGATCCCAATTTGCCATCAAACTTTAGACCTATTTCCCTGTTACCAACCTTTGCGAAAATACTAGAAAAACATGTTCATAGGGTCCTTACTGATTTTATCACTATTCATGATTTATTACCCCTTCACCAATCAGGATTCCGCACAGGCTTCTCCACAGAGACGACCTTGTTAGGCGTCACCGAGAACATCCGTCTAATGCTGGACCGTGGAGAAACGGTAGCCTTGCTGTTACTCGACCTCAGTGCAGCATTTGATACTGTGTCACATGCTGTACTTGAACAAACACTCCATTCCATTGGTATCAGGGGCGCAGCTTGTAATTGGATTAAATCCTTACTGGAACAGCGCACTTTTCAAGTTTTCTCCAAATCCGCCTGCTCAGACATTATGACCCTTAAACATGGAGTACCTCAGGGCTCCATACTGAGCCCATTGCTTTTTAATATTTACATGAGCCCGCTGGCCAAAATGATAGAAGAGACTGGATTACTTATGTTCTCCTATGCTGACGATTCTCAGCTTATCTTCTCTCTATCATCCACCGAATCTAATAACATCTCGCCATTAAAACTCGGTCTATCCAATATCGCGGAGTGGATGAGAAAATTTTTTCTCAAACTCAATGGCGAGAAGACCGAGCTACTTGTTCTGGGTAAGAACAAAGAGCTCTGGGGACCCCAACACTGGCCAGATGTGATGGGTACCCCCCGATCCCAGTCAAATCAGCCCGCAACCTCGGGGTCATCATAGATGAATCGCTTAATCTCAATAAACAAGCTGCGAAGACGTCAGCTACATGTTTTGCGATTTTAAAGTGGTTGAAAAAAATCTGTTGGATGCTGCCCAAAAATACCCAGAAAACTGTCATCAACGCTCTTATAACCTCCAGACTTGATTATGCCAACGTGCTATACTTGGGGGCCAATAAGGCCACTACCCGACGATTACAGACAGTGCAAAATGCCGACGCGAGATTACTGTGGAAAATTCCTATCTCCACACCTACCACCAAGTACATCCGCGAATTGCACTGGCTGAAAATCGAAAATCGGGTGAAATTTAAATCTTTATGCTTTATGCATAGGATCTCAACCAACAATGCACCCAAGTATCTACAAAATCTAATACATCCCTACCGCCCATCTCGAACCCTTCGTTCAGCCACAGCCAACCACTTTGTGATTCCTAAAATCAGGCTGGCGCGAATGGGTGGAAAATCCTTCTCATATCTCGGACCCTCACTCTGGAACACTCTTCCGGTGACACTTAGGCAGGAAACTAACTATATGAAATTCAGGAAGGCCTTAAAAACTTGGTTGTTTAACATCTAGAACCTGAACCAATCAAAGCACTGGATCACTAGCGCCGGGAAACCCTTTGATGGGTAGCTGTCTGCGCTATATAAATGAAATAAATAATAATAATAATAATAATAATAAATAATGTGGACTTCTCAGTCATCCTAAAATAAAAGACATTGGGATTTGACTGATTAAAATCGGTAAAATAAGTTAACCTTTTCAAAAAGGAAGCAGAACTGCCTTGTATTGGCACTGGACAATGTTCCCATTGTGTATAATTTACAGTGTTCCTCCTGGTATTAGCTTTATGGAGGTAGTGATTGACAAAATGTTGGTAACAAAATAAATCACTAGAATTAGCAGACTCTAAATACAAATCTTCAGCATCCAAGGCAGCATAATATTTCAAATCAGAAAACAAAGCTTCTACGGCCTGAACATTCCAATCATCAGAACGTATATTTTGTTTAATTACATCCCCCATAGAAACTCTAAGCACATTAGGGACATTTATAACTTCAGTGGGCCCATGGATTTGAAATCGAACAGCATCCTATACAATCCCATCTAAAACAGGCCAAGCAGTTATATTAACAAATGTCAGGTCCCTCTTCAATCGGTGTGATGAGGAATGGGGAGCCAATGTTCCATTGATATGTCAAATGCATATTCTCTCTTCGACATAGTGTCCGTTGACAAGTCGAAAAAAATACACCACAAAGTCAATTGACATGAACAGGTAAATCGAAAAAAGCACCAACCAAATGTAGGTCCAAGATGGAATCAAAAAATGTTTTTTAAACAGTGTTGCCAAAGCAGAACATTTTGAAGGGGTTTTCGATGTGTGAGAGTCAGTGTCAATTGACAATCTTGATTCTGTAGCCAAACGAGTTTTCAAATCAGGCATCGATAAGTCAGTGGGGTAAGTATAATCAGTTTCATAAAGGTGAGTACCAGGCAGTGAACTCAGCAAAGGACTTGAAACTGCAGGCATCTCAAGGGCAACATCAGGCCTTGGATCAGAAGCTGGGGCCAAAACAGAATTTCTCAAAATCAAAGGACATGAGACTGCCGGTGTCATTCTAAGAAGAATCGGCCACTCTGTGTATCTTGACATTGTCAATGGAGATATACCTGTTTTCTTTACGACCTGGAAGTGGTGCTAAACTGACTGTTCTTGTGCACTTCACTCCAAGCACTGGAACCAGAGCTTGATAAGAAGGACCAAATTATTTCTTGTTATCGATCTTCTCTCGAACCAGTTAACTTGGGATAGCCAGCCAATTACCGGAATCTGCAACGCAGCTTCAGATGTGCAGGGCAAATGTTCCTTTGCAAGACTGTCTCTCGTCTTTTGTTGATCCTATAAAACATTGCATTGTTCATCTATGTCAAAGGAGGCAGCAACAGCCGCCTGGTCTAGACCGCCAAGGTCCGGGAAGAACATCTTGAGACAAAAGAGCATTTCGTATGGGGTCCGCCTACGCAGAGACCTTCTAGGGAGATTATTAAGGGCACGCTGCACGCTATTGAGGTGGGCCAGCCAGTTCCTGCCAGTGCATATAACCCAAGCTGTCAAAAACTGCTTTAAATCACGGTTCATTCGTTCCACAACACTATTACCCTCAGGTCTGTATGGAGACGAAAACTTGACTTGGACCCCCAATGACACCATGGCATCCTTATACGCCTTAGAGGCGAAAGCAGGACCCTGATCCGAATGGAAGGTACCACAGGCAAAAATCCCTACAAAGACACGCAAGTCTCTTATGACAGTTCGCGAATCAGTGCTGCGGTGTGGCCACACCCACACAAAGCGTGTGCATGAATCTACTGCGACTAAGATGTACTTATATGCAGTATCAGAAGAAAAAGGACCGCAGAGATCTAAGTAAACACATCCAAGTGGTTTATTAGAAATATACAACTGTGTCTGGGGCGGACGCGCAGCAGTGAAAGGTTTAATCTGCTGGCAAATGTCACATTGAAGGACATAATCACGCGTCTGTTTATACAGTCCCCGCCACCAGAAACGTTGTTGTAACTGAGATACAGTAGCCGAAACACCCGCATGGGCAGATGCAACGCCTTCATGGGCAGCTGTAATCAGTGTGGACCTGCGGTCCGCGTCGGGAATAAACCTTTCACCAACGTCCGGTATTTTGACATAAGAAACTTTATCAGGACTTAAGTGGTATGAATACTTCGAAGGGAACCTCTTAGGATTTTTACTTCCCCTCTCAGTCGCGGCTACAGCCGCCAAGATATCATCATCTATCTTACTCTTGGAACGTGTAACTGCCGCAACCAAATATGTTGATACTGCTGATTTTGCGGCCTCATCGGCCAAAGAATTTCCAACAGCGTGAACTCCCACGCTCTGATGACCAAGAGTGTGAATTACATACACTAGTGGCAACTGCTCTTTAAGCTCAGCCACTCGGACCCAGATCATTTTATGTTTTATTGTGCTACCCTTGGAATCACGAAAATCATTCTGAATCCAAAAGAACAGATTTTCATTGTAAGACTGGACACAGTAGTAAGAATCACTCACAATAAGAGTCGTCACACTAGGATCAGCGTACTCTAATGCAAGCATCAGAGCACGAAGCTCTGCCAATTGTGCGGTGCAGTCCCCTAAAGTATGCGTGTGCACGACCTTGGACTTGAATTGATCATTCACCATGGCACCTACCACAATGCCGCAAGCTGAAATGTATGCGTGCTTAGATCTGTGCGCAACTTGCACTGAGCCATCTGTGTAAATGATACAATGGAAATCCTCCAAAGGCCGCATAGCCAATGGCGCAGGATGAACAAACTCATACTGCAAAAACTCTTGTGACTGTAAGGAGGCATCAAAAACAAACATAACATCCGGAGACATCAGGGACGCAGCCACCGTGGGTGCAAAGCTTTAGAATTTGGTACACTGGCTTTCAGCACTGCTTCAAGTGCAGGATACGGGGTAACAACCAACATACGTTTTCCCTGCGACAGTGCTCGTTCCTTGAGAATCGCCATTTACACTGCTGTCAAAACTTTTTCCACAGAGGAAAACCGCACTTCAGCCGAAGTGTACAAGTGTGACTTGTAAGCAATAGGTACTGTGTCACCCTCGTTAAAAGTAAGGTAAATGAAACCCACCGCCCCAGGGATGATTCTTATCACCAGGTTGGTGTAGTTATCACGAGTCAGTAAGAATTTAGATTCAAGAAGATCAGCCTGCAAAGACTGTAAAATGGCTGAATGTTCTGGCAGCCAGCACAATTTGGTAAAAGTTGGTTGTATCAAAGCATACAAAGGATTGATACGCTGGGCATATTCGGGTATGTATGTATGCCCAAAATTTAAAAATCCCAGCAGGGACTGCAATTTTTTCAGAGTTGTAGGAGCGCGCAGTTGTGCACATTTCTCCAAGAAGTGAGGAGCCAATCCTCGACCTTCATTGTTGAGCTCGTAGCCCAGAAACAACACTGTGTACTCGGCAATGTGAGATTTTGCAAAGTTGAATTTGTAACCGAAGTCCGCAAAGCTACAAATTATGCGGTCAACGCGACACAGATGCGCCCAAAGTTCGTCATCTGTGAGATAGATGTCATCCACATACGAGCACGCATCCGGGTCAACTCTCTCCAAGAGAGTTACAATGCGGGTGGCAAACACACCTGGACTATCTTTATAGCCCATCGCTCGGCGTTTAAACTGGCGTTGTTTACCACCACAGGTAAAACTGGTCCATTGGGAACTTAGACCATCCAAATTGTGGGCAAACAAACCATTAAATATGTCAAGTGTGGTCTTAAACCGTTTACACACAAGACTATCAATTAGAGCAGAGCCATGGGTATTCTGTACTGCACAGGTACGGCAATGCGAGTTTAAATGCCGGTAATCCAATACCAAATGGTACGAACCGTCAGGTTTGGTCACAGTAAAAAGTGGGTTATTTATCGGTGACACACAAGTTTCAATTACACCCTGATATTCCAATTGTTCAAGGATTTCTGCAACGGAAGCCTTAGCTTCACGTCGGATGGGATATTGAGGTTGAGGCTATGGCATAGACCGTAAGGGAACCTCGTGGTGTGGGGAAAATGTATCCCAACCACAGTGTGTATGGTACAGAGCCGTCGCAAGGGCATTAGCCCACTCTTTTGCAAAATTCAAAGCATGCTCCTTTGAGACAGTGTGCGCGAAACTAGGGAGGATCACCTCCTCCCCTCTCGGAGCTGCGAGGAGAAAAGGTGGGGGCCAGTCAGCCTCTGCTAACAAATGTCATAGGTAGTTGTAAGATTTTCCCAAAATACCCCTTTTATGGTACGTTGTATATCACCTTCAATTAAAAGAACAATTTCATAAAGCCTATCAGGGGGAGCTACTCTGGTATCAGCTGTCTCCACAACAACATATCGGTCAGTCACTGTCACCTTCAGTAGTGGACGCAGGGCCTCTCGCAGTATGGTAATCTCCGCCGCGCTGTCCAGCGAGGTCAGAGCCCATGTCAGATTCCGAAGCTGCGTTCTCACTATTTGTAGCATATCTCGCTGTTAAAGCGGCAACTTTCTTTTTCTGAAACTGGGGCCTCTTCTGTGAAGAATCGTCCTGCTTGCCTTTTCTGTCTTTTGGGTGGGGCTGGTCGCGAGACTGCGGTCACCCCTAACTCTTCCGCCGCCTCCACCACCGGACGATGAGGCCGATGTGTCCTGAAAAGAACGAGGAGAGCGTTGATCAGGAACCTGAAATCTATCAGGCGACTTATTCGTACTGCGGTCGCGCAAGTCATAAACGCGCTCAGTAGACGCAGGCACTGGTGACGGGGGATGGGACTCCTGTTTCTGTTGTTGTTTACCCTGTTTTTTGTTTTTAGACCAAGGTTGCTTTTTGGTCTTGGGTTGATCGTCATTCTTAGACTTCGACCCTTGGGGTTGCTTTTTCTCTTTAGTAGAAAAGGGCTTGACTCCCAGACTATTACGGCCAATGGTTTTATAAGCAGCCGTGATAATCTTCTGTAACTGTCGGAGTTTATCGGCATCAGGGACTGCGGGCAAAGCATTAGACACCAATTCATCCACAGACTCAGGTCCATGTTCGTCCTAATCACGTTTAATGACCGTAGGAAGGACAGCTATTGACGGAGTGCCGAAGCACCTCGTGTACACTGCCGCAAAAATTCTGCCCCATGACTCGCAGTCACCGGCATCTGGTATCAAGTCTTTTGGCAAACTAATTGTAAGAATCCTGTGTTTTTGAAGAGGAGTCATGTTAGGAAATACAGCTTCCAGCTGGTCAAATTTCTCGGCAAGCCAGAAAGGCATATCATTCTTATCCTGGGGATGCCCATCACAGCATTAACCATTACTGGACTCAGCTTCATACCACTAGGTACGGCTGGAAGCGCCGCAACACCCGGAGCCCCGCCCGGGAGATTGCAGGTAATGTATTATACCAAGGCCCTAATAACCTCAATCGTGGTTGTATGTAGGACCCGAGGATCAGCAATGGGGACAGCACCCATTCGAGTATGCGAAGTAAATCCTGCCAAAGCAGGGCAAGTTGCGCCTGGAATCGATAAAGGACCCAATCTAGTTGTGGCTAATGAGCGGGGAAGGGCGCCATTAAACCAAACTCGATGCTGCCAAGCATTAATTGGAACTTCCTGTGTCCTATAAGAACATATTTCGCGGGAGAGGCTGAGTGAGTATGTGTGTGGAACACACCAGAATTTGCGTCCACTGCAGGAAAAGTCACCCACGAGTAAAAGATCTCATATGGGTACGCGACTTCCGCACTCACCACCAAGATCACCGCCATACCCTCCAAGGCGACGTTATAAGTCTGCAAATGATTGCGTACCGCAATGCGACTTTGCTGCGTTATCTCAACGTCACCCATTCCGACACAGAAATAAAGTGTGACAATACAAAATCTATGGAGCACAACTGGGTAGTAATTCAAACAAAAAACGTTTTCAAGCTTGAATAAACCTATATAACTATAGGTAGGTTTGTCCAACACTACTATTATCCGGAAACAATAGTGAAGGGGTTAAGGACTGATAAAAGCACTACTCAAGTGTCATGTAATAAGACCACCAACGGTTGGGCGCCATGTCGCAGGGATTCTGCTCCTACACAGAACTGTGCATAGAGACTTGGAACCTCAGTGAATTAGGGTGTACCAAAACTCACCTTAGTATCCAAAATCCACTACCAGGCTAGCAATAAGTGTCTCATTGATTCTTCCATACCCCCAATGATTAGACAACCCAGAACATGGACTTAGAACACCTCAGGTAACGTGGAACACATGAACACTCTTTCGTTATACTATCATACCAGTCCAAAACAAGGAGTAAATGAAGACACGTGCAAGTTTGAAATATTTATTTCTAATGCCGTGTTCTCAAGCGCAGTATCTTAGCCAATACGATCAAACATATTATAAGCAACAAGGTTATCAGCATAATTACTATTCCATAAAATATAAAGGGAGAAAGCATGTTAAAATGCTAAAGGGAAGAAGGCTAAATGGCATCTCAGTCTTACCCTCCCTTGCTAGTATAATATATTATATCTACAGAAGGTCTCTTTGGGTTTACAAGGGCGGCCCCATACCTCTGGTCCTTGTAGAAAGGGATCACATCATTTTCTACGCCATCTCTCTGCATGTGAATGTTCTCCAAACTGTGTGTGCATGCTCTGCGCAGTGCATTATTAAATCAAAGGTGGCCACAGCTGCATATGTGTTATGTCTAGGACGTGCGCTGATCAGACCGAACAATAACCACTGTGTTGAAATAACCTTGAAGGCCTCGGCACTCACTGTTCAGACATAGCTTAGCAAGCAGGGCTGATACTATAGGAAAACATATTATTCTCGTGTGAAGGAAAATATTCTGCTAGACTCTAAACATTTATAATATTGTGTGCCACGTGCAGAAGCAGCAGAGAGGAAAAATGGCGTTTAAACTTCTGCTAACTTAGCACAGTGTAAAATCAAAGCCCATCTCCATGACAGGTTTGGGCAAGTCGCACTGGTCGTGTTGGGGGGGGCTGTGAGGGCAGCAGCGTCCGATAAAAATGGCCGAAAAAGGAAAAAAGAAAAAGGCAAGAAGAGAGAGAAAAGTGCAAATAAGGCAGCAAAAGTGCAAGAAAGAGTGGAGGAAAGACACAGAGGACACAGAAGGAATACATACATAATGTTTTTTATGTTGCAATTTATTTTCCAGGTTTTTTTTGTTAAACGTGTTGTACTGTAATTCTTATACTTGTTGTACAGTATAATTAACAAGTGACAATTTACACGTTTATATCACAGCCAATATGTGATTTGAAGGCAGCATGGATGATATGATCAGCACTACCCTTTTAAAATATATATATATATTCCCTAGTCATTTTTACTTGATTAATTTTTCACTGATATTACGTGCACACACATGTACATTTTATGCCATTATGTAGTTGACTCTCTTGTATTCTGCCTGTGTTATTAAATTATTAACCTTCAACTTCATGTTGTTTCTAGTGAGGCCTAAAAAGGGTATTTTAATATGAAGGGCACATCCACTATTCATTAGTATTACTTAACAGGATAATGCAAATGATAAGGGTGTGCATATTTTGTGATGTCAGATTTTTATGTAACACTCTTACTCTCTTTATGTTATTAAAATTCAAAAAAGTTTCAAATGGTTTTCCCATTGCTCATGTCAGCGATATGTTAAATGTGTGAAATGTTAAAGTAACTCAGAGAGAACCTGTACTAAGGAATGGCAATAACCCCAAATTTCCAGGGTACATTGAATATAAATATAAATAAAAAGAACATGAAAAAACAGTATCTGTTGTCAAAAAAAGTACCTTTGATTTTTTAGCTGAAAACGTTTCAAAAACATTAATAAAGCATCTGGTATAAGTTGCACCATTTGCGTAACTTATACCTTTTAGCACCCACTACTGTTAATGTTACTGATTTTTTGTGTGTATTGTATTAAAATATTAAATCTTAAAACATTCTTAAGTAACCTCTCTATTTTTATGCATTGTGACATTAAACATAATTTAGAAAACTCTTAAACTTAACCTAAACATACCGCAAGTTACAACACTTATGTAGATCAGCCTCTAATTTTAAAATAAAATATTATTTTATAAAATAAAGACTCATTTAATTTCAAATAAGTAATAAGGTTTATTTTCTCAATCTTCTATAGATTTTAAGTTCATATACATTCATTTAAATCGTTTAATTTTACATTAAACATTAAATAGAAAATTTTACATTTCATAGGCTTTTTAACTATTAGCACAGTGACATCCACGCCAACCTAGAGAGTGACAAAGCCCTTTGCCATTTCTACAGAAAAGTCTTTAAGCATGGTTGGCACATGCCGTCCATGCTGAGCTGGAAAATGACAAAAACCTTTTACCACTCCAGACACAGAATTAGAGCTTTGAATACTACCCAATCCAACCTGGAATGAATGAAAGCAACCTCTGACATGGGATTCAGTCAAGTTAGAGTTCTTCAGAGAGGTATAACTTTGTCCAGACACAAGGTAGCACCAAGTGTAAGTCAAGACAATTTTGGGATTAGAGTGACACATAACATGCAAAAAAGGAAGCATGGTAGTCTGCGTTGTTCTCAGCCTTATTTGGAGAGCTGCTGCTTACTATGGAGCACCATGTTACTACTTAATGTTTTGGGCAGTAAACTAAACAGTATTTTAAGAACAAAATATTAGCTGTATTCCTTGTTACAGTAAACAGTCATCTGTTGATCATAATGATTTTATTTTAACTCCAGGGGTCCATGTACCTGGCAATAATGCTGTACTATTCACAAGTTGAGGATAGTGTGAAATCCCAGGAGACAACCTAGTGCCCCCCTAAGCTGCCACGTATTTTCCCTCTACAGTTTACCTGCAGGAGGAGGAGATAAATGAGGTGGAGGAGGAGGATGAAGAGGAAGAGTCAGCCTCATACAGGAAAATCTACCATAGAAGACCTCAAGGCCAGCAAGCAGTCTCCCACCAAGACATCTCCTACAAATTGTAAGTTTTCAACTAATAGTTACTATAGCACAGATGCTTATACCAGTTACGCCGGACTATCCCCAACCCACATACAGGTACCCCAATTGACTCACTTGCTCATTTGTCCAAATGCAGATCCAACTCCCTTCTTGCCTTCATCAACTGCAGGGCAAGTAACCCCCGATGATAAGCCCCACTCCACCCATTAGACAGTCTCCTGTTCACAACCTACCTTATGTCAATTCTCCATGTAATGGGCTACGTGGTGGCATTGTAAGAGGGCTAAACAAGGGTGGGTTGGCATTGCATTACCCTCTCTGGGAGAATCAGTCTTTTCAGAAACATTCTTTTGTGAAGGAGGATAGTATATATGTGGGAGAGACCACATGGATATTCGAACCTCACTAGGAAGCTGATCCACATTGTTGGAGGGAGTGGGGCCTGTCTTGGATTAACACACCCAACCAAGACATGTCAAAGTTGTACGTGGCACAACTTATTTTCTCAAGGGAGAGGGAAGATAGGCAGCATGTCTCAGCCATATTGATGATACATCGTTAATACCAATGGGGTAACCCAGTTACGCACAGAACCTGGGAATAATTACATTGCACGAACAGTGGTTCTGCCACGAAAATCAATTTAAAACACTTCTATTCTGTCCTCACAAATGGGAGACCTCCAATTAATGGTGCGAGAAGTCACAACACTGATTCTCCTAAAAGATAGACCACTTGCAACAAATGAAATGTGGGTAGATTTATATGAGGAAAATCATAACTTTCCAGGATTAAGTAATAAAGCCCAGGACATGTACACACAGAAGAACAATCTGGGTTTTACACAATGGTGAAAGCACAGGATAGGTGAGTACAATGAAGCTATATACACAAATCACAATACATTATATACATAAACAATAATACACATATAACATAATCAATCAGCACAGCGTTATTTTAACCATGAGAAACCATAACTCAACCTAGCATCTATTCTCATGAATAAAAGGTCTATTTGGGTAGAAACGTTTGATTTTGTATATATAGAAGTTTCGACCCCTAGAAGCCGTGTGAGTATCAAAACACATCACCATGGAGTCTTCATCAGGACTATGAACAGTATTAGTGTCCTGCCGTCTAATGTTGTCCCAGTGAATTGCCAAAAATATATGTAAACCTCGCCGTCAGAACAAGGTAACCAGTATCTCCCTGAAAGATGCCCAAGTTGTCCAAGTGTGGCAATCCTAACAGAAGTCAATCAGATAAGGAAATTAGGGGCACAGTGTGCTCCCTTACGGTCTCCGGCGTCAAGCGCTCGGAGTATAATAAAAATATCACATAACCTCTGGTTTGTAAAATCTTCCAAAATCCAGGAACAAGCCTGATGCCAATAAATCTCCGGTGTTGCACGCTAGTGTAGTGGTTTAAGTATCCCGCTGTCTCTGTAGCCTCAGAGATTGAATATGTAAAAATTGGGCCAGCTGCTTCCGTTTGTATGGGCTTCCAAATATCAGGAGCAAGGTGAAGAAGCGTCCCTTGGAGGTCTCCCATTTGTGAGGAAAGAATAAGAAGTGTTTTATACTGATGATACAGGCTGTATTATACAGGTGTCTGTGTGAATCTGCAGGGCCAACACATATCCTTCTTTCAACTAGGGCATAACACCAACTTGTTGAATTAACCATTTCTCCAAACCCTAACACCCTACTTGCACTACTCAAAAATATCCTCACCTAAAGATTTAGAAACTGAACCACAACCTGCAGTGGTTGAAATGGTATCCTGAGGGACTGCCAGTGGCTAGATAGCTTGCAATCATCATCTTTTGTGTATTTGATGTATTGCCCTAAAGGGTATGCCAAGGCATGGGTCCCATGCTCACTGTGCCACTGGAACTGAGATACACCTGACTAAAGAGCCACAGTCATGGTGAAACCAGTCTTGGGCTGCTTGTGTTACTAGTTTAGGTAGGAACTGGCTGACAGTTCAGGCTTGAATCTTCCTATTGGAGCAGGGTTAAGACTGTTTTGAGTATAACTCGATCTAAACTCAGGTGACATGGTGGGCAAAAGTACAATGGGCTAGAATGCTACTATGAGTGATTTCCAGAGGTTATGCAAACTGCAAGCATTCCTCCTATCTCTTGTGCGTTTGCTGCCTTAATTATCCCCGGAGACCAGAGGTAGCATGATCCAGGTGTACCAAAAGGCAGACAGGGGCAGTGGTTGCTAAACACCTTTCACCTGGTTTGGTGCCCATGGAGGACATGTGAATAATTCCATGCCAGCTCAATATAGAACAAGGTGAACTCTGACAAAAGAGTGCTTAACATTCATGGTCCTAGGCATTATTAAAAAATACATGTTTGGATCTCAGAGGACACTGCAAGGTAACTAGTGTCTTTGAAACAATTAGGATCAATAGTTATCATGTGAAACAACATGTATCTTTTTCAATTTATAAACACAAGCATTCCCCCGAAACATGTTGACACGGGTCACCATCTATCCAGTGGATATGACACGGTATGAAGTCACCATGAATGTGCACAGGTGGCCCATGCTCCCCATATTTCTCTTTCAAAAGCATAAGTGTTGTGTTCTAGACCACTTCCGTTTTGTCTTTGTTTATTTTTCTTGGGACACTGGTAATCACTGAATAGATTATCGACACTGTAGTGGTCCAGACATTTCATATGAGGGGAGAGGATTTGGCCTAATGGATATAGTGGTCGACTTCGAAGCTGGGGAACTGTGTTTGAGTCTCGGGAGGGACGCTCCACATCTTGTAATCCTGAGCAAATCACGTCATTCCCCCCGTGCCTAACAAAAAATTAATATGTCCATCTGTAATGCAACTTGTGCTCATATAAAGCATATTAAAACCTTCAGAGTAGTTTACGCTATATTAAACTCCCCAATACATACATATATATATATATATATATATATATATATATATATATATATATATATATATATATAATATATGTGTATATATATATATATAATATATGTGTATATATATATATATATATATATATATATATATATATATATATGTGTGTGTGTAAATATATATATGTATATGCCACAACAAATCTTATCACGAGGCATCTGTTTGCAATTCACTAGATCATTTAATTCTGCTTTTAAGCCCCAGAAAAAAGAAATCATGCTGAATAAATTCAGCTTAAATGAAATTGAGACCTTCAAGAGGAACAGTTTGCAACCGTCTTTGGATTCTAAGGGATCATTTTGAGTTTATACTTGAGTTTTCTATGTGTGACTTGCCTCATATATACACAGAATTGCCAAGTCCATTTCTCCTGCCTCAAAAAGATCAAAAAACACATATTATCAGCCCATCTAAAATCAGCTGCACATGCACATGTTCTTTCTTATCTTGACTCGGGATATGCTTTTCGGACTGGCATCCTAAAATCCTCGTTTTTCCCTTTAAGCCAGTAGTTCATTTTGCTGTCCATTTCCAGTCTTCTACTGACAATTTGACCATGTAAATCTATCCTTAAAATACTTGGTTGTCTTCTCACGGACTACTGCATTACATATCTAGTCTATACACCCATTCGCAGAAAGAATCCCATATCAAATTGACCTTGTCAGCAAATCGGAAGGTCAAAGGCATCAGAGGAGCAACACATCTCTATTTCTCAAAGCACCTACTTTCAAGCCCCCTAAAGCACTGAAATACTTCTGGGAATCTCTCACTTGCAGAACTGCAACTGCATCCACCCTCCTGGCATTTAAGAAAGAACTGAAATGCATTTCTTCTGCCTACATCTAAATGATCTAGTCCTCGCCATGCTCAAGGCGTTCCTCACCCAACACAAATTTCCATAGCCATCGCTGCTCCCTACTGCCATACAGCATAGTTGTTATCAACTATTCTGCATTTCCTAGTTATCTGTAAAATGCACTATTACTTCACTGTGAATTTGTGGTGGTTCAAACGAGAAATAATTACATAAATAAAAACGTAGGGCCCGATTATGAGTTTGGCAGTCCATAGGCGGTCAGACCTCTAGGGGACAGCCACAACTGCCAGGGATCCACGATCCCTGGCAGTCTTGCAGTGGTATGGGGAAGCAATATGCTCGGGGTTGCCTCTGGGCACCGCCAAGCATATTATGAGTTTCCCCACCACCAGCCTTTTCATGGCTGTGAGCCTGCTATGAAAAGGCTGGCAGTTGGAGAAACAAAGGGGGCCCTACAGGCCCTCCTGTGTCCCCCTGTGCATGGGGATTCATGCAGGGGGGGCACATGTTTTTCCTCCCTGTCTGCATGCACCCCATTTCCTGCACAGCATGGACTGTGCAGTCCATGCCATGCAGGAACGGTCTTAGGCGTTCCCATTGACGTACCTTTTCAATAGGCACCGCAATGGGACTGCTGAGCCGCCTGCCCACCAGAAAATGAGGAAACTCATAATCTGGCAAGTGGTCAACTTTGGTGGTCTGGGAACGGGGCGCTGGCGTAGCGGTCCACTCCCACACCATCAAGCCTATGTAAGGACTGAGACTGTCAAACCAGTGTAATTTAAAGGACAGACTTACTGCCAGGTCCTCAGTCTGTGATATGTTTGTGCTGTCTGAGGCCTGAACATGCATACTGTGTTTTAACTAAGGGATAACTCTGCTGTCTTAGGGTGTAAGTTGTAAATTGGGTGCTGACATAGAGAAAGCCCAAATGTCTGTTGGTAAAACCTACAAGACCTGTATAATTGAGATTTAGCATTGTGATCTGAAGCAGATTGCTAAATGTCAATGCCAGTTGAAGTTAACCTAACCATGTGGGGTCCAGTTCTGTAAAATGTAGGAAATCAGAGATATAGTTCTGCTGTCTAAAAGCTAACGTTTGTTGCCATGAAGGTTGGTAAAATCTTGTTTAAAAAGTTTTATAACGTTTTAATGGTGTAGAGGTAATTACAAGGTAAAGTAACACCCACATATTCTCACTGAAGAACAATACCTGCTGGCATTTGTCACTCTTTTCAACCTGTAACTTCCCTCTATTTCTACAACGTTATCCCAATTCAGTTTAAAGTCAAACATGCTGTTGGACTTGGCCTTTTTGACTAAAGTTTACTTTTTTTGCTTTTCCCCAGACCGTTGTCCTGACAGAGAGTTGTGAAGTTAGATGCTGTATGTACTTGCCACTGCTAATCAGTGTGCAAGTACAGATGTTCCCTGTAAAAATTGTAGTGGTGATTGGTTGTCTCTGGTTGGTATGTTTGCCTTACTAGCAAGATCCGTAAGTGATGTATTGTATTGTATTGTATTGTATATGGAATTTATAGAGCGCAACAAACACCCTACGGGTACCCTGGCGCTAGAAGAAACGTGAGATGCAGACCAGCAGAAGCAGGAGAGATAGCTAAAAAAGAAATGCAGACAACATGAGCAATGTTACGACCCCGCGGAACTAATTTCTCGGGAACAGCCATGTTTTAATTTTTTTCGTAAACAAAGACAGAGTGCTGCATTGCCGAATTTCCAGCGGAAGCTCATTCCAAAGTTTTGCTGCCGCAAAACTGAAGGATCTTCCACCCAATCTGGCCTTGTGAAACCTGGGTACACTTGCCAGATAGGCAGAAGAGGAGCGAAGACTCCGGGTGGGTGTGTACCAGACCATTTTCTTCTGCAGTGGCCTAGGGCCAAATCCATGCAGCGCCCTGAATCTGATACACAGTGATTTAAAGAGTATCCTCTGGTGTACCGGAAGCCAATGCAGATCAGCTAGGCACAATGAGGCAGAAGAAACCCTTGGTCTGGAAAGGGCCAGTTTTGCTGCTGTGTTCTGGACACGTTGCAATCTCTGGATTAAATATTTAGGAGATTCTAATAGTAAGGCGTTACAGTAGTCAAGTCTACTCAAAATAATGCCTTGAATGATCAAAGCTCTAACCATCACTGGGAGCAATGGAAGAATCTTCCTTAGGGCCTTCAAGAGGTCAAAGCAACATCCCACTGTCTTGTTCACTTGAGTCTCCAGTGACAGGTTGGAGTTGAACATAACACCCAAGTTACGCACCGTCGTAGATGGCATCAGGGGGGTGGAGGTATCCAAAGGCCAGAAGTTACAAGGAAGAGGCCGGGCAACCTTCCCTACTGCGCAGTGTACAATTTCGGTCTTGCCCGAGTTGAATTGTAAGGAGTTGTCACGTAACCACTGCGCAATGTTCTGCATACATGCATGAAAATCTTCTAGAGCATTAGAGTGGGTTCCATCCAGAGATAGGAGGATCTGAGTGTCATCAGCGTAGTTTACTACCTTCACATTGTGAGAGCAGATGGTTTTAATCAGAGGGCTCAGATAAATATTAAATAGAATCGGGCAAATAGCCGACCCTTGCGGAACAACGTGACAGATACTTGTGAAGGCTGATCGAAAAGGGGGAAGGGCCACTGCCTGACATCTGTCAGATAAATAAGATTAAAGCCAGGCCAGGGCTGTGCCAACTACTCCCACTTCCTCTAGACGCGCCAGCAGAATGTTGTGGCTCACCGTGTCAAACGCGGCAGACAGGTCAATGATTGTCCCCTGTCTGCCATCTGATGCAGATTGTCCATTACGGTCAACAAAGCTGATTCGGTTCTGTGCTCTGGACGGAATCCGAACTGTACATCTGCCAGGCAGCCAGAGTGCTCTAAAAAAGCTGACAAAGATTTACTAACCCTACGCTCCAGTAACTTCACTGGATAGGGGAGGAGCGAGATAGGCTTATAATTCCCTGGACTGTTGCGGTCAAGGGTGGCCTTCTTCAGGAGTGGAGTGACTATCGCCCGTTTCCAGACGGATGGTACTAACCCACTAGAGAGTAATTGATTGCAGATCTTTCAAAGCCTAGGGAAGAGCTCTGGTGCCAATTCCTTCCAGATTCTATGCGGAAGAGGGTCCAGTGGGGAGCCCGAGGACACACCCATGGCCAGCCCATCAAATTCCTCTTCTGAAAGTGGCTCAAAGTGATCAAGAGAGCTCATTATAGCGGGCCCATCATCACTCAAGGGGTCTTCATGAGGCACTGTACCCATGCTAGCCGTTGGAGTTGCTACCTTGGGGGTCATACCGTCTTCCCTCCCAGACCTATCATCCTT
Source organism: Lissotriton helveticus (assembly GCF_964261635.1). Lineage (NCBI taxonomy): Eukaryota > Metazoa > Chordata > Amphibia > Caudata > Salamandridae > Lissotriton > Lissotriton helveticus. Next base: position 1,782,733,553 of record NC_136067.1, on the reverse strand, counting down.
TAACGCAGCGATAATAGTGGTCATTTTGTCCTGGAAAAAAACTGCTAATTTATCACAGAGATCTTGGGAGGGCGAAGTCTGATTGTGTAGACATTGTGGATTGGCAAGATCCTCGACAAGTTTGAAAATGCATTTGGCCTTGTTGGATGAATTCAGGATAACTTCAGCAAAGTACTCCTGTTTGGCAGCAGCAATTTCTTTTTTATAGAGGGAGATAGCCACTTTCCAGGCTAGCTTGTCCTCGTCTGCATAGTGTTTTCTCCACTTTCTCTCTGCCCGTTTGCATTTCAGTTTCAGATCCTTAAGTTTTTCATTGAACCATCTAGCAGAGGGTCTACCTTTGTTTTTACATATTTTTTGGGGGGCAATTTGATTAACAGTGGTGTTTATATGATCACAGAAAAGCAAATAATTCTCCTCCACTGAGCTATGTACACCAAAATCCTCTTCAGAGGAGGTCAATTGGGACCGAGTCGTTTTTTCCAAGAGTCTCTTACAGTCCCTACCGAGAAAACTTCCATCCGTCCTCAAGGCAGAAGCACCACGGTTAAGGATTGCAATTGGAAATTTAACCAAGTAGTGATCAGTCCAGTCACAGGGAGAATCTGCATATGGTCAATAATCCTTTCCTCAGTAAATACTAGGTCAAGCATATGTCCCCCTATATGCGTGGAACTGGTCACTCCCTAATAGAGTCCCAGGTTTTCACATGATTGGAGGAGCAAATGATGACTCGTATCAAGGATCCCATTTTGCCAGAGGTTAAAGTCTCCTGCAATAAGCAATCTTGAGTGAGTGATAGCCATATTATTAAATACATCTACCAGCGCCTGTAGCTGGGATAAGTTCACTGCACCCGGGGGTCTGTAGCACACTATACCATCCAGCAAATGGCCCCTAGTACCTCTTAGGGAAAAGCCCATAAGCTCGAATCCCTCCACTGCATCAATCTCAAGAGGAGCAAAGTCCCTCCCTTCTTTAAACATCAGACCAACTCCATCGCCCCTATCTGTAGCTCTAGGCTGATGGAAGATTTTATACCCTGGCGGGCATGCCAGTCCTAACTCACATGCAGAGTTCATACTGGACCAAGTCTCAGTCATAAGTAGTAGGGAAAGATGGTGTACTTCAGTAAGTAATTGGATCTCTACCACATGTTTGGGGAGGGACCTGACATTAAGTAGGCCACAGACCAGTGACTCCATCCTGATGAAATCGGACCTCGGACTAGCCGAGGTCTCAAAAAAGGGCATACCCACCCCAGCACCACCATTTTCACCTAGCGCCCGGAGTGCCTGACTGGAATAGCACAGTACCTTAGATGGACGGGCAGCATTGCTGGCGCTGTGCGCGGTACGTACGCTGATGGGCGCAGACTGGCTCGCCTTCGGCGCGCCCGCGGCGCGTCCGCTGCGCTCCCGCGATTCTACCGGCATAAGTATCCGGTGTGGATGATAGCTCCACCCCTCACCCGCTCTGATTGGCTACCCCGGGGGCGTGAATTAAGGAGGCTACAACGGAGTCTGTAATGCCGATAACGCTGAACACAGCGAAGTGCAAATTTAAAAAAAAACAGGCACAGCCTAAGAAGCACACAGATTTTACAAATTTTAAAATAACAAGAGAAGCTCCCTGAAGCTGCGTAGCACATACTTTCTAGGTGAGTGCTCCCGCGATTCTACCGGCATAAGCATCCGGTGTGGATGACAGCTCCACCCCTCACCCACTCTGATTGGCTACCCCGGGGGCGTGAATTAAGGAGGCTACAACGGAGTCTGTAACGCCGATAACGCTGAACACAGCAAAGTGCAAATTTTAAAAAACACAGGCACAGCCTAAGAAGCACACAGATTTTACAAATTTTAAAATAACAAGAGAAGCTCCCTGAATGCTGGGTAGCACATACGTTCTAGGTGAGTGCTCCCGCGATTCTACCGGCATAAGTATCCGGTGTGGATGACAGCTCCACCCCTCACCCACTCTGATTGGCTACCCCGGGGGCATGAATTAAGGAGGCTACAACGGAGTCTGTAACGCCGACAACGCTGAACACAGCGAAGTGCAAATTTAAAAAAAAAAACAGGCACAGCCTAAGAAGCACACAGATTTTACAAATTTTAAAATAACAAGAGAAGCTCCCTGAATGCTGGGTAGCACATACGTTCTAGGATGTGCACTGTGTGTGCCAGGGCTAGTACTAAAGAAATGCACAGAGAGGGAACATAGGTGTTCAGTGTAGGGCCTACGCGCATTATGCTAAATTAGCATGTTACTACCACTTGTCAGGCCTGCCTTTCCCTTTTTCATACATATGGGGCACCCCTGTAGGATGTCCTGGGTAACTCCAAGGCAGGGTGCTGTGTAGGTAAAAGGCAGGACCGGTGCCAGTGTGGGTGCTAGGCCCTGTCCGTGGAAAATACTCCGCTTCATTTTCCCTGGTGAAAGGCCATCCTGCCCACAGGACAGAATGGGAGAGGCTGGGTGTAGTATTGTTACCCTAATTTCCCAAGAATTGGAAATGGAACATTGAAGTTTGGTATGTATGAACTCACAGCGTCATACGCATATTTTTGGGTAGATGGCTTTGTCACTGTGTGTTCAGATACCGCTGTTTGAGAAAATGGCCGAGTTTGTGCTTTAGACCTTTTTGTGTGTCTCAGCAGAATGTGAATTGCCTGCCTGGATCTGGGAGAAGTGAGAAAAGACTGAGGGAGGTTGTCCCCCAGGGGAGGGATGGAGATGGTGCCAGGCTGCCCTGCTCCTGGAGCAGAGAGAAGGAGAGGCCTTGAGAGGTGAAGAGTGATTAAAGATTCAGGCCCCCAGTATCAAAGAGAGGATGGTGACACTGGGGGGGAGATATGCAAGACTGATTTAGGGAGGGGTTGGGGACCCCTGAGCACAAGGAAACTTCAAAGACAATGAGGGGTATAACTGAAAGAACTGTAACCCCAAGACTTTGGTTATGTTGATGATGGCGTTGAGAACGGTCTCAGTATCGTTCAGAGAAGTGCTGGGAGCGCTTTGAAGACGCTGTGGACTGGTCGAGTCTATGGCGGCTTTGACCTGTCCACGATCGGGAAGAAAACCTCTGCCTCAGGAAGATTTGCTGAATGCGCTGTGGGAGACACTTGACCCTTGCTTCCTGATCTGGGGTTTGTGGGCAGTTTATAGCTCTTGACCGAGGAGAGACTGATGGGGCGCTGCAGTGGGTCATGTCCCCCTTCTTCCTGAGTAGGACTTTGCTGTGTGCTGCGTACTGTACCCCAAGGGCCTGAGGTGAGCTGGCTCCCTGTTCGGAAACACAGGAACATAAAAGTTTCCAGGAAGTCTCAAATGAAGCAGTGGTGGTGATCCAGCGCTCTCACCAAAATTATGCATAAATGACTCTACCTACTACCATCAAACTTACCATACAACACTAGGCCCATAATAACAATAGAGCGACTGAATCATGAGGCGATAAGATCTAAATATGTTGTTTTAAACTATCCACAATAATCAAGACCAGCTTGTCATTTTGAAAGTTTATTTAAACATAATCTAGAAAAACTCAGGTTTTGGAATTTTATTAACAAGCATTAGAAAATGTCATAAAAAGAGATTTATTCAGGATTAATAAAGAGAGCATAATACAAGAATTATTATTCATTAGCAGAAGTAAGTAAAATTAAGCATTTCCAAACCCTAACTATCTCTATGTCTCTACCCTCATCACCTAGAAATAAAGTATTTAATAAAAAGCTCCTTTCCTTACGTATGTTGTCCATCAGCATAACACGTCCCTCAGGAATCTCGAGCGGAAGCCAAATGTCTGCTGTTTGGGCTGATTCTTATACCCTAAAACTATGCTGAGCTAACTATTTTTCACATTCCAGCAGATGAATTCAAGCTCTCCATTGGCTGAGCCACCTCATGCCACAGTATTTTGTGACATCTCCTTCCCACATGTCCGGGCTTATTCACTAGTTCATTGTTCATGCACGAAGTCTTGGCAGCACTTCCTCAGGCTGCTACAATTTGTAGCGAAAGAAGTTCAAGCAATGCAAAATTCATCACGTTTCTTCCTTCCAACCTTGAGCCTGACCGTTCTGAGCTCCCGTGGCACATTAGAAAATTTCTCCACAGAGTCACTTTTAGCAGTTCTTTCCAAAACCTTTCAAAATAAAAGTTCATAGGCTTTTCATCTCTTTCAGAATTATTTTCTCTTGTGGCCTTTTCATCAACAGGCCTCTTTTCAGAAAGCGTCATTTTTCTGCGCCACCTTTTTCTTGCGTCACTTTTTAAAAGTGCACTATTTTTCTGCAGCCATCTCTAAGCTTCATTTGTAAAACTATTATATAAACAAACATAAAAGAATAAAATAATGAAAGAAATACAGTTTGTTCTGTTGCCACCCTCCATTGCTAATGATTAACCCATTAGTCTAAATTACCTAGCTGAAGCAAACAAATAAAGCAGCATTTATATCTACCATTCTTCACTTAGTCCAGCAGGATTCTCTATGCACCTGTAAAAATAAAAAGACACCACATACACAAAAGCATACATAAAATAGGCACATGCAATTAATTGAACAGCCGCAATTAATAAGACAATAGACAAACAAACAAGGTTAGTTAATTATTTTTAAAACGTACTTGCTGCAACATAGAGCACATAATGTTAAACCCTCATGTTGGTGTGTGCAACTTTATTCTAAGTTGGTTTAATAACATGCGTGCAAACATTAGTTTTATTAAACATTATGGAAGTTTGACTTTGCGAGCTGAAATAAATATATTTCTAAATCTCGCTCCATCAACTCCCTCATCTGGTGATTTTAAAATCACCAAACACCACCAAAAATTTTAGCAAAAATTTTATCTAAGATGAACATAATTCGATTTCTCTTATGTTAGTATTTCTAAAGATTTGTCTCATCAGTTTGTCTGCAACTATCATATTGAATTAAAAAAAACTCCTCTAGTTCTATCTCTCTTTCTTGTGCCTTTCTGATTTTATAAATTCTCTTCTTTTCCTCAAGTATTTCTTTCTCTTATGTAACATGCAACTGATCTTCAACAAAAGTGTTATAAAAACTATAACTAAATAAAGGTATTGTCATAAAATCTACAATTAATAAAGATGTCAGTATCTTGCTTGTCATATTAACCTTAAACTTCTCCTTATCAATTTTTAAAGGAAAAATGACAACCTAAACTAACCAAAGCAGAATTATTAGGAGCATATATATTAGAGACATCTTACAACATCCCTTAAAGATTGAGCATCTTGAATTGTTTTACAAAAACGTAAGGCATTTTCACTAAGCTTGCAAGGAAAAATAAAACAAAAATTGTAAAAATGTTGTCTAAATTTTCTAAAAATTTCTAACACCCCCCCTTTTTTCAATTTTTTTTTTTTATATATAGCCTTAAACCTTCTAACAGCTTTTCTTCTACCTTGCGTCACAAATTATTTTCCAGCTAACACAATTTCTTCGACCTTGTGTCACCTAACACATTTTCTTCAGCCTAATGCCAAAAACAGGAAACCTAAATTTTTAACAGGTAAGTACTTCAGTCATTGTCACTATTGTCTTCAATCTCTTCCTGACTGCTACTATTTACCTCCATTACAGGTATCACTTCTATTTTCTTTCCTGCATCACTTTTCTTTTCAGAATCTTTTTGACTTGATATTTCATCAATCTTTTCTTTTGATCTGTGTACCAATTTGAATTTTAGGCTTTCATTTTCTCCTGGCCAATTACCATCTTTTCTTGATAATTTCTTCTTTGACTTGGTCACATTATATTCTGTTCTCCAATCTCTTTTTCTCAATTTTCTTACTTGAGAATCTTCATTCCTCTCATCAGTTTCAATGTTAGAAATTTCAACTCTAGACTCAGGTACTTCTTTACTCGGCAGCTTCACTCCGTTAGGAACATCATCTTTGTAGCTAGTACTTGGCAATTCATCTTCTTCTTCTTCTTCAATTACCTTCAACTTCCCAGTTTCAGAATTCCTGTTCCTGCTCTCAGAGCTTCTTTTCTGCTTTTTAATACTCTCCTGGTCTTGAATCACAATTTGATTAGACTTTTCTTCTGCTTCTCTGTTTAACAGATCTTCATCATTGTCTGAATCTTCAGTCACAACTTTCAAGTCTTCTTTATTCAAGGCTTGTTTTCCATTCAGATTCTCCAGATGTCGACCAACCTGTCGATCTTCAAGATCTGGATTTCTTTCAGGCTCTTCTTCAGAATCTGGATCAGCAATGATGACACTTTCTTCATCAGAATTTTCAAGTACAGGTACACCAAAAGTATGGCCAGTGTCAATCCACCTCTTCAGGCCTTTGTACTTCACTTTTTTCTTAATGACAATCATAATCTGTCCTGTTTTCTGCCACCTTGGTACCAAACAGTTTTTTCTTTGGTGAACTTCTGTTCTCACCCAGTCATCTGGTGACAGATCATATGCTTGCTCTTTTTCTCTTGTCTGTACTTCAGTTCCATCTTGATTAGACACAGAAGTCACTACATCTGATAAATTCCTGCAGTACTCCAATTTGACGCTATCATTAATAGTCATCATTCTTTCCACTGGTATGAATGCCTGACTCATGACCCTGCCCATAACAATATCAGGTGGGCTTAAACCTGTCTTTTTATCAGGTGTAGTATCTGTCCACTTTATACCTGTAGCTAGGCACATTTTTACATCTCTGTCCTTTGTATTACCATTCTCTTGCTCCACAACACCCGAAATTTCTTTTCTATATGTACAATGAAGCAGTCTGTTTTCAATATGTCTTCTGCCATCTGATAACTTTGCAACAGTAATTTCATCATTATGTCGCTTAAAAAATGCTTCCACCCATCTTGTAAACAAACAGATAATCACAAAAACGAAGCACAGATTGTTATACAGTGCCATCTCAATGAAATCTATTTGTAATCTGATGAATAGACCGCTCTCCTGTCCTTCTATTCCCATTCCCACAACTGTTTTCTTAATTGTGTTCACTTGTTGGCAAGACAGACACCTCTGGTAAAGAATGCTATTTGGTAAAACTACTCTTCCATCTTTGTGTGTCCAAATTTCATCCTCATCTCGCTGTCTACATTCTGCTCTCAACCATGTGTTTTTCTCCTCATGAGTTGCTTCATTTTGTAAATCTTTTACTCCCTCCCATGTTTCAACTACAGATGTTAGTATTAGTGAATTCAAAGCATGTTCATCATTCTTTTTGTATGCTACACATTTCTGTTCATCACCACCCCCTTTTCTGAATCATTTTGTCCACCATAAGCGTGGAAGGGTATACTCAGATGTGAGTCCCTTGCTCATTGCACCATCAGGATTCAAGCAAGCCGGGCCGACGACGCCTGAAATGGCAGAAACCGGTCCCCGGAAGCTTGTTTCCTTCCCAGTATAAGATTTGGCTTGGTAGTTTGGTTTGCCCTGTTCCCATCATGCACTGGGACAGGAACAGACTAATTTGCATATAGCCAAGTTCTGAGCTGGGATGGTGCAGTGAGCTAAAAAACGGTGATGGATCAAGCCCTGATCTTTGGACTGGGTAAGAGTGGTCTGCTTAATTCAGGCACTCTGTTCATCACCACCCCCTTTTCTGAATCATTTTGTCCACCATAAGCATGGAAGGGTATACTCAGATGTGAGTCCCTTGCTCATTGCACCATCAGGATTCAAGCAAGCCGGGCCGACGACGCCTGAAATGGCAGAAACCGGTCCCCGGAAGCTTGTTTCCTTCCCAGTATAAGAATTGGCTTGGTAGTTTGGTTTGCCCTGTTCCCATCATGCACTGGGACAGGAACAGACTAATTTGCATATAGCCAAGTTCTGAGCTGGGATGGTGCAGTGAGCTAAAAAACGGTGATGGATCAAGCCCTGATCTTTGGACTGGGTAAGAGTGGTCTGCTTAATTCAGGCACTCTGTTCATCACCACCCCCTTTTCTGAATCATTTTGTCCACCATAAGCGTGGAAGGGTATACTCAGATGTGAGTCCCTTGCTCATTGCACCATCAGGATTCAAGCAAGCCGGGCCGACGACGCCTGAAATGGCAGAAACCGGTCCCCGGAAGCTTGTTTCCTTCCCAGTATAAGAATTGGCTTGGTAGTTTGGTTTGCCCTGTTCCCATCATGCACTGGGACAGGAACAGACTAATTTGCATATAGCCAAGTTCTGAGCTGGGATGGTGCAGTGAGCTAAAAAACGGTGATGGATCAAGCCCTGATCTTTGGACTGGGTAAGAGTGGTCTGCTTAATTCAGGCACTCTGTTCATCACCACCCCCTTTTCTGAATCATTTTGTCCACCATAAGCGTGGAAGGGTATACTCAGATGTGAGTCCCTTGCTCATTGCACCATCAGGATTCAAGCAAGCCGGGCCGACGACGCCTGAAATGGCAGAAACCGGTCCCCGGAAGCTTGTTTCCTTCCCAGTATAAGAATTGGCTTGGTAGTTTGGTTTGCCCTGTTCCCATCATGCACTGGGACAGGAACAGACTAATTTGCATATAGCCAAGTTCTGAGCTGGGATGGTGCAGTGAGCTAAAAAACGGTGATGGATCAAGCCCTGATCTTTGGACTGGGTAAGAGTGGTCTGCTTAATTCAGGCACTCTGTTCATCACCACCCCCTTTTCTGAATCATTTTGTCCACCATAAGCGTGGAAGGGTATACTCAGATGTGAGTCCCTTGCTCATTGCACCATCAGGATTCAAGCAAGCCGGGCAGACGACGCCTGAAATGGCAGAAACCGGTCCCCGGAAGCTTGTTTCCTTCCCAGTATAAGAATTGGCTTGGTAGTTTGGTTTGCCCTGTTCCCATCATGCACTGGGACAGGAACAGACTAATTTGCATATAGCCAAGTTCTGAGCTGGGATGGTGCAGTGAGCTAAAAAACGGTGATGGATCAAGCCCTGATCTTTGGACTGGGTAAGAGTGGTCTGCTTAATTCATGCACTCTGTTCATCACCACCCCCTTTTCTGAATCATTTCACGACAGCAATCCTTTCTGCCAACTGAATGCCATCAGTTAATCCTTTAATTAAATTTGCATTTCTGATAGGTGAACTTGCAGAAGTCAAATAACTTCTTTGGGACCAGAACTGTTCATAATCATTCACAACTCCATAACTGTATTCGCTGTCAGCAACATCAGCAACTGTACAGACAGAATATGGTGCTCTCATAAAGCCTTCCTCTGTTCTTAGACAAGAACCATCAGTGAAGTAGACATAACCTGACTCTGGCAGAGGAACATCTTTAATGTTCTGTCTGGGCTTTTTGTAAAATTCTAATACATCCTGACATTCATGATCACTTGTCAAGTTTGTTTTATTCTGTTGATCAATTTCATCTATTACTTGAATGTCTTCCTTTAAAAGACTATCAGATTCATTCCAAGATACTGGAAGTATATTTATTCCTTGTGGTCTGTTTTCCTGTTCTTTATTTAATCCTGTATCTGTATTGTCTGTCTGCTTATTAACATAATTTTGCAATGGCGATGAAGCCATCTCATTCTGCTGAATCATCACCTGTCGCTGTATTTGTAGCTGTTTATTTAGCTCATTTATCTCAATCTCCTTTTCCAATTTTTTTCAGTGGGACCGCGTCATGGTAGCCTGAGACCTCCGAAGGGGTGCCTAAGGGTGCGTGTCTTGGTGCGGCTACAGGTGTTGGAACACCTGTGGATTTTGGGCATAGTGGAAGAGAGCCGAGATTAGGGACGCGCAGGGGGTGCGTGTCGCAGTGCAGTCCAGGCCCTAGTCAAGAGTGCCGGGACATCGTGGACACTAAGAAGGAGTGAGTCTCTGACATACGGGTCGGCGTGTGGTGGTGCAGCCAGGACATTAGTGGAGAGCACCTGGTACCTAGTGTGCATCAGGAGGAGAGGTGAGACTCAGACACACAGTGTGTGTGTCGTGGTACGACCAGGGTTTTAGTGGAGAGCTCCTGGGTCATCGTGTGCACAAAGAAGCGAGGTGGGTCTCGGTGCATGTGGGGGTGCATTTGCGGCACTAGAGAAGTAGTGCCTGAATATCGTGCGCACCGAGAGACGGAGCAAGACACGGACACGCAGGGTTTGTGTAAGGTGCCAGCCGAGGTGTAGTGAGGTGTGCCTGGTTATCGGAGGCCGGAGTAGGAGTGAGTCTCGGATCTCGCCAGGGGTGCGTGTTGAAGGTGCCACATGAGGTGCTGGTGAGGAGTACCAGGGAGCAAAAGCACCGGGGAGCGGAAAAGTCCTAACAGCGCTGGAGATGAGGGCCAAGTGATTGGGCCCTCAGGGGCAACATGGGGTGGTGGTCCGGACCGGCGGCCCTGCAGGAGCTGAACTACCGGCCCAAGCGCGCCTTGCCCGTAGTGACAAGGTTCTGGAGTAAGGCCAATCTGCTGCTGCTGGAGAGGAAAGTAGGGTTGCACACCCCCAGGTAAAGTGGATAATCATCTGGGGCGGGGTGCGGGCTCGGAGAGACACTCTCTCGGCCTCTCGCTGCTGGCAGCTGCGTGCACCTGGTGCTTCAGCCCAGATCTCTATGGACCCCAATCTCTAAAATAGAGAAAGATATAAGAGGAGGGGATCTTGATCTAAAATTGTCCAAACGAGAGGCAATGTTGATTGTGAAATTTAATGCAGCCACTCATGGACTTAATGAGCTTACCGAAATATATAAACTCAGTTGAGACTGAATTTGGTTTTTTCATTACCAATTCATGCAATCTTTCATATGGTCTGCCTCAACACTGTGAAGATCTGTCCGGTTTTTTAATCGTAAGTAGGCAAACACATTTAAGCTATGACCAAGTCAATCCATCAAGGGCACTAACTCGACCGTGTAGTAGCCCAATCCAAAATGGCTGACACGATCGCCGTTCCAGATGAACAAGGATCATGGGCTAATCACATTAAACATATTTAAATCACTCAACTGGTGTTCATTGGACCCCCGAGGAACAGTGCGAGAATTACAGTAGAAAAACGTAGTGTGAACACTCGCATCCATTATAGTAAAGGACAGTGTAAATATAAGGGCCAAAACGGAAGGAAAACCACAACTCCCAGGAACCTTTGCGGGACCGGAAGTGTGGTGGAAAACGATACGCGGGATCGGAGCTGCGACTGACTACAGCACCGGGAGAATCAGTACGCTCCGAACAAAGCGGGAACGCTGGAATGCCATTTAACTAGGTATGAACCGTCTGACACACATAACTGATACTAAGAGTAACACGCTGTACAACACCGTGTGACTGGTCATCTAACCACCCATAACCATCTCCTTTTCTAGTGTTTACCCGCCTCTTGCGAATCCCAATGTGGACAGCAGCTACAAATTGACAAGTAAGCATTAGCGGGTATCAAGTATGTTCAGAATCCCTTTGGAAATATGAAATGCGTCTCAAAATATCCACCTTTCCACAGGGCTGGCTGCTCCCGTGATTCCCTTTTGACCTCTGCGATTCTGTTCATAAGTAAGTTCATCCCACATGTCACTGTCACTAAACTGTTTGCTAAGGATGACACTGTGCACTGGGGACTGATTGGTTGTCTTTTGTTATACAGATTGTTATACAGATTGATGTTTCTATTGGATATTTTGTTGCCTCAACGGTGAATTTTCTAAACCTCAGTCAGCTCTAGAAATCTTAGAGGTAAGACAAGGGAGCTTGAGTAATGGAGGTACTGAGTAAGGTTACAATCATTCCTGCCATGACCCCAAAGGAAGGTTTGTTCTCCTTTTTTTGCTTACAGCTCATTGTCCTGATTGGAACTCCGCGAATGGTGTGAGTTCAAAACGCGTAGACACATTATGCCATCTAAACAAAGGAGAAATCTAAAAAACTTTCGTCAGCAAAAAGTTTAATTATTGACAGGAATTTATCGTTTATGGCTTACTGTGAATATTTCTATTCCAGTGTGTATGTTTATGTATGAAGATATGTATGGCTGTGGATGGATGAGGGTATGATTGTTTTTGAATTTAAAATCTGTTTTGATATTGTTGATATTGTATAAAAGGTTGTTGTAAATATTGTGTAAATGTATACATGTATAGGAGGTCTTGTAATGTATAGTGAATGGTGAAATAACAACCAATAATCCTTGTTTGAGAAAAACTTAATAATAAAACAAAAGATTCATTCAGACATTTTTGTGTCAATGGACCGTAGAGCATAATCCTTATGGTTTGATGATTCGAAAGGAAAAAGTGAGACAGTATTGGCATCTTGTTGTTCAATAGCATTTCGTGGCTCAGCCTTGCTGTTGGGGGCCCAGACCCAGTGGTGGTTTTTTGTTTGTCAGCCCAGATCTCGGCCAGTGCTGGTCCCAGACGGGGAAGCACAGGAGCCAGGGCCCGGAGTGGAATTTGGGTGTCATCGCTGATCCGTGTTGGGGAAATCGGTCGCATAACTTCTAAAAACAGTTGTATAACACGTTGCACACTGCATTGGTTGTTTACCGCATTGTACTGAATTGCACCGTGACGCATTACCTTATTCCTTATTTGCACAGGGCATGCTGGTGGCGATATGTATTGTCTTCCTATTGCACTGTACGTAATTGTAGCAGGACGCAATGCTATAATCCGTCCTTGAACAGGGCATGCCGGTAGTGAACCGAGTTGTATTCTCTTTTTTTGACTCAGTACATGATCGTGACTCTACGCATTGATTGTTTCACTGTGGCACTGTACAGAAACCCATCGTTAAGTAGTGCAGTATTTCTTGTATTTTTGCAACGTGTGTGAATCTAGTGATATGACGTACCTAACCTGGTGAGAACGGTTAAAAGTCAGTGAAACGGTTGGTTAGAAGTTGCGGTTGGGGATTAGAACCGCCCAACCCACCAGAATCAATATTATCCATTGTATATGTGTGGAAGTTGTATTGTGTGGTCACTTCATCTATCTTTCTATATAAAGTATATTTGTTTTATACAATCTCGTGTGGAGTCCATTTGTGGTGATATCACTGGGATTGCTGTGGGCGTGGTTGCACATACTGAACACTCGTGCCTTGAAGATAAGCTTGGCTGCTCGTGTCAAGCTACTAAGGGGGTGAGCAGGGCTGTCTCGGACGGTGTCCTTTCTTGGCCTAACGTGGGAGCATGGGGATCCCGGTCAAGCACTTGACAACAACGGTGCGCGCGGAAACGCCAGCTTCTAACACATGCGTATCCTCTTCTGTATTTTTGGGAAATGTACTTCCCTCTGGTAGCATTTGAGTGAACTTCAGTGTAGTGCCTGAACGAGTCAGTTCAAGCTCAGGCAACAAATGGGAAATGGCCTTTACACTGAGAGTTGTGCCTTTACCATATATTTTTTACAATGCATGTTTTTACCACAAATATGCTTTTACAACATGCCTTTACCACACATTTAAGGTAAGCTGTGAGTGTCTCCCCCACAAATACATTAAATATATATATATATATATATATATATATATATATATATATATATATATATATATATATATATATATATATATATATATATATATATATATATATATATATATATATATATATTCACTGAAAAAAACATAGGTTTCAGACATTTTATAGTTAGGGATTAGCATTTTAAAAACCTTAGAAATTCACTGAAAAAAGCATAGGTTTTTAGGGGTGTTATAGTTAGCTGGACATTTCACTCGTACAAAACCATTGAAATTCCTCCGTTATAGTTAGTTGTACTAACTATAACTCGCGTGCCCGCAATCCACTGCTGATGATGTTACATATTACATCATTCATGACATGGTCAGTGACATCACTGATGACATCACTGATGACATCTCAAATGACATCACTGATGACATCACTGATGACATCATCCAGTGAATGTGATTTGGTTCCATATTTAAATAAGTATTATATATATAGGAATCTGTATTAAAGACTTAGTGGATATATAAGTGTCTAGATGGAGAATTTAGTAGCACTGTGATTGACTGTGTAAGTGCAAGTGCCTTATTTAAAGTGTCTCACTAAATATATGGGATAGTGATTAAACTCTGTCTCTTGTTGTGTAAACTACTACATAAGTTGGTTAGTACCTATGTGAAACTCTATATTAGTTTTTAATTAGTTTACTGAGTATTAGTATGGGAGAGTGAATGCGGATGTGGTTGGGTGGGAGATGTGTGACTGTCCAAAGATGTGAAAATAGTTGTTTTAGTAGGTATATGATGTTAAGACTGCATGTGGAAACAGCTGTTTGGGTGAGTGAATCTCTTTATGGGTGTTTTGATGAGTAAATATATTTCTCAATGATACACGTCCAATAATGTTGAAATATAAAAGGCACTGTATGTGACAGTTGGTGTATATAATTTAGTATATATAAGAATCAGTGGTTGTCTGAATAACTGTATGGAAAACTGTATACTTATAATAGTGATTTTATAGCTCACTAAGTATGAGTTACTTTCTATAGCAATAAATAAAGTTATGTTTGTATAAGTGTGTAGCTGAGTAAATGTATGTATGATCAATTGTTTGCATAAGTGAGTAGGATGACTGCATAACTGAGTAGGATATGTGCTGCTGTGTAATGCTGATATAGGTATATAAGTATATTTAATATTGTTCTATTGATCTTTGTCAGCATGTATGAGTGAATGTATAGGTGAGTGTTTAGATGTGTGTGTGGATGTACAAATCAGTGAGTGGGTTTTTAGAAACTTGCATTGGTGTGTCAATGGTTTCAAAAATGCTAGTTTATATTTTATAGTGAGTGATGAAAGCTTATACTAGTGTATGATGAGGTGTATCTCATTGTCACGTGGATAATGTCATCAGTCATGTCATCAGTGATGTCATTTGAGATGTCATCAGTGATGTCACTGACCATGTCATGAATGATGTAATATGTGATATCATCAGCAGTGGATTGCGGGCGTGCGAGTTATAGTTAGTACAACTAACTATAACGGAAGAATTTCAAAGGTTTTGTACGAGTGAAATGTCCAGCTAACTATAACACCCCTAAAACCTTTGGTTTTTCCAGTGAATTTCTTAGGTTTTTTAAATGCTAATCCCTAACTATAACATGTCTGAAACCTATTGTTTTTTCCGTGAATTTCAAAGGTTTTTTTAAATGATAATTCCTAACTATAACAGGCCTCAAACCTATTTTTTTTAGTGAATTTCAAAGGTTTTTTCCATGAAAATTTTTAAATGTATTTATTGTTATATTTTTTCATATTCTTTTACTACATTTTTTAAATCTATTTATTTTTAGATATTTAATTTTTTTAATTGCATTACACATATTTATTAAAAGAAAATATATATATATTTTTTAAAAATATATATTTTTTATTATTTTATATTCTTTTAAATATATTTGTATTATTTTCATTATTGTTTTTTTTCCAAATTTTTTTGGGAGTTGCGCACCCAAAGGGCACCTTTCTCGATCACTGCGTGGAACCTATCCGCCATTTTGGGATTGTTGTGTAGGATCCGTGTAGGGTGTGCGACGAGTACGAATTTTCCTACGCGATTGCTATGCAACTGGTACGCAACTTGTGGTGCATACGCGACATGTACGAATTACGCTACGCGACGGTTTAGCGGTTGCGCGTGACGTCATATGCATGTTGGACGTTGTGTGTGCGTGACTCCCATGAAAATTTTTAATTTCACAAAACATATATATATATATTTAATATAAATATTAAGGCAAGACATTATCTGAGCTAATCATAAAAATAATATTCTTTTACTTTTAATAAAGTTACATTACTTTTAAATGTAATTTTGCGGAGTCGCGCTGGGAGTGAGATGCGTGCTCACGCCCTACGCGGACCCCATGTGACCAGAAAAAAAGGGATTTGATTGGTTCATAACACTTTCCCGGAGGGGCAAAAGAAAGTAAATGCCACCAAGGTGACGTGCAAGATTTGCCAGTGCTCTCCAGAGGAGATTGAAATAAGAAATACTCCTGTGGCACTGCTAGCATGCAGAAACACCTGCAATTGCTGCATCCTGTAAACTATGCACATGAGGAATGCAGAAGACTGCGTCGAAAAGCTCCTCCACCACCGGCAATACCTAGTACCTCTGGGGCATCACCATCGACATCGACACCAGAGATACGTCCCCAATTTGTGAAAGTGAAAATGCATTGCATGAAATGCAATTGTTTAATTTGTTATGGGGAGCAATCAGTGGACCTTGTTTGTCGCACCATCGATAAACATCGATGCTAGGTTTTTTTTCCCTCCAAGTTTTTGGTTTTGTTCGTCCTGTTGACTTTTTCTTCCTGTTAAAAACCCTCCAAAAACCCCAAAAATCTTTAAGTTATATATATATATATATATATATATATATATAAAACTACAAAAAGAAAAAAAAGTTATTTTCAGAACTAACTACTCTGGTTAAAAAAAAGAGCTACATTTATATGTTAGTGTGTGAAAGTTTACATGAATGCATTTGTGGTGTATGGTGAATGTATAACTGCAGTTTTATAAGGAAGCGCTGCAGCATGACACTGTAAAGTCTTTAGCTACAGAGTGCTGTGATTCTTTCGAAGCACAGGGCTATAACATACGTACATAAATATGTTGCAAGTCTGTGCTTCCCTCTGTACTGCTGCTTAAACTGCAGCCATGTGGTGACACAGGCACCCTTGCACCATGGTGCAGGGATATTTGTGTCGTGTGGAATTTGTTTTTGTGCAAAAAGACACACCTTCCTGCACAAAAACAATTTGTGAAGGCACTTTTCTCTTTCAACGTATACTGTACATTTTAGCATACATTCAAAGAGAAAAAATGAGGAGGAATGAAAATAATTCTCCTTGTTTTGCCATGCTACACCAATTGGAGGAAGCTGCAGCATTCACACACATGTCCAGATTCATGATTTTTGATAAATCTGGAGATGTGTCTTGTTCTATGAGTGTTTTGTGCAAACACGCACAGCAACACCCATAGAACGCCTTTTCAACGCAAAGTGGAATGTATAATAAGGTTGTATTTACATGGAGAAGAAAAGGTACACAGACTGCCTTTTCCTCTCTTTGTAAAGATGAAACAGTGTCTTGCAACATAAGTATGATGTACATTCATAGTATATAAAGAAATTAAATTGTACTAGGGTTAATAGCTAGGCCAATTCTTATTATATGAGTAATAAGTAGACACATTTCAGTACTGCAAACAGAGAACAAGATACATTTATAAGTACTTACTTTTTGGCAAACTTATAGGACATGTTTATAGATTACTGAAGGGAAGGGATGGGGCCTGATGTGACATGTGCAAACACACTCAATGATGTGTTTTAAGTTAAGGAATTTTGTCTCTTTTAATCCTGAAATTCCCTGGGAACTACTAGTCCACCATATCTCTCTATTGAAAACCACACCATGTGTGTTGCAGACAGGTGCTCTGAAGTTGTGTCCTGTTTGATACCTGTCTGCAATGGAATTCTCTTGCACATATCTACTCCATCCATCTCCCCTTTTTTCAACTGTGTGCAAACACAGGCCATTGTGCATTTTAATGCTTACTTAAACTTACGTCCACAGTAATACACCTAAAAACGTTATACATTTTATTCAGTTGTTTTTTATAATCTAAATTGTGGTAAATTGCATATTTTAGAATTAGGATCTGTGAAAGAAGAGAAAAAATTGTTATAATATATAATAATATATTTTTAACAGCACAGCATAATTTTAACATTTTACAAACTATTTTCTTTGCCTTATTTGCTGTTCTCAGAATATATTGAAGCAACCAAATACTTCTCTCACAATAGTTCCCAAATGCACACTGACTCACAGTGTGATTCTAGACAAATAACAGTATCCCTTGCACTTTAGCAAAAAACATTTAGTAGTCTGGAACACGTGACATGACATGACTGCACACATTCCACATATTTTAGAAATACACTGTACCTTGGAAGCCTTACTCATTTTGCAAATACATAAGCAATGACTGCTTTCGCATTCTACCAAAACTTGGAAACAGGATAAGTTTTTAACCAGTTATATATCTGCAAGCACATGAAATACCCACAGGCTTCTCTCAAAACTGTTCCCAAATGTACACAGACTCACAGTGTGATTCTAGACAAGCAAGACTATCCCTTGAACTTCATCAAAACACATTGCCTGATCTACAAAAACTAAGGTGACAGCACACATTCCACATATTTCATTACTGCATTTCAGTGTTAAAGCCTAACTCATTTTGCAAATACATAAGGAATTACTATTTTCTAATACTACCAAAACTTAACAACAAGAAAGGTTTTTAAGCACTTATGTGTCTGCAAACATATCAAGCAACCAAATGCTTCTCTCACAATTTTCCCAAATGCACACTGACTCACAGTGTGATCCTAGACAAATAACAGTATCCCTTGCACTTTAGCAAAACACATTTAGTAGTCTGGAACAGGTGAGATGACTGCACATATTCCACATATTTTAGAACACAGTCTCACAAAGAGAATCTAGACAAGCAAGACTACTCCCTGGACTTTATCAAGAAACACATTCATCTTATTAAAAACAAACACACCACATATAACCCCTCACAAAAGAATAAGTTACCCTTCAAATTGATTTGTAGATTAAGAAGTATGTCAGTCACACACCAGATTTTCTTATACAGAATCTCTGTACTGTACAGCTCTTAGCCAAACCAAAAAAATGGCAAGCTTTCCCTCTCATTCTGCACACATATATGTAAATATCAAATGACATTGCTTCCCACAATAATTCAAAAGCTAACACACATTTCTATTGGTTACACATTTCAGCCCTTTCCAAATGACATAGATTTGAACCCTACCCCCAATATGCTCATTGCCTGTTACCATTGAAACAGTTCATGGAACACTCAACTAAACTCATAGATAACAAGTTCAGCACACAATGTTGCTAATCCAAACAGCAAGTGTGCTTGACTTTTCAAAATATCAACTTATCCTATGTAATGTTCCTTTCAAATACTTTTTCTTAACCAATAAGAAACATGTTGTTAAAAAACAAAAACATGCAAACTACTTTTCAGACTAGAATGACCTTCATTTCTTTTCTTTTTTCAAAACTTTTAGAAAAATCTCACTTCTCAAACTGCCATTTCACATACAGAGACCATCTGAGTGCATCCAGACCTCCCTTCAACATGCTTAGAGTGTGGATTGTGGGACACAGCTATATTGCTATATTTTCTGGAGCCAAAGGTATGCAGAAAACAGAGGCATGGACAAAGACCTAGCTTTGCCAAATGTAGACATTCAATGGCTTGGACAGAGAGAGTTAAAGTGGTACCAATTGATGCCATCGGTTAAATACTTTTTGCATTTCCAACACCCTGACCTCATAATTGTGCACTGTGGTGGCAATGACCTAGGTACTTTGACTGGGGTGTGTCTGGAAATGCTTATAAAGGACACCTTTACAGAATTGATGTCACTTTTCCCCCAAACTACCTTTGTCTATTCTAACATATGCCAAAGGCAGAAATGGAACTGGTCCAATACATTTTTTCGACAGATTGAGAAAGCTAGGAGACATGTCAATAAATCTGTTTCTGCTTTTCTCCGAGATTGTAAGATGGGGTCCATTTACCACAACAGTCTGTGTTTCAATATGGATGGCATCTATAGGAGAGATGGTGTACATTTTACAGATGAGGGTAACAGAGTCTTCCTCTAGAACTTTAGACTCTGCATAGGTACTTACCTGTAGGAACCAAAATCTCTCAACAAACACAAGGGCTCTTTTTAGAGCCACCCAAGAACTAAACACAAAAGCTTGATGTATATCTGAAAAATATGATTTTATTTTTGCTTGGAGTCGCGCACCCAACGAGTCAGAGTTGTGCACCCAACGCGTAGAAGTCATGCACCAAACGCACTGCAGTCGTGCACTCTACATGTTAGGAGTCATGCATCCAAGGCGTGCACACCATGGGGCCACGATGAGCGCCGCGCTGGGTATGCGACTCCTAATTTTACCGGAAAAAAATAGCCCCTATCACTAATTTCTATTATCTTGGGAACCCCATCCCCCGAGGCTTATATAAAACTTTGGGGACAGTGGGGGGAGCCCCAATGCCCCCATGGTCCCAGCCGGCTCCCCGCGTCCTTCGGGAGCTGGCATTGCTTTTCCACATGGGGAGCTGCTAACATGCAGCTCCCCGTGTGGAAAAGCAATCTGATTTGGAGTTTGAAAGAGAGAGCAGGTTTCCCTGCTCTCTCTTTCAAAATCCAAACCAAGTTTGCTATGGGATGGCGGAAGCCTCGACTCCTGCCCTCCCATTACAAACAGCAGTGTCCCTGGGGTGGAGCAACCCGGGACACTGCAGGAGCCGATCCTGGGTGGTGGCGGTCCCCAGTGCCACAACAAGGCTCCAGGAGGGTGGCCGCACGACCCCATCCAACAATACACAAAGCCCCGGTGGGCTTAGGGTGCGCTCAGGATGCGCAGATCCTCCACGGCCATAGATATATTTGTACTTTTAAATGTCATTTTCTCAAGAACTACTGAATGGATTTACACCATTTAAGCAAAAGGCACGAGTCTGAACCAAGGACTAACTCTTTGCCAAATTTGGTGTAATTACATTCAGCAGTTCGGGCTGTAGTCACGATGAACGGTTCCTATCAAAAATTGCATGGGTAAAACACGTTTTGGGACACCCGTTTTTTCTCGGCCCCTGCTTGACGAATCACCCCGAGACTTTCAGGATAGGAGTCGACTGGAGCTGGCTATTAGTTTTGAAACTTTCGCAAAGATTCGTCAACCGGCACCAAAGTTATACCAAATAGAATGTTGCGGATTTCCTATAGAAAATAGGTCCTAAATATAACTACTTACTGGCGACCGCCAGTAGGTAATATATATATATATATAAACAATGCGTGGTAATGACATGCGTTGTAAAAATATATGCTTTGTAAAAAAAATGCGTTGAAAAGGCATGCAAAATAATTTCCTGCGTTGTTCTGTCACACAACCGTAACATACATGGCCTGTTTGATTATGAATTCTCCAGTAGATGCCACTTAGAGAATAACTAGCCTAATCTTACACTAACATGAGATAACAACTCAAATAATTGAGTCACCATTTCGGACTCCATACCCAGCAGTGAGCAGTACCTTATCTATGGCCCTCAGTATGGCTGGATATAGAAATCCGGACTCCACCATGTTCCATGAATCTCTTCCTGAAAGCAATTAGTTTAACTTTTTTTTATCTCATAGCATCATAGTCAAGAGGTATTTATCTATCCATTACAGCATAAATCTCACTTAACCCCTTCCCTGCGGGGGTAATTCCCCCACGGCGCGGGGAGCGGGGGGGTGAGCGCGGCGCGGCGGTGCTCGTGACGAGACCAACTCATCATGAGTAACAGTGGAGCTGTGCTCATGATGAGCTGGTCTAGTCACGGCCCTGCCCACTGATTAATTCACCCGCACAGGCAGGGAATCAATCGTGCGTGGGCGGTACGGAGCCGTTATGACGAGCCCAGCTCGTCATGAGCACAGCTCCACTGTGACTCATGACGAGCTGGGCTCGTCATGAGCCCTGAAGAGGTTAAGGGTCTGGCTATAGCCGTTAACTTTTGGTTTTACTTAAGTTATATATTATAGCATACTTAAGCAGGTTTCTGCCAG
Source organism: Lissotriton helveticus (assembly GCF_964261635.1). Lineage (NCBI taxonomy): Eukaryota > Metazoa > Chordata > Amphibia > Caudata > Salamandridae > Lissotriton > Lissotriton helveticus. The sequence continues at coordinate 1,782,711,886 of NC_136067.1, read as the reverse complement.
CCCTCTTAAGCCAAGGGTCTTTTGTTTTGGCATTCACATGTTTCTTCTATCCACTACATACAGTTTGGGGCAATGAGTCCGCTCTTTTCAACCATTGGGTAACTTCACTGAGAGTGACAGCATTCTGCTTTTTCACAAATATTACATACACATGCAAAGGAATTCCCTTCATTGCCACGGACAACTATGGCAAGGTGTGCTTTTTGAAACCAAAATAAATTTTGCTGTCAGACATTTTTTTCCATGTGTGAGGGGCCAGCAGCTGCCACATCAAGATATATATATATATTTTTTTTTTTACAAAAAAATATGAAAAAACAAAACAAGTATAGGCAAAGTCAAAAGGCTGGAGGCCAACGCCAGACCTTTTGGCTTTGCCATTGCTTGTTAATTTACTGGGTCCATCCATGATCATCTCCCGGTTTGCATCATCACTGACCTTTCACAAGAATGTGGCACCATTTTCCTTTTCTTAGCTCCCCAGTTTTTTTTAATATAATATATAAGATTTAGTGGCAGCAGGAGAATTGCGATGGGGTGAGCACCTTCCTCTTCAAACTTCACAGAGTGGCTCTCTCAGGTGTGTTTTACGCCACTGACTTTGTTAATTACAGGAGATATATCAAATCACAAAAAACATTCACTACATCGTGACTCTAGTTTGCGTCCAAGTGGAAGCAGGGTGAGGGCACAGCAGCAGCTATGCGTCATGATAAAGGATACCATACAAGTGACTCTCTGAGTAGTTTATTTGAGAGATTGTTCAGAATGCGATCTTTATTATATAGCATCATATATAATGCTGGAACAAAGCCCCCATCACTGCGCCTAGCCTACTGCTCACATATTATGAAGAAAAGATTTCGCCTGGGTCACTGAATAGGAATACTATTTCCCAAGAGTATTCACTGTCAGTCCTGTCCTTGACATTAATGCCTCCCTCCTGCTTTTGTTGGGTGAGACACCACAGCATGCGCAGCAGGCTTCTTTTTAATACAGTGCCATTACATGGAAATGTGTGTTTGTTAGGCATCCTGTAAGTGCTTTTTCCTTATGTGTCAGTTCTTTCATTGTTATTTTTTTCTTCAGACGATATTCATTGGTGCAATTATGCGTCCCTCGCTGTTCATTTACTCTTTTCATAACTGCTGTGGATTATGTGTTCTGAGAAGGTTATTCCTGTAAGGTCACTATCCTTGTGGTAATTACAGTATATGCAAATAACCAGAGGTAGTCAAAGACCTAAAATTACTAGATGGAACAACAAGGCATCTGAATAATTATACCAATAAAAAAGTCAAAATGTTATTTACATGATTAAATGTTCGTGTGAATTAGTTTGCCTAGGAAAATAATGAGGATATTAATAAAAATTATAGAACGTTAAGTCCCAATCAGCAAATAAATAGTAACATGGTCTTACTGGAGAATGCCTAAGGCGCATTACAACACAAAGTGCAGGTAAATTTCAGAATTGAATGCATATAATACGAGAAAAGTACAAGAAAGGGAGAGCAAAGAGCCCTGAGCAATTAAAGAACACAAGTCGAATAAAATAAAACAAGGCTATACAGCTTTTTTCAGACTAAATGATACATTGCTGTATCTCCTAACATAAAAAAATATATGCAGACTTTTAGATTCTCATTAGGAGTTAGCTATTAATTGATGATCATTTTATCGCGATAACATCGGAGTTTTCCATCTCCAAATGAGGGGGTCCCTGGCCCAAGCTTTTGTCCTCAGTATTGCGGATTCGATGTGTGCAGCACCATGCTTTTCCGAGACCACTTCTACTCACCCATTTTCCTGGATATTCTACTCACCCATTTTCCTGGACATCATTCAGAGGTCGCCAGGGGTCGCAGCTAGATTGCTGCTTGCAACCCCTGGAACTGCCTTTGTGACCCCGGGCTTCAGAGACGGCAACATCGATGGCAAGAACACAGGGATGCTTCCTTATTTTTTGCCTGTTTTTTTCATTTTACTAATAGTGAACAATATATTATTAATCACAATGGGGCACATGCATCATTGTAGGATTTTGCATTTCCTAAATTGCGAAAATTAAGGAATCGCAATTTAGGAATTGCAAAATCCTATGCATCAACAAATCCTAAAATATTTTAGGATTTCTTAATTTTCGGAATTTGCGATTCCTTAATTGCGATTCGCAATTAAGGAATGGCATTACATTGATTCCTATGGGCCTACAGGCCCATAGGAATCAATGCCGTATTGCATTTTTTTTTTTTTTGCAATTCGCAATTTGTTGATGCATTGCAAGGGTGCAGAGGGGGGTCCAAAGGAGCCCCACCTGCACCCCTGAAATGTATTTTAAAGTGCATGTTTCACACACACATGTCCTAAGGACATGTGTGTCTGTAACATGAAAGTTTAAAAAATGCTTTTTTGAGCATTTCCATAACTTTTCGCAAATTACCATGAGGTTCAACCTCGTGGTAAATTGCACCCCCTAATTGCTAATTCGCAATTTGAAAAACAATCATGCATTGCTTTTAGGGAAAGCAATCGCATTTTTAGAAATCACTAAAAATAGCGATTTCCACAAAAAAGTATGATGCATCCCAAAAACTTATTTAGGAAGTGTAAACGGCCGAATTTACCGATTCGCACCGTTTGCACTTCTTAAATAGGTTGATGCATGTGCCCCTATGAGTTTAATAAAAAAAAAAACGGATCACACGTAGCTGGAACATGACCTTTCGTAGCAGCTGTGGTAAGTTAAAATGGCTTTAAATGTGTGTTGTGTGTGTACTTGCGGGTGAAAGTGCATTTGAGTGTGAGAGAGCGTGAATATGTCTTAGTAAATGCGTCTATATGTGTAAGCAAGTGTGTCTGAGTGAAAGTGAGTGAGAGTCAGTGACAGCTAGTGAGTGAGATTGTGGCCCAGATCTACTATTGTTTGACGCATGGCAACGATACACCAGAGTTGCTGTACTACCTTCTATCAAAGTGAGAGAGAAAAATGTGCCATATCTACTAAGATATAGTGCATTCCTTTTCTCTCCATGTGCTGGTGCACATTTGGCAGCTGTGTGCTAATGCAAGGGTGTGCGCTACATTTTGTATTGCAAGTGGTCCCTTCCATTACAAATCGTTGATCGATGGCTTTCTTACTCTGTATGTGTGCTCTCCAATGCAAAAAACATGCAAAGTGGGTAAAACAGGGAGAAACAAAAACATTTCTCCTTATTACACCTGACTTAAGGACTCATATGATGTTGGTGCACATTCTTGTCTACCAATGTTTGTAGATAGGGATTTGTGTCAAACGCCATAGGTGGTTCCATGGTAACACCCCTGCACCACCCATGGAATTCCTTTTTTTTGTCCTCATACCACCATAGTTTGCAAAGTCTAGCCAGCCAACCGACATGTACCGTCCCAGGCTATTTGCAATATCTTAATAGTCCTGTGTACCAGCCCGCCCAGTTTCCTGGTTGCTAGTTCCACGCAGGTGTAATAATAGGACACCCAGAATTAAGTTCTGATAGTACCATTCCAATTTAAAAATCCATCCCAAAACTCAGAGCGGGCACTGATTTCAAGTCCTGTGTTCATTTTGCAAATAGATTTTACCACCTGGAGCTATTCATCCCTAGTGGCGGTACAGCATCTGTCCATTTCTTACATATTTCTCTCCTGGCGAGAAGAATCAAGTAAAACAATAGGGCCTGCCTTTTCATTGATGGGAGTGAAACCGGGTGCTCCTCCAGCCCCATAATAATCAACGTTAAGCTAATTTTTATGTTGGAACAAAAAATGTCATTTATTACTTTCTCCACAAACATCCAGGGGCATTCAAAAAACATGTGCCGATCGTCCGCACTCAGCATTCCACATCTATGGTATCTTGGGGCTACTGCTGTTGTGAATTTAGCTAGTTTTCACGGTGTCCAATATAATCTGTTAGCTGTAAAAAAGTGGTTTCTTTTCAAATTCACTGGCTTAACCACGTTATACAGCAATTTAAAAGAAAGTTGCCACATTCGCTGTGGTTTTGTCAACTGGTTATCACCTGCCCAGATCTCATATGGAGCTTTCAACTTCTTTTCGTCTGATAGCACCAGGATCTGGTACCAGACAGATACTTCTTTCTTTTTCGGGGCCTCATTCACTATTTTCTTTTCAAACTCCCCAGTGCCTCCTCCCATCTCTCCTCTGCTTGCCTCCCCCCAGGATAGCAACTGTAAGTATTTAAACCTTGAGAGGGACCCCCCTGTCTTAGCTGTCAAAATTTCCCATGGGACCACCTCTTTCAACACCATAAGATCTCGATCCCTGCTCTCTTTAGAGGAATGCTTAGCTGACCCTGCAAACACTCTGGAGTGCCTGGTGAGTCCCATATTGGTGCTCCATCCGAGTATTACCCCATTCCCTGTATTGCCCTTATCCCTACCCAAAGGATAAGTGCTGCCTTTTGTGTCTTCAGTCTGACTTTTTTAAAGTATTTTTTGCGCCAAATTTGTAGAAGAACCCTTTCTTGCCCCACTCCTTAACCATCTACTCCAACTACCCGCCCTATACCATGGGACACAGTGTACCTAGGAGAACTCTACAGTTCTTGAACTGAAATGCCATGCAAAATACACTTAAGTCCGGGAGTGCAACCCCCCTTCTGCCAATTTTCGTTACATTTGTTTCCATGACATCCGTGCCCCCCCGAGCTGCCCTGACAAGCTGCCAAATTTGCCCTGTATTTTATCTATCAGCCCCATGGGGAAAGCAAGAGGAATACAATCAAAAAGGAATGTCAGCTTAGGAAGCAGCACCATTTTTATTAGGTGTACTCTTCCATATATTGAAATTGGGAGGTTTTTCCATCTAGAAAGTGTTTTTTCTATGTCTTTTGTTACCCTTTCCAAATTGTGCTTGGGAATTCTCTCTTATACATTAATGATACTTATTCCGGGGTATCTAATCTCCCCCTGGACATTTCCCCTCCAATCATGAACATTGCCGTACATTATCCCTGTTTTTTCGTTGTTCACTAAATATCCTGAAAAGGCTCCATATTCTTTCGCTAAAAACTCCACCCTAGGAATTTGTGACAGCTGGGTCAGCTGTATATATTATAAGGTCATCCGCATATAGTGTGATTTTCTTTTCATATGCGGGTGCCTTAAAAGGAATAACCTATTCATCCTGATGGAACATCTGGGCAAAAGGTTCGATATATATATATCCTACAATAATGGGTAAATGGGACACCCTGTTCTCTTTCCTCTTAGTATCAAAAAACTCTTCGTAAGCACACCGTTGAGGAGAATCCTAGCTGTCGATCGTTGGTATAGTGCTTTTAGCGTTGTTACAAAAAATGGCCCAAACCTCATGATTTCCAATACTACCCATAAGTAGCCCCAGCACACACGATTGAAAGCCTTGGCGGCGTCCAAAGTGACCGCCGCCATGGGTATCGACCTTGATGTAGCTATGTCAACACAACCGATCAACTGCTGGGTCAACTCATGCAACTTCCTCCCAGGAATAAAGCCCTTCTGGTCTTTGTGTATGAGCTGTGGGGCGATTCTAGCTATTCTCCCTGCTAAAATGCTAACAAGATCTTATAGTCTGCATTCAGCATTCAGGGATATTGGTCGATACAACTCTGCTTTTACGGGATCTTTAGCTGGCTTCACTATCAAGACAATAGTTACCTATCTCCATGATTACGGAACATGTGCCACCCCCCCCCACCCCATATATATCAGATTAAACAAATCTTCCCACACAAGAAGAACTTCCTCTGTCAGTATTTTATAGACTTCTGATGGGATGGCATCTAAACCAGCTGCCTTTCCATTTTTTGCTCTTTTAATTGTCCCCATATCTCTTCCTGGGTAATTGGGGCTTCCATCATTATGTTCCCATCCTCATTGAGTACAAGAAGGCCGATTGTGCTAAGACAGCTTTTTAGCTTTAGAGGATCAGAAATAGTGTCCTCCTTATACAATTGGGAAAAAAATGCCACAACATGTTTCTGCACAGCATCCCAACTGTCAAACACCTCTCCTTGATCCCCTCTAAGCTCCTTAATCTCATTCCTAGTTCTTTCTACTCTAGCCTTCCAGGCCAATAATGCCCCCGCTTTTCCTCTGTATTCAAATTCCTTTTAATTCGCAGCTTGCTATTTTGCTTTGCACTTTGCCTCTACCCTTATTTTAAATTTTGACATAGCCTCCTCTAGCCTTCTTTCGAGCCTCTGCCTTTCCTCTCCCACATTTATGGAATGTAAAGCTTTCTCCAAAGTACCTACTTCTTTTTCAAGTTTTTGTTACTTCTGTTCTTTCTTCTCTACTTTTTGCACATGCTAGACTTGACAGAACTCCACTACTGTAGGCCTTAAAAGTGTACCAGACTATCCCTGGGGAGGCAGAATCTTTGTTATTAGTAAAATATTCTACTGTAGCCTTTTCCAACAGCAAGGCATGCTTTAGCGTCCATCTTTTACATGGATGCTGTCCTAAGGCTTGTACGGTGATTATTACTGCAGATTGATCCGAAATATTTATTTATTTATAACAGCATTTGTAGAGCGCGAACGAAGGCCCTAGGGCATCTCGGCGCTGATAACTGAAATGTTAAACCCACAAGGGGTGCCTAGGTGAGAGTCAGGATCATAAGTTAAAAAGCCAGGTTTTCAGGTTTTTTCGAAAAGACCAGAGGGAAGTGCTGGCCTTGATAGAAAGTGGAAGAGTGTTCCACAGTTTCGGTGCCGCTACAAGAAATCGTCTGTCACCCCAATGAACCGTTTTGGTTCGGGGGACCACCAGGTCAAAGGAGCTGGAGGAACGCAGTGTTCTAGAAGGGCAGTAGTGGGTCAGATTCTGAGTGAAGAACACTGGTCCAGCGTTATGTAAGGACTTGTAGATCAAGCACAATGACTTGAACTTGATCCTCTTCTTCACTGGGAGCCAATGGAGTTGCCTTATGATGGGGGACACTGATTGGTATTTTGTGGTTCGCCCTAGCAGCCTGGCTGCCGCGTTCTGGATGGCCTGCATTTTCATTAACACTCTCTCCTGGGCACCTAGGAACAGAGCATTGCAATAATCTAGGGTGGAGAGAACCAGGGCACTAACCAATATTTTGGCGGCATTTTCGGGCAGGAAAGGCAAGATTTTCTTAATAAGCCGTAGCTTGTAGAAGGCAGAAGAGGAGATCTGGTTGGCGTGGGGGAGGAAGTTCAAACGATCGTCGAACAGCACACCCAGGTTCCTCACCTTATTGACCGGTTCTGGGGGCTGACCCATGGAAGAGGGCCACCATAAGGGCGACCATTCCGGGGAAAGATTGCCAAAGATAACGACCTCTGATTTATCTGAGTTTAATTTCAGGCAATTATGGGCCATCCAGCTCCCAATTGCCTGCAATATGAGGGGGAAGATGCTCTATCTTTTTTATATTAACTGTGAGAGATCTGTCAATTAGAAAATAGTCTAGTCTGGAGAAGTGATGATATTTTTTACTATGATATGTATATCCTCTCACCTTCCCACTAAAATATCTCCATACATCTAGAAAATCCAGATCCTGTATCATACCCCTCAGCGCAGACCTCCTTCTAGGAGTACTAGCACTTACCCTTCGCATTGACTGGTCTAGTACAGGATCCAGCAATACATTAAAATCCCCGCCCACTATTGCAGGAGCAGAGATTTCTGCCAGTCTTAATTCAAGTTCTATAATATGCTGTGGATCATCCTGTTTGGGTCCGTAATATCCGACACATATAAAATCACTTTCTGCCCATCTTATTTGTCGTAATACCCATCTACCAGAGCTATCTGTACTTGATGCCTTAAGTTTGATCCCACTACCATTTCTGATTAAGATGACAACTCCCTTACAACATTGTGCTTGGTCAGAAGCAATATAATTTTGGACCCATCCGACCCTGCCAAACAACTCCTCACTCTCACTTGCAAGTAGATGCGTCTCCTCTAGGATCATGATTTGTGCCTGTCTGTCTTCTAAGTACTTCATTACTTTCCTCTGCCTAGGTTTCGACCTAAGACTGTTTACATTCCATGTGAGTATATCTATGCTTGGAATTCTAGCCATGATTCTCTCCCACACACTCCGCCTTCTCCTGCTTCATCACCCATTTACTTGAGTGTTCCCGCCTATGGGGATCTGAGTATTGTTTTAGTTTTTTTTAACCCACTGCACCCCACCCGTGCCCCTCACCCCCCACCACCGACCCACCCCTCCCTCCTAAGCCCACCCCGGGGAACCCTCCATCTCTTTTTGGGCATAATAATGACTATGAGCGCTCCGTTCGGGGGGATTTCACCTAACTTATAAGATACAAGAGAGCGATCTCAGAAATTGGTCACTTAGCAATATCTCCCTTTTTTATTCTATCTATTAGTGACTCAACATCTTCTACTGTTCAAAGGTTGTACATTTTGATTGTTCCACATAATTCGTAACATTGCAGGGAATTTTAACTGAACCTTCGCTCCCATCTTCCATAACTCTTCCATCTTATTTCCCAGCTCCTACTGCCTTTGTTCTGTGGCCTTACATAGATATGACCTAAGAAGCAGTGAGTACCCATCCACTAAATATAAGCCGGTTTTAGGGCCCTACTCAGTATCTCCTCTTTGATGTTATATGAGAGAAAATTCACTAAGATCTTCCTGGGTTTATCTCTCTGAGGGTTGCATCGGAAAGTTTCTCTATGCGCTCTTTGGACTTCATAGTCAAGATTTAGCTCTTCCTTGCCCTGCAAAATTGTATTCTAGAGCAACAAAATGATGAAAGCTTTCATGTCAGACCCTTCCTTTTCTTCCGGAACAATCAAGAACCTCATATTGTTCTTTCGAGAGTGGTTCTCAACCCTCTCAATGTCTTCCTGTAAAGTTTGATTCTGCCTTTCCAACCTTGTAATTTCTGAAGCATTTTTACCAATATTTGTTTTTACAGTGACCACCTCTTCCTCTAGCGCCTTAGTGCATAAAGTTACATCATCCAACTTTTGCGTCAACTCCAGGCATGATGCTTGTATAGCTGACTGGTTTGCTTCTGAGATCTCAAAACGATTGTTGATATAATTTTTTCATTCCAGTAAGATGGGTGCTAGTGACGCTTCGGGGGTCTCAAGGATCTCAGGGATCTCCTACCTCACCTCAGACACTCCAACATCAGGGCTACTCAGCCCGCTTTGAATACTTCGGCTTTGAGCTTGAGGTGAGACACCCGTATCTTCCTCATCTGGTAGAGCAACAGGATTAAATCCATTACTCAGAGAGACCATTGCAGCACTTTGAAGAGGCATAGTCCCATTACTTAATCCCTTCAGTTTTGGAAGGCTACTAGCTCCATCCTTATCTTGTGTTAGTTATGGATTCCTGTAAACTCATACTGTCTCCTAATTTGTCTGACGTAGTTACTTCCATATGAAGTGCTGCACCCCCACCACCTTTTTGCATACTTCGAAGGACTCAAAAAAGTATTTAAGCGAGGGAGTTATTTTCACTTTTGTATGCTCGACAACTCCTCTGCTTCTCTTCTTCCCCTCAGTATTTTATTTTTTCCTGGTATCTGTGATTTGCCTTCTCCCCTGCTCTGGAAACTCCCTCCTTGGCACCCTCAACAATTACTTTAGCACCTTGCGTCAATTCAGGCAATGTGTCTGGCAAAATGGAAGGGGAGTTCACCTTACCTCCAATATTTCTGGTCCTCAAAGTGTACCTGGTGGGTGCCTCACCTTCTCTGGTGACACCTGTCTCCATAAGCGAGTGCTGCCCCACTCTCTCAGAGAGCTCTCCCTCCATCATTCCTCATACTGAGAGCCTCCAGTCTCCAGGAGAACTCCTCGCTTCCTCTGAATTCTGCTGGGTGCATTGACTTGTTCTGTCTCTGCCCCTTAGCCTAACGCCAGCTTTCTACGAATACCGGCACTCAGTTGCACCCTCTCCCCAGCGCATCCCCGGGAGGTCAGAGAACGACCTCCGACCTCCACCGAGGACACCCGGCCCGCATATCTGCAGCATTCCAAATTGCAGTATGTTTTTTAAAACACTGATTTGGGGCTTGGTTTCCTTCTGTTGTCGCTCTCCTCCGGCAGAGCACCCCCGTCAATGGCACCCGAGAGCGTCTAGCTCAGAGCCACCATGTTCCCCTCCTCCCCATGGAACTCCTTGACGCAAAATAACGCAAAGCAGAACACAGTGCAACTTTGCATTATTTTGGGATACAATCCAAAGCAAATCCTGGTTCGCGTTGAGCAGTAAATCCAATCCTAACACTTTGCACAGGGTTGTGTCACAAAAGTGACACAAATCCAGAGCAAATCTTTAGTAAACCTGGGTTTGAGTGTCAGTAAGTTTGAATGAGTTTGAATGGGTAAGATTAAGAGTAAATGCAAGTGAGTAAATGGGAATGAATAAAAATGAGTGCAAGGGAGTGTGAAAGAGTGTGCGTGAGAAAGAATGAGTGAGGGTGTGGGTAGGAGAATGAACGAATATATAATACAATACTGAGAAAATAACGATGCCTAACAACAAAGCATTCTTGTATAGATTTCTTTATTCATTCACTTGATAATTTTCTTAATACAGTCACAGCCAACACGTGTTTCCTGCACACAGCGCTTATTCAGGGCTGTTCTATTCATAGAAAATATACAATTCAGTTTACACAAAACACACTTTTTTTGTTTTGCCAATATCTTTGGCACAGTTTGACATATCGTTTCAACACTTTCAAAATTAACATGGCGCTCAGTTCAGCTACTGTGTTGAAAGTTTCAGGGGGATTTGTCAAGCAGGAGCCGAGAAAAAGAGTGGCTCCCAAAACACTTTTTCCCCATGCTAATTTCCATACAGATTTTAGACATGACTACAGCCCAAACCACTGGACGGAATTACACCAAATTTGGCAGAAATGTAGCTCCCGGTCAAGAAAGAAGCCTTTTTGCTATCCGGTCCAAATCTATTCAGTAGTTTTTGACATACTTAAAGAAAAACAGACTGTGATGTATTCCTATAGGTTCTGAATCGATCCCCCTATTCCTGACCCTATTCTGGTTAAACAAACCAACAAGTTAACTAGCAGTCAGCCCATGAGGCAGAAAACCCCCATGATGCAGATACCGTTATCTGACGCAGTCACACTATGGCACAGGAACGTGTTATCTGATTAGGTCATAACGCTTGCGATCTAATTAGACAAGCGATATTCCTCCAGCCCCTGATAAGGCATACGGAGTTCTCATAACAAATCAAACCTATGACAACCTGGGCAAAACCCTGCAGCCATTGTTTTGATTTCACCGAGAACTTCCGCAAAAGAATGTGCTAACGAGCAAGTCGTATGACATCCTTATTGACGTATCTATGTCCATCCTTACGTCAATCTCGGCACCTTAAAGGTATAAATATTACCGATATTGCCCTATGCAAACACACGCGGTGGTGATGAGACGGAGCAGCCATACTTGCCGAAGCGAAGAGCAGAGCAGACCCCGCTGGCACAGCCCCGCCTTCCTGACGCACTGAGAACGAGACGCGCTGCTTTCTCCTGCCGAGAAATCCAGCACCGGCGCTTCCGGGTAGCCCTCGCAGGCAGCCTGGAATATCGAGACCAGAGAGAGAGATACCATCCCTCATTCAACCTAGATTCCAGGTACAGAACTGAATAACCCCTCGCAGAGAATTCTTTAGTTATTCACTTGGCAAAAACAAACTTAACTTAAACTGTAACTTTCTATTCCCGCCCACGTATTAGGCTTAGGTCAGGTACACGGGGTAGGCGTATTTAGAAACACCAGTTGAGTACGTTTAGTCAAATGTATATGTGTATGTAATATATTTTATTCATTTTAAAACATCTTATGGCTTAGAAACCATATCAATGTTTTTACAGTACTATTTCATACTATTGCTTTTAATGTATGCACTTTACTTAACTATAAGTATTGCAATAATATCGATCCATTTCTCTTGTATGAGAAAAGAGACTGATCAATAAATAACACCTTTTTATTGAACACGCCCGTCTCTTCCTTTTCTCTACATTCTGATGAGACTAAGAATGCACGTACTGACTGAGTAAAATAAATTGCCTTTTGTTCACACGACTCTCGAGATACACTCTTGATTAGGGGAGAGCAAAGTTGTCATGTTCTATGGTTGTCAGAAACTAAATCCCTTCTTGTCTAATCAGGGAAGTTAATTCCTTCCTGAACATTCGAGAAAGTTTCTAGTGAACTCTGAGCTAGCTGGCAAACCCAAAACTTTAAGTCTAATATCGACAGTAGTAGACCTAGTTAACGTCTGGTCTAGGCCTTTACTATTGAAGGTATTATTCCAATGCGCAGAGCCTATTGGGATAATAGGAACTACACTACATGGCGCCCAACGTGTTTGGAAAGGGCGATAAAACTAACGTAAGACATTTAAAGTAACTCAGTCGTGCTTTCTCACTCAGACCCCTTTCTCCCATAATACTCCAAAGACGTCTGGAGTGGGTAAAAGGTTATATCTGCCAGACCTCGCAGGAGGGAACTCCTATGTATGGTTCTTGGTATAGTCAACGTTGAAGGATACACTGTTCCAAAATATTGTTCATCTAATCTTTGTTTCCATAAGAAACCTGATCTGCAAACAAAAGAAATAACCATCCTGTCGGTAAAATGGTAGACAGTGATGAGGAAAGAGAGGCAGTTAGATTAGCAACTGAACTCGCAGCAGCTGATACTGCACTGCAAGAAGCAGACCCGGATATAATACTCATCCCGGTCATCAAAAGGAAATCTATAACCTTAAAACTTATAGAAAACGGACTGACACCTAGAGGTGGCACAGTCATATTTGTAATTTAGGCACACGAATATCGGCAGACAGAGGTATACTATTCATGGATAAATTTTCCAGCAGCAAATGCTGTAACAAAGTACTTCCACTATTACAAAATAGAGGAACCTCCTGAAACGTACACTCCTTTCGAGGAGGTGGAAGTACCACTCAAATTTCAAGAGCATTTGCTCTTATTTGATGGCGCCCTAAAACATAATAATCACATCACCAGGCTCGGTCCTTTAGGTAGACCAGGAGCAACGTGGCCGGTCCTAGCCGGATACACACCACATCCAGACATCGACGAGATGTCTGCAGCTAACCTGTTAACACAGCTAAAACAATTAATAAAAAATACAAAACAACCTTAGACATCTCTAATGGATTCTTTTGTCAAAACATAGCACCAGAGAGCAGATATTTGTCTGCGTTCTCAATAAATGGCACTCAAAAACAATTCTGTCGGTTAGCCCAGGGGTACAAGAACAGCCCGGGAGTATTCTCAGCGCGAGTAACAGAATTACTACAAATATATGATGATGAAGCATTATCTTATGTCGACGACATTTACTTAACAGATGATGACTTGGAGACTCACTTGAAGAGAGTGAACACCATAATACTTGGGTTCGCAGCAGAGGGTTACAAATTCAACTTTAAAAAATCCAGAATTGCCCACCTGACAGTCCTGTTCTTAGGATATGAATTATCAAGTGAAGGCAAAAGCCTGGCTGACAATTTCCTAGAGAAATGTGCCGTAATCCAAGCACCTAGAACACTAAAAAACCTACAGTCGATTCTAGGCTTCCTAAATTTCGGAAGAACATACATTGCAAATTACGCAGAAAGGGTCAAACCCCTTTATGATCTGATAAAACCAGATTTTAAAAGATCCAATTGGACTCAAATACACACAGAAACTTTGAGATCCTTACAAACAGACATGCTAATTAAAACAAAATCAGAAACACGTGATAACACACGCAATCTTGTGATTCGAGTCATCCCAGGGAGATGCGGATTCACATACCTGACCTCTAATGAGGGAGAAAAGGTACCAATTGCATTCAAATCACACTTGTACACTAAGGCTGAAATGAAATTTAGCCCTACGGAAAAAATTCTAACTGCAACACAGACAGCTATAGCAAAAGAACGAGCCCTGGCACAAGGTAGACGAATAATAATCGTGACACCGATACCAGCCCTAGAGGCGGTAACAAAGGCAAGCATTCCAAATGCTAAAGCGCTCCATCCGAGATGGATACAATGGCCTAATTCTCTTGCTGCAACGGACGTGGCATACGAATTTGATCCTAACTTAAAAACACAAGAATTTCTCCAATATGAATTTGAATGTCCTCCGCCGACCGAAATTCTGCCTCTAGATCATTACGGCTGTATAATATATACAGACGGATCGGCACAACCCGCAGTCGGGGGTAAACAAGCTTATAGTGCTGCGATTGTTAAAGGTCGCTGGCACGAAGGGAAATTTAAACCAACCCTCACTAAAACGCAATCTCTAGGAGATTGCACAGCTCAGCGAGCTGAACTACTGGCATTCAAGATGGCGCTTGAAAATACCGATCGAGAATTCCCCACGCTCATAGTGTGCGATTCATATTATTGCGTTCAGTCTTATAATGAATACTTGCAGATCTGGCTTCAAAATGGTTTTAAGGATGCAAAAGGAGGCACAATCAAGCAAAAAATGCTCTGGGAACAAGTAGTTCTTTTACAAAAAGAACTACCAAAGACTCACGTGATACACACACTGAGTCATCACCGTGATGGCGTTCACGTTGCAGGGAATTCATTGGCTGATGAGGCCGCGAAGGCAGCTGTGCAAACGGCTTCCGTAGCTGCCATCACCCGGTCAAAAACAAAAATAGACAGCGAAATATTACAAGCTGTCAGCGCTTCAGAAAAGGATTCGATAGAAACACTCCCGAAAGGCTTTCCAGTAAAATACTCATACATAACTGATGCAAACAATGTTCCTTTTGCTCGAATCCCTGGAGTGGGGGATAGGGCAATTCCAAACATGGAACATAGGTTAGGACTAATAATAGCGGCACACGAAGGGCTTGCTTCTATCCATGCTGGCGTCTCAGCCACAGTATCATTATTAAAACAGAGATACTGGTGGCCACAAATGAGAAGACAAACAAGGAACTATGTTCTAGAATGTGAAATATGTCAAAAAATGAAAGTATCAACGGTGAGACGTCCAGCTCAGACGCCCCTTCTAATCTCGGATAAACCATTAGCCTGTGTTTATCTAGATCACTGCGGTCCCTTACAAAGGGACGGTAACTATAAATATATCTTGGTCGCAGTGGATTCATGCACGAGATTCATATGGATGTGGCCCCAGCGAACGGCTGACGCCAGAACTGTTATAAAAGATTTGCGAGTCTTTATCGGCACATACGCAATTGGCATGCTGCATTCGGACCATGGTCCTGCTTTTAGCTCTAGAGCTTATAAGGAGGCCATGGTCAGCATGGGCGTGGCATTGCGGTACTCTTGTCCATTTCACCCTGAGGGGAACGGAATTGTTGAAAGAAAAAACCGTGACATAAAGCAATCTATAACGGCAAAGGTATTAGGTTCGGGAGCTGGGTGGGTCAAACATCTAATAAGTGTCCAACGTAGTCTAAATAACTTGCCAAGAAATTCTCTGAAGGGATTCAGTGCGTACGAATTATTATTTGGAACTAGGATGTTGATCTCTGACATTGATAGTCAGACTTCAGTGGTGAAAGAAAAAAGCTTTGATATCAAAGACCGTTTGGCTATTTTGCAGGACTTAAACAAAACAAGAAAAGACCTGAGCAACATAAAGTTGAAACAACAGCCAACAACCACTAAAGAACCACCACCTGTCCCAGCAAGACCTGTCTGGATTCCAAAAGTCGGGGATCTAGTCAGGGAAAAGATCGCGGTAAAGAAGGAATTTGGGCCTTCTTACAGAAAAGCAGTTCCTGTCTTGTCTATCAATGGGACAAGATCAGTCGTACTACCGCCACTTGCTGGTAAAAAGGAGAACCGAGTTGTATCCATCGACCTGGTAAAACCACAATCATGTGGCCGATAACAAACAGTAGGCCAAGTGGACTCCCAATAAGTAGCCGAACACCAAGGTTTGCTACCAGTACAGAGGTCCTAACGAAGAGGCTCATCACATTCGAAACGCCTACAGAAGAACAACAAGGACTATGCAACAATGCAATAGAACTCAGACCTCTGAAAACCCAAATAAAAACATTTAGCAGAGAAACACCAATCTATAATGAAGTACCAAGCGAAAATGCAAGAAACAGTAATCCTGAAGCAATTGGAACAATTGACAGAACTGCATCCGGCTACTTCATAAACTTCGATAATTCCTCTGAAGGCTTCAGTGAATTAAAGACACAGCCATCATCAAAAACCTTTAAAGATAAAGCAAAAGAACTTTTGAAACAACTAAAAGAAACATATCTGATTTCTCCATGGATCGAATTTTGGGTGGGTTTTGGTGCATTTATCCTCATACTTTGGCTCATCATGGTACTTACTTTGGGACGCTTCATTGAGGGAAAATATGCTAAAATGGACACAGCAAGTCAGAAAATCAACTTGATCCTCAAACCACACACATCTTCACACGTCGAGAAAAGAGAACTTTCTTCAGTCAACTTCACAGCCAATACGATACCTGGTGGGGTAGCATGGGACAACACAGACTACGAAATCTATGGTCCGGTTGAAATCCTGAAATATCCACACCAAATTAAGATCTCATTGAGTGACTTTGCAAAACCAAGCTCATTTGCTGATGATTGGGACTTCGAAAGCATTAATAATATGATGTCTGACTTAGTAATGTCTGCTAAATTTACCAAACATGATTATTTGCAGGGTTCTACAAATTATGATAGTATGTACTGTTATAACCACTATGGTAACCATTTTTTACATAGATCTGCACAACCTAGAAATGTTTTAAATTATAATCAATGGGAACATTGTGCAACACCTCCAAAAGGGAGCTCAAGAACCGTTTACGACAAATATTCATACTTTTCAGGTTTTAACATAAGTAATGCTGAAACATTTTATTTCAAATTGTCAAATAAGACAGGGACGAAGACCATGATAACAAACACAAAATTGATATATTCAGACTCATTCTTTGAAAAAATGAATACTTTTGGTTTTGATTATTGGGACACAAATGTTGAATTGAAAAGTGTTTGGGGCACAAAAGAATGGCAAGTACAGGGTATAGAATCTTTGTTTAGAGCCTGCATGATCCCAGAACAAATGATATTTTTAAATGACACTGTTCAACAAACTACCTGTCTTGGCCTAGCCAAAATCAAAGACTTAAATAAACCGTCTATTCCAAAGCCAACAATGAGCAGCAATAGCTCTATAGATGAAGAGATAGACGTAAATTATGTATTAAACCAAAACAGAACACATCCTGATTGGAAACAGTGGTTGATCTGGCCCACAGATACTAATAACTGTCAAGACAGATTCCTGAACAAAACACAGAGGTTCAAAATGACCAGGCCAGACCCTAGATATTCCCAAAGACTTCTCCCAGGGATAATAACCACCTACAGTGTGGGCAAATTATGCCTTCAATGGCTACAAACTTCCACACTGACAGAAATTAAGCAACACCTAACTTTACTTACTGATGGTGCTGACTTGCGTGATTTCATTATGGGACCGCGCAAACAGCGTCGAAAACGTTTCATAGCAGCCTCTGTATATGCAGCATACAATGAGGCCTGGAAGGTTACTCAAATTGAAACAGCAGAGAGAATACGGGAAATTGACCGTATTAATTTGGAGAAATCACTTTCTGTAGTGGACAATGGGTTAATGACTCTGTCCTCCAGAATGTTTTCTTTGGACAGCATTGTGTCTTCAGCAATCGACATATTATCGCAAGACTTACTGTTGCTACAACACGGTCAGTCTCAATTGCGTTCTATTGTACAGCTTGGCTGGACGTTACAAAATCTGGGTTCAGGCTATGTGCCTTGGCGTTTAATCAACACAACGTCACTATTCCAAATCTTTAACCTTACTGATAGACAAGTCAGTATGGCACAAAAGGGTGCTGATTATACAATCTTGAGCATTGAAAAACTCGAAAGATTACCAGTGACAATGTCAGAACGACCTGTCAGTGAATGGATAATACATGGGATAATAAATATTCCAATCTCAACCTTCAGGTTTCAATACTGCCAAAAATATATACAGGCTGGCATGTACGAGAAATTGGGAAAGGGGTACATTAAAACAACATGGAACCTGCCCTATTCACATGCATGTGTCAGTAATAAAGGACAGAAAGTGTTTCTTAGTGGCAATAATTGTGCGATGTCACTAAGCGGCACGCTTCTGTGTAACGGAATTAGTTTGCATGGAGCCTGTGAAGGGAATTCATACAACCTTTCATGTCACCAGCAAGGCACACCTGCAACAGAGATAGAACCATTCTTTCAAAGACTCTATAATGGGAGTTACATTCTAATTGTAGATCGCAGATGTTGTAGTCTTATGCCCGGGACTCCTTATCTCGTAACTACAACTGCGAAGGTCAAGTGCTGTGGACGCTCATTGTTCCCCAGCTCCTTTCCAGACAGGGAGGCAAGGGCATGGCCCAATTTGAAAATTACTTCTATTCGAATAGATACTTTAAGCGGAATGAAAACAGTGCTTCTTCAGACGCCTACAAGGCTCACGTCATCAAAAGAAACGTATGATCTACAAGTCGCAAGGACGACTGCAGAGATACATTCATTGTTATCAACTAATTCCCCCATACATTTCGCAGAAATCCTGAATGAAATCTTAAATATTTCTGATACCAATGGGGTCTCAAAGGTATTTAAGACAGTATTTTCGATGGCATTAACACCATTCAAAGCCATACTGGGTATTTTTCCAGATTTCGTCCATTCGATTTTTGGCGGACTTCCCCTGATCTTGGGACTAATTGCAGGAATCCTATTCTTAGTCCTTATTTTTCGTTATGGCAACCCATGTCACAGACAAAACTCTTGCGACAAGGGAAGAAGCAATCCTAGCCATTGGATACCGGGACCGGATATCAAAAATCCTGGGACTCTCCCGGCTTAGAGACCTGAACATGACTTGGTTTCTATCATTTCGACCAATGTGGCAAAGATGTGTTTTACCTGTATTAAGGTGTCTGCTATGCGGAGAAGAATGCGTGTTAGACACCTGTCTGACGCTACAATCGGATGCGCCAATGGATGCAGAAACATTGTTGAGCCCGATCAAGGTTCACGCTTTGTGCTGCCCTCAAAGGCTACCAATCCTGATGACAGCATTCGTGGAAGCTTCACCACTGCGATTGAGGGGTAGTGAAGTTCAAGATGAAAGCAGCATCGAACAGGTACGACCTTCTGTCAGCAATGCGAATCAGAATGTCAATGGAGACAATCATGCGCACGAATGCATGGTTACACCTTTTTCCGAGTTAGTGGAACTTTCCCAGGAAGCTGTTGACAGCTTTTTCGAAAGCCTAAATGATATGATGTTCTCACCAGAGCAGAAATAGAGACTTTTGAGCAAGCTCGCACACGGCGTTCCCTGAATTCGGCCTTCAACTTTAAAAATAAAGTCACATGAACAATTTTACCTCCAGTTCACGGACAGCAATTTTTCAGCAATCCCCAAAATATTTTTGCATATTTTTCGGGACACTATCTTCTGCTTAAAGTAAGAACTATTCTTAGAGAACTAAGGTTTCTAAATTTTAGATAGCTTATAGACATTAGCTGCCCGCTGGTATTTTCGTAAATATTTTATTCTGTGATGGAATGGTCTCGAACTTTTTTTCTGTATTAAGAGCCATTTCATGTGTAAATTCTCATATAACAAATAGCAATAATGTATACAAATGCGTGATTACTTTGGCATTATTCTACAGCTTGAGTGCATACAATACATATGATTGCAATTCTTCCGTATATTTGAAAAATTTCAAAATGCATTTATGTATTTTGGGGTGGTAAGGTATACACTATACTCTATAGTATGTTTTACTATGCATAGATTAGTAAATATGTCCATAGTTAGCGTGGAGTGGGTGTGATGTATTCCTATAGGTTCTGAATCGATCCCCCTATTCCTGACCCTATTCTGGTTAAACAAACCAACAAGTTAACTAGCAGTCAGCCCATGAGGCAGAAAACCCCCATGATGCAGATACCGTTATCTGACGCAGTCACACTACGGCACAGGAACGTGTTATCTGATTAGGTCATAACGCTTGCGATCTAATTAGACAAGCGATATTCCTCCAGCCCCTGATAAGGCATACGGAGTTCTCATAACAAATCAAACCTATGACAACCTGGGCAAAACCCTGCGGCCATTGTTTTGATTTCACCGAGAACTTCAGCAAAAGAATGTGCTAACGAGCAAGTCGTATGACATCCTTATTGACGTATCTATGTCCATCCTTACGTCAATCTCGGCACTTTAAAGGTATAAATATTACCGATATTGCCCTATGCAAACACACGCGGTGGTGACGAGACGGAGCAGCCATACTTGCCGAAGCGAAGAGCAGAGCAGACCCCGCTGGCACAGCCCCGCCTTCCTGACGCGCTGAGAACGAGACGCGCTGCTTTCTCCTGCCGAGAAATCCAGCACCGGCGCTTCCGGGTAGCCCTCGCAGGCAGCCTGGAATATCGAGACCAGAGAGAGAGATACCATCCCTCATTCAACCTAGATTCCAGGTACAGAACTGAATAACCCCTCGCAGAGAATTCTTTAGTTATTCACTTGGCAAAAACAAACTTAACTTAAACTGTAACTTTCTATTCCCGCCCACGTATTAGGCTTAGGTCAGGTACACAGGGTAGGCGTATTTAGAAACACCAGTTGAGTACGTTTAGTCAAATGTATATGTGTATGTAATATATTTTATTCATTTTAAAACGTCTTATGGCTTAGAAACCATATCAATGTTTTTACAGTACTATTTCATACTATTGCTTTTAGTGTATGCACTTTACTTAACTATAAGTATTGCAATAATATCGATCCATTTCTCTTGTATGAGAAAAGAGACTGATCAATAAATAACACCTTTTTATTGAACACGCCCGTCTCTTCCTTTTCTCTACATTCTGATGAGACTAAGAATGCACGTACTGACTGAGTAAAATAAATTGCCTTTTGTTCACACGACTCTCGAGATACACTCTTGATTAGGGGAGAGCAAAGTTGTCATGTTCAATGGTTGTCAGAAACTAAATCCCTTCTTGTCTAATCAGGGAAGTTAATTCCTTCCTGAACATTCGAGAAAGTTTCTAGTGAACTCTGAGCTAGCTGGCAAACCCAAAACTTTAAGTCTAATATCGACAGTAGTAGACCTAGTTAACGTCTGGTCTAGGCCTTTACTATTGAAGGTATTATTCCAATGCGCAGAGCCTATTGGGATAATAGGAACTACACTACAAGACGATTCGCAAATGAACGCACTAACTGAAATGGTGTGATTGGCTGGCTACAACTGAGCAGAAAGGTAGGGATAACATTTTTTTGTAATGAGACATGGTCTTGAGAGCTTTAAATATTTATTAAAAACAACATAAGGGGTCAGAGTTGATATAGCCTGACCTCATGCAACCTGAAAAGAACCGGGTTTTTTTGGAGTGAGGGAAATACTAGGCGCACTGCTCACGGTAGTGGATGCGATATTAATAAGTCTAGGTGCAAGTAGGTGAGGGGACAAATGCCCTAAACCCCTCCATAAAGTGTGTGCCGGGACACACGCCGTACATATGAAAACACAAAACCTATTGCACACCAGTTCAAGAGAATATAGAATAGATGTCTGAATGGACATATATAAGTTCAAGTTTCACATTTGGAGACAAGAAGAACGATGGGTAATACGATTCCTCTTTTATTTGAAGGGTGTCCAGCCGACACGTGTTTCGTCGCCAAGCTGTAACAGTGCTTGCACGACTCCTCAGGGCTGGGGAGGATACAAAATACATAATGGAATTCATGGTTACATATCAATGCATATTATGTCGCTTTGGTGGTCCCTTAACATGAATAGAGACAAAGCTGCCGAAAAACTTTTTGACAACCTTGCCAAAGGCATGTCAACACACAGAGCAACAACCAGTAGTGCCCCTAGCATTACCAAACAAGAAGGTCTTAGGGACAAATTCATAAGACTTGAGAAATTGAAAAAATTGGAAAATTCAAAGTGGTGGGACGGCACCACTTTGAAACAATATGTTAGACTAAAAGGGATACCCAGAGGCCTAAGGGCACAGATCTTCCCTACTTACGACAACTTAGACTCGGATCTTCTAGGTAAATGGGAAGAGGCTCTTACCAATAATTCCAATATCCTCATTGAGAGTTCTTACCGTAAGGTCTCTAAATTCCAAGCCGAAATTGCCATTTTAGAACAGGAGATAAAAGACTTAAATCGTCCTGAATCTACCATTAAAAATTACACAATACTAGATGAGATCCTGCTCAAACACCAAAATGAGATAAAGAGCCGTAAAGCCAGACAGTTGAAGAGAGATGAGGCTGACTACACTGAGGGTAGAATCTTTACATATGACAAGAAATACGACTATATGATAAATAAACCATCACAAAAGGGAAGAGACAAACCCAACCTAACCGATGCAAGCTCGATCTCCTCAAGCAGCACATCACTTAGCACTGTTAGTATCAGTGAGGACGAGTCAAATAGAACAGATAGTGAACCCACACCTTTTTTATGCGAGATACAGCGGATCAGGAGAGGCATTCGCGTACAAGATCCAAAACCAGCAGGGGCAGGAAGGGGAAATGTAGAAGATTACAGGAAGAAACTCAGATCCGGGAACAACCAGCAATAACTGATACACAGGAGGGTGAGGTACAGGTCATTAATTTATCATCAAAAACTTTGACACCCAACATGATCTCCCTTCTAAGTAAAGGTCTCAACTTTAATCCTTTCGCTAATACTGACATCTGTAGATTAAAGATTGATCTGTTCAAATTTGTACGGAATTTGAAATTGAAAAAGCACTTTTCCAGTAAAAATGTGTCTAATAAAAATTCTACGAACATCCCCACCCAATTTGAACCTGGTGTTTTAACTATCAATGATATTCATGCTACACACCTTTTACTTTCTTTAACTGATCTGGAACAAACTCCTCACGACATGGAAACTCTATTAGAAGAACTCAACATTGAGTCAGACTTTAGTATTGTGAGCGGGCTCAAATCTAAATCCAAATGGATTCCGACTCTACCAGGAGGTAACTCAATAGAGAGCTTTCATAAAAGAGTATTGGAGGATATTGATAAACTAGACCACAAAAGAAACACATGCACCTTTAGATACAAGGATAATCTAACAACAGGAGAACGGGCAGCCTTGAACACCCTTACAAAAGGTCATGATATAATCATCAGGGAAGCGGATAAGGGGGGTAATGTAGTTATTATGAACAAAACAGACTACCAAGATGAAATCCTGGGTCAACTACAAGACTGTACATGTTATGAGTGCCTTGAATACAATCCCATAGCATCACTCACTACTAACATTAATGGATTTCTTTTAACCTGGAAAGAGAATGGTCTTATCAATGAAGATGAATACCTTTACATGAAAATACTCAAACCCTCTTATCCGTGGCTTTACACCCTGCCTAAGGTACACAAACACCTCCCTTTCCCTCCTGGACGACCCATCATCTCTGGTATAGGGGGTCCGACAGAAAGACTAGCGGAATACGTGGACCTATTCTTGGGGCCCCTGGTACGCAATCTACCGTCTTTTATCCAAGATACAAAACACATTTTGAGTATACTTTCTGATCTACAATGGCAGCCAGGCAATTTTCTAGTCACTATGGATGTGGTAGCTCTGTACACTAGCATCAAACCTGAATTAGGATTGGAAGTTGTAACCAAAACTATACAGAACCGACCTGCTACCATGTGGCAACATACCAACATGTTGGTCTCCATGATGGAACTCATCCTAAAGAACAATGTGTTCATGTTCAATACCTTATGGTACAGACAAATAAAAGGGGTCGCAATGGGCTCTAAATTTTCACCCTCGTTTGCTAATTTGTTCATGGGCGCACTTGAAAATGACCTCATCTGGGGTACGAAAGGAGCAACATTTATAGACTCTATAGTATTTTGGGGAAGATATATAGACGATTGTCTATTGATCTGGTCTGGTACTCATGAACATCTGATGGATTTCCACAAATACTTGAACCACAACACTTGGGACATGAGTTTCACCATGGAGGCTAGCCTCGACAGAATTGAATTCCTTGACTTAGAAATTTATATCTCAGATAACAGGCTAAACAGTAGACTTTTCAGAAAAAATACTGCCTGTAATGCGATTCTGCACGCTAGCAGTGCTCACCCAGCTCATCAGATCAGCACCATCCCATTTGGAGAATTTCTAAGAGCGCGCAGAAACTGCAGTAATGACAAAGATTTCAAAGAAACACTAAAAGAAATGCAGGAACGCTTCAAGAAAAGAGGCTATTCAGATGACCTACTCAAGTGAGCCACCACTCGGGTCATGAAAATCAAAAGAATAGATACACTTAAGAAAAAGCACACTGACATGCAAAGTGGATCAGGGACCATTCGTACGATCACTGACTTCAACAGCCATCATCAAGCATTACGTAGAACCTTCACCAAACATTGGAACATCCTCAGAGCAGACAAGAACATTCAAGACTTTATAAGTGAACATCCACAGATAACCTATAGGAGAGGTAGGACCTTGAGGAACAGGCTGAGCCCTACAATCCCGCGTAGTATGATGACTGATAACTGGTTAACCAAACACAATACAGGTTTCTATAAATGCGGGTTTTGCTCTATGTTTCGGTGGGCAAAAAACAAGACCACTGATTTTCGTGACATAAATGGAGAGAAATATGTCATCAAGACTAACATTAACTGTACCACTCATTACGTGGTATACAATATTGAGTGTATGTGTAAAAAATTCTATGTGGGTAGCACCATCCGCCCCCTTAAAGAAAGAATAGCCGAACATATCAGAGCTATTCACAAACAGGATCCAAGGTACCCGGTTGCTTTGCACGCAGCTGCGTGCTATGACCAATCCATGGATAAACAAATTTCATTTTTTGGGATTGACACCATACCAATTGGAGTACGAGGTGGAAACAGAGAACTCAAACTGAGACGCTTGGAAGCAATGTGGATTCTCCGCCTTCGTACCGTGGATCATGGCTTAAATTTTGACCAAGAGATGCAATACTTTTTAGGGGATTAATTATGCACAACTCCCCTTTCACTTCCTGCATGTACATACATGAAATGTATTACTATCTAACCTGAATTGGGATATATACAATAATTTTTGTTATCTTCTGCAGTTGTCAAACAGTTACTTATTGTCCAAACTGTGTATCCACTGCTAATCTTATGTTCAACTACACCCTCAATGAGTCTCACATGAGGTTTTCTTTTGAAAAAATGTAATGACCCCCCATGCATATCATCACGATGTATGATTGATCAGTCGTAATGAGAATGGTATTGTATTCACGTTATGTACACTACATGAGCTGGAATGGTTATATTGATTAGCTAACTTTTATATTTAAATCTCAACAACCTCCCTCTAACTACCGCACCATATATATCGATAATTACTTGTGATTATTTGCATAATGCACATTTACAATAGATCGCAATTCTGACACCACTGTATGGTGTAGATCGGATGCATGACAAGTCACCCTTGCATGGTTTGATTACATATTCCGTTTTTTATTTTATTTTATTTCCTCCCAAGACGATCGCGCGTCTTCATGTCTAATTTTAAAGAAATACTTACTCCATCCCCTTTAGCTCCCCCCAACGTAACATGATACTATTGTTTACTTCCTGGGAATGCGTACCCACTCCCTTGGAATCTGACGCTCTAGTTTTCCATATACAGGCCCTTTTCGGGCTATTTAATCACTTTCGGGTCGACATCACGTGTCCGCACCCGGAACCAACTTTGCGGGACCACCCTTCCTGCAGATTCTTCCTCGCTACTCGGGTAAGCTGTACTAGTTGCACCGTTGTGTTTTTATGATAAGATAGTACTCTATCGCTGAAACAACCACACAGGTGGTCGAAATGATGAAGACAAATATTTGTCTTTTTTCCGATCTACCGTTCGATTCATTTTAAATGCTTATGCGAATGTCTTTTGGCCATTGGAGAAGTCGTTCTGACGGTTTGGCTCCTCTCGCCCATACATACAGCTTTTATTGATGGATAATCGTCCAACTTCTGGCCTCAACGTAGATGTGCCCTCACACTTACTTCAATTGATCGTGTGGATTTTTTCCACCCTCCTGCGGTACCGCGCTACAGAAGTGTACCCAGAGCACAAATTACTTATTTTCAAGGTGAGAGGCCAATCGTTCATACTCTAGCAATGGAAAGTATGAGCTAGTTGCACCTATGTCCTGTGAAACTAGATCTAGTCCAGTGATCGGGACCTTTATTTTCTATTACTTATTTTTGTTTTTATTACCATTTTGTCATTACCCACCTCCAGCTACATCACAGCACGAACTTTTGGTGACTCTGGATAACTCACCTAGACGTCTTTGGAAACTACTAAACCTGGTCTCGAGCGGGGCCGGGTCGGAATTATCACCGGCTAAGCGGTGAGCCTTACCATTCTTTCATAATTACCCTGCTAATTGACTCGTTCACATTCTTTAATACTGGTGTAAATTTACCTTGTCTTTTATACCTTCCAAGACCTGGTTTTTAATTGTTTTTGCCCCTTTTGTTCCTTCCTTTTGGTAACGCTACAGACCTGTTATTCAGTATCCCCTTGCAACAGGTAGGAAGCGCACCATCTTTTCACCTTTTGTTTTCTGCGCACACTTTTCTGCATTCTATATTTATAATTGGGCACTTTCCCCTCCCGCCCAGTCCTCTCCGCCACCGAGATAGCAATTTCCTTCCACACATGATCCCACTAGTTTCAATGGCGACACAGACGAACACCCGGACACACTACGACCCTTTTTTAGTCCACACTTATAGACATACACACTGGACGGCGGTATGGTGTTGTGTGCTTCCACATGATTGTTACTTCACACTTCCACAATTTCCACCTGCACCTAGCACTTGCACTGGAAATCACCACCAAAGCAACGTAATATGCATTGATATGTAACCATGAATTCCATTATGTATTTTGTATCCTCCCCAGCCCTGAGGAGTCGTGCAAGCACTGTTACAGCTTGGCGACGAAACACGTGTCGGCTGGACACCCTTCAAATAAAAGAGGAATCGTATTACCCATCGTTCTTCTTGTCTCCAAATGTGAAACTTGAACTTATATATGTCCATTGAGACATCTATTCTTTATTCTCTTGAACTGGTGTGCAATAGGTTTTGTGTTTTCATAGCCTGACCTCATGGCTGGAATAGAAGGGTGTTTAAGGCACTTCTCATGTGCAAAACACATCCCCAAACTTTTTTTTGCCACATACAATAGTGGCGAATGTGTCATGACACTTAGCGTGACCCCGTGTAATGTTGCAACAAATCACGAATATCACCAACAGTTTTAAAAAGTATGTTCACAGACTCATTCAAGCACTAATGCATTCTCTCTCATCACTCACTATGAACTGCCAAATCAACGCAGTGTCCTCTGCCTGCTTTGAAAGACATTCAGATGGATCCCCACAGAATCCATAAAGATGGTCACCCACATCCTCAACGCCAGCAGACTCAGCTACAGCAGCGCACTCTACACCATCATCACCCAGAAACAGTGCAAGAAACTACAGAACGTCCAAAACACTGCAGCCAGACTAGTCCTCAACACCCCCCACAGCAGCCACATCACGCAACACCTCTGACAATTAATCGGGCACCTCTACACAACGAAGAAGCATCATACCTGAACCACCGCTTCACATTCTACGTACCGGCCAGACAACCCTGATCCTTCCAATTCGCCCTCGGCTCTGTCCCCAGGATCATCAAGACCAGAACCAGAGGAAGGTCATTCTCCCACCTCGCAGCCAAGACCTGGAACACATTCACCTCAGGTGATGCTGACCGAATTCTTGTAGGACCTCAATACCTGGCTCTTCGAATGATCCTCCACCCAATCCAATCAGCAGCCCCCCTCCCCAGCGCCTTGAGACACTCATGGGTGAGTAGCTGCACTTTACAAGTCCCTGATTGATTGATTGACAGAGACTCATACACTCTCACATCCACTCACAGACCCACTCAGACACTCATGTACCCCCTTACAGACCCACTCAGGGACCCGTACACTGACTCACAGACCCACTCAGAGACTCACAAACCCACTCACAGACCCACTCAGAGGCTCATACGCCTACTTACAGACCCACTCAGAGATTCATTCACTCACTCAGAAGCCTACTCAGAGACTCATGTACCCACTCAGAGACTCACATGCCTACTCACAGACCCGCTCAGGCACTGGTGCCACCACTAACGGACCCACTCACAAACTCATGCACTCACTCACAGACCTACTCACACACTCATTCATTCACTCACACAGCCTCTCAGAGACTCCCACTCCCACTCAGGTACTCATGCACCCACTCACAGACCCATTCAGACACTCACACACCCACATACAGACCCACTCAGACACTCATGCACCCATTCACAGATCTACTCCGGCACTCATGCGCCCACTCACAGACCCATACAGATATTCACACACTCACTCAGAGACCCACTCATAGACTGATGCAGACACTGACAGACCCACACAGACACTGACATACGCACTAACAGATACACTCTCACACCCAGTCAGAGACCCACTCAGGGACTCATGCACACACTCACAGATCCTCATAGACACGTATCCACTCAGACATCCACTCAGAGACTTAAGCACCCATTCATAAAACCACTCAGGGACTCATGCATCCACTCATAGACCAATTCAAAGACTCACATACTCACTCACTCAAATTGTCACACACTCACTCACAGACCTACTCAGAGACTCAGCACCCACTCACAGACCCACTCAAAGATTCACATACCCACTCAGAGACCCACTCAGACGCTCACATACCCACTCACAGACAAACTAAGACACTCTTTCAACCAGTCACAGACCTATTCAAACACTAAAACACCCAGTTGGTCACTGATATAGTTGTAAATTTTAAATGTGCTGGTGTCTCTTGAATATCTGGTTTTGTTTTGTGAATTCACGGTGTACTGGTGGAAAAAGAACCCGTGTTTGGGAAACAGGGTGGCTCTGATAAAAGCTTTTGTGGTTATTGTGTGTATAAGATAACTCTGCATAAAACAGGATGCAGTTTTTCAAGGTGTTAAGAACACCCTGTTGCCCTTCTCTGTGAAGTGAACTCCATCACTTCAATAGATACCAGCCATGTCAAGGCACAACTTATTGTTGTAGATACAGCCCATGTTATGGTTTCTGAGGAATTCAGAAATAGTTTTATTGACATGTTTCCTGGCTTTGTGTATCTGTGGGCAGAACGCATTTGATCACTTCCATTTCTGCCTTTAGCATATGTTGGAGAATACCAAAAGCAGTCTGAGGGACAAGTACCATTATCTGAGGCAAGGTATCCTTCATTATGATTTCCAGTCCTACTCTAGTATGTGTGCTTAGGTCATTGCCAAAACAGTGCACAACCATCAGATCAGCGTGCTGGCAATCCTCAATGCTTTTCAACCAAAGACAGCAATTGATGCCACTTTAACCCTCTCTGGTCAATCCAAGTTATTTCCACATTAGCCAAACCCAATTCCCTGTCAAAGCCACTCTTTCTAGCACACTGTCTAGCCCAAATCACAAAGCTGTGGACCAAAATCCACACTCTAACCATTTTGGAGGCAAGGAGGAGTAGTACACAGGAGAAGGCTGGAGCTGAATGAGTCCATTTTTAAAATGAAAGGCAGTTAAAATGAAGAACAGGGCCTGGTTTAAAAAAAAACATGTTTGATTGGATGGTGTAAATATGCAGGTTGATAAAATTAGGTAGTGTCTTTAAAAGGATAAGTAGATCTGTGATTGGCTCTGGGAAAAATAAAAAAATGTAAAGTAGACTTGAATATGCTTTTAATTCTGAATAGTCAACCTGATGTTCCTTTTGAGACATATATTTTGTTTCTAGAATGTGCTGTGAACTTGTGACCTACCGGATAAGGAGAGTGTTCCAAAAGGGGGTTGGTATGGTATGGAAACTCAGCTAAGAGACAGAGGGTATTGAACAGAGTGTAGTGTTTTAGTTACAGTTAGAGTTGTTTAGACTCATTACTTAATAAGGAGTGTTTATTTTCCCAGTCAGGAGTTTCTTATGTAGTGTAGTTGTAAAGTATAAGAGTACAAAGCTAAATATGTTTTAGGACTCTCATACTTATTCGCAAATACATCACAAATTTACATAAGTCCCTTGCCGAAACTTTGCGACGAATTCGCGAATATCCCTAAAGCCCTAACAGATTAGGCTTCTTTACTGAAGTTTAAGGAAGGGTTAAAAATACTGACAATCTAAAAGTAGAATTACACAAGTAAAATATGAAAATGACATTGGTATTAGCTAACTTACGACATTATCTCTGAGAGCAAAGTTGAAAAGATTTTCATTAATGGTTGCTTTGTATGAGAGCGGTGTACCATTCTTATGTTTAGTTTTAACATATCCTGTGAGAGTACAGTGCAACTGACACCATAAAAAAAATTACTGGCCATCTAACTCAATAAACATGCATGTGATTTAGAGAGTAGTTTAAAAAAAGTTGACTGAAAAGATAAATGTGTACACGAGGTTGGTGAACGTGTGTATATATGCAAAAGTATTGAGAGTGTAAGTGGGGATTTGGGAGTGGGAGTGTGATTGATTTTATAGGTTTACGAATGGGTATGTGATTGTCTTTGTGGGTTTGTGAATGTGCATGTTAGTGTCTGTCTGGGTCTGAGAATAGGTGTGTGAGTAGTGCTTTAATAACGTGTTGCCCTGAAACTGTAGAGCATGTGTGCAGTTTTACTGCATAGTTAAATATCAATTAAACACTGCTTGCTAAGTTTTAAAGTTATGTTTTACGATGTACTAGTTACCCCTTAGGTATGGTGTAGGTAAGTCATACGGCAGAGTGTTATCTGCTTAGAAGGTAAGACAAAGCAAAACCAAAGGGGATGATGGACGGAGTGTAGAACATTGCAAGCACTCCCCCCCAGTCAACTGATCTGGGATAAATCCATCATCATTCTTTAGCTGAAGAGGGGTGAAACCCCAAAACGGGTCCTAGAATGCTTGTTTCCGGTCCAGGGAGGACCTGGCTTGGCAGTTCGAGCTGGACTGTTTCCATGAGGCACAGGGTCAAGACTGATTGCATATGGCTAGGTCTAAACTGGGGTGGCATGGTGAGCAAAAGAATTATGGATTTAAGCCAGATCTTTTGACTGGGGGTGAATGTTTTGAGTTGTTCTGCATTCCGTCCATCAATTGTGTGTCTTTTGCTTTCTTGCCCTAGGTGCGCCGGGTATGCCCAGACGTGGGTCCTGTGCTCACGGTGCCACTGGAATCAAGCTATCCTGGCTGAAGAGGGGTGAAACCCCGCAACAGGTCCTAGGATGCTTGTTTCTGGGCCAGAGGGGACCTGGCTTGGCAGTTCAGGCTAGTAGTAAAGTTAGGAACTTTCTTGAAATCCCTGGTTGGAAATCTTACCTCTTTCATTCGTGGCACCACTGACATACTCAACAATTTATAAGATGTTACATGGGATGACAACATGAAATTTGCAACTCTTAATGTAGTAGATTTATACACCTGCATTCAGAATGAGTTAGGACAACAAGCCTTGAAATATTTCCTTTTTGGTCACAGTGCCAGCCTGATGGAGCACTCTATGATGCTCATTAAGATGAGCCACTTGATTCTCACAAACAACTATTTCTTAGTTAGGAACTTTACTACTTTAAATGCCTTTTCTGAATACTGAAAGTCGTACAGTTAGGATTTTTCTCAGTTCAGTAGTAGTAAAGTTAGGAATCCTAACTTTACTACTACTAAATGCCTTTTGTGAATTCCGAAAGTCATAAAGTTAGGATTTTGTCTCAGATTACTTTTGTGAATCGGCCTCCTAATTTTAATACTCCTGAATGCTTTTTGTGAATACCAAAAGTCGTAAAGTTAGGATATTGTCTCAGATTACTGTTGTGAATCGGGCCCATTGACTGGAAGTAAAAGGGATTTGGATGAATACACCGAGACTCTTAGTAATAACTGTTATAATGTCACTTTTTAGATGTGTCACCATCCTAATCAAATCAACTATCTGGATATTGAACTATACATTTCTGATCATAGTCTCCAAAGAAGACTATTCCGCAAGGAAATGGACACTAATAATATTCTGAGAGTGGATAGTGCACATCCTCGTAATGTTACTAGTGGGATCCTTCATGGGGACATGATCAGGGTCAGAAGAAATTGTAGAGAAGACAGAGATTTCAACATTTGTATGGATAATCTGAAGGGCAGACTGAAAACTAGAGGTTATGGGGAGCAGGTACTGAATCAAGCTGAGAAAAGAGTTTGAAATATACACAGCTCTAGTACTCTAGTTAACAAAAACAAATGTAGTCAACCTGAGAGACTTAGCTTTGTTTCTACTGTCAATGAAAATCATTCCTTTTTTTCTAAAATTCTTTGCAAAAATTGGTCTCTTTTGAGGGGTGTCTCAGGATTGACAGAGATCATACATGAAATACCTAATATCACATACAGGAAGGGACCAACTATTATGGATACAATCATGAGAAACTGTCTCAAACCTGTCAGTTCTATTACTAAGAATTGGTAACCATCACAGCCAAGAGGATTTTTTACTTGCGAAAATTATATAGTATGTAGTTATGGACTAAACAAAGCCAAAACGTTCTCGTAATACACATGCACTACTTATTGTGTTAAACAGTATATTAATTGTAACACATGTTTTGTTGTGTATATCATAATGTGCAAGTGCCCCAAGATCTATGTGGGAGCACTAAGAGACAGCTGAAACTTAGAATCCAAGAACATCATAGATCGGTTTGTAATAATGATGAACAATCACCTTTAGCAAAACACATGAAAGAGATTCATCCCGGTAGTTGTAGTTTCAACTTTCATGGTATCCAAAGTGTGGATAAAGATGAAAGAGGAGGTGACAGGATTTTGAAACTGTGACAGGAGGAGACCAAATGGATTAGTTGTTTGAGTTGGGATAAAATATGGAGAATGACTTTTATTATTTTCTCTAATTGGATAGTCATTTGTGGTGCTTCTAGTTTGAAGTATGAAATAGCAACTGCATTTAGTCTTTGGATCTTTTAGGTTTGATGATTGTCTGTTTGAGGTACTAGTAATATTAGTTTTCTTTTTTTTAATAAAATAATAATTTGGAATTTCTAAGTGTTTTCTTATGGATCAGTATATGAGATACACCTCGATGAGCAGAAATGTGAAGGGAAAGGGTGTTTTTATGGCCCACCCTTAGTAATGTTAGGTAACTTTGATTGTTGTCATTCTTTGACGCGCCTTCTGGATTGGTAAAGGAGAGAAGTGGGCTGATTGGAAAATAGAGATGTATTCACATTTCTATTGGGACATTTATTTGACAGGGGTGTTTTTCCGCATAATTTGATTGTTCTTTATCCTGAGAGACCACGAAATGTATGGTATAGCCAATATTGCAATGGGTCATATGTTAAAAACAGTTACAAAGGAGATTCAACCATGTTACATATATTGTGTAAAGAGTTGTGTAAGGCGGCTCTTGTATGGTCTGATTTTTCTAATTATGTTTGAACTACACGTAAAGTTAAGTCCCTATCCAAGTCCGATGGACTTCCACATTGGGCAACTGCCGTAAGTATTGTGATTCGGCACCAGGGGAGATAAGGGAGATGTATTAGGATTGGTCGATAAGGGAAATACTACAATCTGATTGGTCACAGGATACGGATCGGTATCAAATTTATTATCCTACTCATTGATCCTATTTTTCACTATGGTCATGGCTCTGCTTGTATATTATGTTTGAATTTATGTCGGCTATTTTCGTATGATATGCGATTTTCAGAAAATGTTTTGATATGTAGTATCTGGGCAAGTAAATGACAGGTTTGTTGTGTTTGGTTAAGAAAGGAAATACCATATCCTGATTGGACACCCAATTTGACCAATGAAAACTGGCTTTCTTTGTTGGCTCATAGCGAAACCCCTTCGAAATGACGTCGATATGAATTACAACTGATTAGATAGTGAGGTTGAAGTGAACATGAACAGTAATATTATGTTTAAAGAAAATATATGGGGTTCATCTACTGTGATGGGGGATGCTGTTAGTTATTTGTTGAATGCACACAACCACTTTTACACTTGAACTCGCAATTCAGGTGGTTAAGGAACAGGTATGACAGGATTGGTCAAGATGAGTAACTCCGTAGTCTGATTGGCCAGATAATATAAATAAAAGATTGTTGAAATTCATTACTGGTAAACTTTTTTATTCGGGCTTTATATTTAATCGCTGTATAATCATTAGATAACCCCCTTTTGTGTTTTTTGAACTCATACAGCTATTTCTAATGTGGCCGATCTTGATTATTATGATTTAGTGGCATAGAAAGTAAAACCGTCATCTGGTCTTAGTTGTTTTTTTCCATCAAGCCGATTGATGCAGATAGGTTTCATGTCCTGGTGGACTGGAGTGGGAATTAGCCTTTGCAGATTTCTTTAGGTATGACGAAATCAAATTGGAATAAAACAAACTGGAACCAAGAACTTTATAGGTAGACTTGCATGCCAGAATGAGTGGAAATGAGCTACCATGTATTGCTTTATACATGATGAAGTCCGATTGGATAATATCTTTCACTAATTTCGATTGGCTATAAAGAAATCTTAAATATTGAACGCGAGTTCTGGTCATTTACATCCTGACTTTGGAAGATAGTGGTAGTCGTCCCTTTCACTCTATGGTAATAAGAGTAAGTGGCTTAGGTTTAGAAGTTTTATTTTATCATGGGGAAATTATTGGGTGAGAGGGAGTATCTAGCAAATGAACGCATTAATATTGATAATTTTTGTGGTGCTGTATAATCAGGTTTATTCGTGTAAAAATGATTTCTTGGCTACATGAAATCTAATTGATACGGTGGTGGCATTGGTTATATTTTGATTTCATAGCACATTTATATCGATATTTCTGTGGTGCTTTCCATTCTGGAGTATTTGGGTAAACACGGTCTATTGGCTGTGTATAGCGCAAGACATTTTCGAGATAAGATACATCAGGATCCTGGTGATAAATTAAAGTGAGTGGTCGGGAGAAAGGAGATGTTTTCTTTGGAATTAATATCCTAAGAGTGACCCAATATTTAGATTTAGCTCTTATCTATCCTAATCAAATATTGTGCCTCAAAATGGAATTTGATGAATTTATGCAAGCACCATTACTAATATGCAGAGCTTTTTTCCTGAGGTAAGGAGAGATTTAGCTATTAGGGCATAGGAAAAACCAGACTCATTATATGCTGGTCTTGTGTAGATCATTTAAGGTTTTATTTAGATTTGAATTGAATTAAATGAAATACTTGGTTAATATGTATAGATACATTATAAAATAAGTATAACACGGGCAAGTGATATCTTAAAGCTGTATGTAGGACATATGTTGAGTGGTGGAGTCACGGTGTATTTGTATTTATTTCCTTTTTGTATATACAAGATTAACGTGAAGGTGTTTGTAATATATGTACATATTTTGCTAATTATTGTAACAATGTTTGTATATTTTTATAATTTTTTCAGCCCTGATGAAGTCCACATAGGATGAAGCCCGTTGGATGGGCTGAGCATTTGTGTGTATCAGCAAAAGAATAAAAATAAATCAAGAAGTGTTCAATACAAAACATGTGGCTCCTGTGCATGATTAATGATGACTCCAGCTGATTCAGGTTGGACTGATTATAGATATTGTGGATACTAATTGTGATGTTTTGATGTTATCAACAATGGAAATATTGAACAAGGACTGATTTGATTATGATAATCCAATACTTATCTTTAATAATATCATATGCTTAGATAACAGATGCTTATGCTCTATCTTTGTTAATAGGCTTTTCTATGTTGTGATTCTTTGGCAGTAAGATCACAATCAGTTTAGCGTCTATATTCACATTACTAAAAATATGGATAAGCACTAGTGCGACGTCCTTGTAGCCCTATTACCTGTTTTCTCTTTTGTAAGGTAAGACATATACTTTGATGTTTTAGTGAGATATATGCACACTTCCGCACCCAGATGTCCAGCTATACATCCAGTGCACAACCCATTCTGAAACTCACATACGTATTAACAAAACCATAGAGGCACTTACCCACCCAACCACTGCAACAGAGAAAGAGATAGTTACACATTCAGTCAGACGCCCATATAGCACTTATGTATCCAGCAGGAAAAGAGCCAGTTGCACACACAGTTATATACCCTGATGCTCAGTAAGACAGCCAGTAAGCAATCCATACAGCCAGTTACGCACACATATAGAGACTCATATAAATACTAAGACAGCTAGTCATATAATGACATAGTCACTTACACAACCAGTGACACACCCCGAGAAGGATTTAAACACTAATTTGGATATGTACTGAAGTGCTGATATTCTTAATCACTCATGCAGAGAAGTAGCTACTTAAACATGTGCTGGGCCTGCTACTGCAGAGCCTGTGTGTTCAGCATTACTGCTAAGTCGCATTGGCATTTAAGTCTCCTTGCCAAGCTAGACACTTCCCTTCTACTACATATATGTCACACCTAAGGTAAGGTGCACATAGGCCATACAACAGGGTGCTATGAGCTTAAAAGAGATGTATACTTTGATGTTTTAGTGAGTCACATGCACACTTTCACACCCATCTGTCCAGCTAAACATCCAATGTCCCACCCGTAATGCAACTCACTATATTTACAAAACCATTGAGGCACTCACCCACCCACCCACTCAGACAGAGACAGAGTTAGTTCCACATTCAGTCAGATATCCATACAGCACTTATGTATTCAGCAGAAACAGAGCCAGTTGCACACACAGTTATACCCTAAATACTCAGTAATACAACCAGTAAGCAATCCATACATCCAGTTACATACACATTTACAGACCTATGGCGATACTAAGAGAGCTAGTCATGTGAAGAAACAAGGTATTGGTGGTCTAAACAGTAGCACATCCATTCTAAAAAATGCTGGGGGTTGATCTAAATTTAACATTGATTGTGCCCCTCAAGGTAACAAATAGAAACACCCCACTACCAAGGATGTTGCCCAACGGGAGTTCAGCCGAAATCCCGTATTTATGCTAATTCAATAAACGATTGTACTTTGGCACTCTGAAAATTTTAATTCTCTATTTTTTCAAGTCTTGGGCTTAATGCCCCAAAGAAAGAGTGGAATATCACAAATACCAACTCACTGAAAATATCAACCAGAAGACATAAGTAGCACAGAAATCTGTGTTTAATACAAGATGATGCAATATGTTCTGTCTCACTGATAAGTGACAATCGAAAAATTAGAGTTCACACATACCCATAGAGATACTAAGACAGTCATATACTAACCAATATATGTACTTACACATCCAGTGAGACTCCTACAGAGGGACTAATAAACTTACTGACATATGTACTCAAGTACTGACACTCTTAGTCAACCAACTACACAAGTAGCCCTTTAAACATGTCTCAGGCCCGCTACTGCAGAGCTTCTGTGTGCAGTTTCTGTCATGTTGACTTAGCATTTAAAACACCTTGTCAAGCTTTAAACTCCCCTTCCACTAGATAGAAGTCATTCCTAGGGTAGGCTGTAGATAGGCTATAGGGCAGGGTGCTTTGTGGTTAAAAGGTAAGATATGTACTTTGAAGTTTCAGAGTTACATGCCCACTTATAGAACCATACACCCAGGTATACATCCAGTCTCCCACCCATACTGTTACTCATATACCTATCTACAAATGTATAGAGCCACTCAGACAGCCAGTCAGAAAGCGACAGAGGCTCGCTCATGCATACACTGACATACCAAGATACATACTTATATGTATACACTAACACACCCAGACACACACTCATACATGCACTGACACATCCAGGCACACACTCATTCAAACACTGACATATCAACAATGCAAACAAGTAGCCCTATAAACATGTGCTGGGAATGCTACTACAGAGCGTGTGTATGCTGTTAAGTACAAGTTGAGTAGGCATTTTAAAATTGCTTGCCAAGGCTTAAACTCCTTTTTATGTAGGAAGGCGTACAGTGATGCATAGATTGACACACCCAAATACACACTGATGCATAGCTAAGAACACACTCATGCATACACTACCATACCCAGGCACACACGCATTCCTATACTGACACACCCAGACACATTCTCATGCATATGCTAAGACAGACAGGCAAACACTCATGCATACTCTAACACACAGGTACGTAGTGATACATACACTAACACACCCAATAGCACACTGAGCCATTGAGCAAGAAACCTGGGAACACATTGATTGATATGCTCACACACCCATGTAGACAGTGATACAGAATCTGGCTCACACAGAGGCACTGGTATATACACATACACACCCAAGCAGACAGTAATGGATAAAATGACACATCCAG
Source organism: Lissotriton helveticus (assembly GCF_964261635.1). Taxonomy (NCBI): domain Eukaryota; kingdom Metazoa; phylum Chordata; class Amphibia; order Caudata; family Salamandridae; genus Lissotriton; species Lissotriton helveticus. The sequence goes on along the minus strand of NC_136067.1, from coordinate 1,782,673,216 downwards.
GGACACACTTATGTAGACACTAAAACACCAAATGGCACACTTATGCATACACTGACACACCAACTCACACACAGTTCCATACAGTATCGCACCCAGGCACACATGCATGCATACACAGACACACCCAGTGACACACTGCTGCATAGGCTGAAAGATCCAGGCACACACTGATCCATATGCTGATACACCGAGGCGCACACTGATGCATACAGTGATACACCCAGTCACACACTGATGCATATGGTACATAGGCAGGCACACACTGATTTAAATGTGTTTACTAAGTAATTTAATGCTATAGTATGAAAAGCTAAATGTTTTGATTTGTTTTGTTTTTCTCCAGATATCTGCTTCTACTTATGAACAGACTTACAATATAAAGAAAAACAGAAAGAAAAAAAAGAAGAAAGGATACAATCTCCTTACAGCAGAGAAACTAAAGGGGTAAAATGTACACAATGTGGTGCAAGAGAAAAGAGCTGCTGGTAAGAAAACAAACAAGTTTCTTAAAATAGTATGTGGGAAACTGCAAAGTAAGCCAGTTAATAAAAAGGAGGTTCAAAATGAACTGAGAAAGGAAAAAAACTAAGTGTCATTAAGAGAAAAAATCGTATAAGAAAGCAGATTGTTTAACAATAAAACAGAGCTAATTTTAGGAAATTGGAGTCAGAATGTTCTGTGGTAGTGTAGTAGTGTAATTCAGAATCTCATATGAACTATAAAACAGTATGAAAGAAGAAGAGAAGTAGTCAAACAAAAGGAGCGTGTTGAGGCTGTAGTTGATAAGCCAATTGCCCTGAAGAGGAAGCTATTTATTTTGATTCTGAGCAGAATGAGAACACTGGATAAAACAGTGTTGTCTATGAATAGATGCAGCCAAAACAAAGACTTGTGGTTAGAAGTAATTAAAAAAAAAATCAAAGGTGAATGAAAGTATACATCCAGTACTGAGTCTTTCTTTAATGAAGAAAGCTATTTTCAAGAGAACATATTAGTACATGCAGTTGAAACAACTGGTTGATGCTATCAACTTAAAGATGGTACTGAATTTCCAAGAGGAGATTGTTCCTAGGACTGTTGAGGAATTAATAGCTGAAGAGGTACAAGGAAGACATAGACAAGCCACATTATGCAAATGGAGCTGTATTAGTATTTGCAGCGTTCGTCCAGGTCTACTTGATTTATTTAGAACTTTCCTTTGCTAGTTTCCATTTTGAAGTCTAAAACAGAAAATTGCAATTTTGCACAGATTAGATCCATGCAAATTTAAGAAGTATAGTAATTTACAGGAACGTTCACTAACATGTCTATCAAAGAAACTGTGCCAAATCACTTTTTGTCACTTTAGAATGTTAGCTGTTCCTCACTCTAGAGTGCAAACTTTAGTTTGTGGACTTTACTATGTGAAAACTCCTGCCCTATGTTTAGGGTAAATCGATACAGCTCTTTTAAATGGTACAGAAGCAAAGGTAGAAAAGGTTTGTGAAGATGGTCCGTTTTGTTTCTTTGGCCCAGAACAAGAGTCTAGGGAAAATGAGGAATTGGTATGTGCAGGTGTAGAGGAACAGGACACATGTATTAGTATTGCTAACTTTACACATGAGATTACAAAGTTTAACACAGTTTCTTCAGCGAAACCAAACTGTGTTTGTATTTATTGTCGACGCACTCACTACAACAATCAAACTTTTTTAAAACATCTTTTTATTGAAAATCAGTTCAGCATGCAATGACCATAATTGGTGTATCACTTGCAATATAGGCATCATAGAAGGACATGCCAGTTGGATAACCTGAGAGGACAATGACAAATACATTGATAAGCAGAACATTAGGACAAAACCCCATAAGTAATCTAGGCGCAATTCTTGAGGGGGCTATCATCATGCAAACGAGAGACTCACTTTCCCCTGAAAGTGCGCCAGGCACCCCAGACCTTCTCCCATTTCTTCAGGTAACCTTGACTCTGGTTCACCATGTATTCAGCCCATTGACACCAATCCAGATCAGTTTCCCAGTCTGTAGCTCACGGTGGCCCATTACACCCGATGCCAACGAAATCCATATCTTTTGTTATTTAGGCCACTCCTCTTCACCACTTATACACACAAGGTGCCATCTAGTCATGAGTAGCACATTGAGTCCAGTGACTTGGGTCATTATATGTACCACTCTCTTCCAATAATGCTGAATTTCCATGCACTCCCAGAGTATGTAGGAAAAGGACCCAGTCATCCCACAATCTCTGGAACATAGGGCAGTGTCCCACATTTCAAGGTGATGCAGTAGTGTTCGGGAAAAGTAGGACCTAAGGAGTATGTGCAGCCGAATTAAACAGAAGCAGGCACATATAGCAATCTCCATGGGTCTGTTGTGCCTCCACCCAGTCCTCATCATCTATAAGACCAATAACTCCCTCCCACACTTCTCCCAGCTTCAGCAGGGGATAAGGGGAATTGTTTATTAATTTCTGATAGGTCGAGGAGATGACCCTATCTACCACTGGGTCTAGGAGCAGCGGATCCTCCAGGGAAGAAGTTTCGGGTGATTGCTTGCCCTCAATATGTGACGCCGCAGGGCTTGTCCCAATTGCATATATTTAAAGTATTCTGCCATCTCATATTCCTGTGGAATCATGAAAGATACCAGGGCTTGTCCTCTCCACACATCCCCAAGGTACTCAATGCCTAGTAGTTCCCACTGGAAAAGTCACTTCAAACCGCCTACTTCCAAGAAGAGGTCAATGTACCATAACAGGGTCTGATCCGTTAATTTGCCCCTCATCCCAGGTGTTTATTGGCTTCAGGCCATCACCACTGTTTGTGTGTGACTCAGTGGCACACCTTCCCTCCTCCTTTTATAGGGCAGAGGCAAATAGCCCCAAATGCCCATTGACTCTCAATCCGCCCGGTAAACTAGCTCAGCTCAGTCGCAAACACCCAATCATTTATGACTATCAGCAGCGTTGACCCCATAGTACATACATATGGCTGGGACTGCTAGCCCCACTTCATACCCTCCTCACTGCAACTTATCACTGATCGCAATCAGTTAGGTACAGCTTTGGCCAATACCGTTGCCTCTAGATTCAATAGCAAAACAGGCCCATACAAACTACAGGCCTTAGGCGACTGACCCATATTAGAGATGACCACAGTGATAGTGGTTTGATGATTTAATGGAAGGCACCACTCTTCTCTGGCCACAGTGAGTATATCCAATATATGCCCCGCTGCCTTATTTGTCAAACACTTGTAGAGTTCCACTGGCAAGCCATTAGGTTCTGCTGCCTTCCTGCACTACAAGTTCCTAATGGTGCGTCGGAGCTCCTCCACTGTTAAGTCCTTGTCCAGCATTTCTCTGTCCTCGTCTGGAAGAGTCGGAAGAGAAAGGTGTCTCAGAAGGTCAACACAGTCCTCCTCAAACTGTGCAACTGCAAACATGCATATTTCCTCATAGTAGGCAGCAAATACCTCTTCTTTCGCTGCCCCAGATGTGTAGGCCCCCCCCTGCATCTTAAATGTCTAAGACTCAATTTCTCCCATCTACCATGTCTAGCCAGGCTACTAACTTGCTGACCTTATCACAAACATCATATAGTTTATGCTGTGTGGCAAGAACATATATTCGAGGTTAATTTTCCGCAAACTCCTTTAGTTTGTGTTGTTTAAGGCAGAGCTGATGATGGAGTAGAAGGTCAAAGTCTTCTCTTTCCAGAATCTGAGATTCTAAGGCCAGGATCTGTCATTCTAACTCCTCATATTGTAACTTCTGTTCCTTCTTCTTCCCACTGATCATGGCATGTACGTGGATGTGGAGGGCAGCCTTGAAGGCCTCCCGAAGGACGTAGGCTGACTCAATCGACTGTATCTAACTCAGGATCCATTATCGTGTTCAAGTATCCTCCTATAATAGGAATTCCTGAAGGCATCTCCATTAACAGGGAACCAAGTGCATGGAGGATCTCTTCGTGAAGACACAGTGGTACATAGACTGAATGAATATTAAGCATGTGGCCTTCCCACATACCTGTATGTGCCACAAATCACCCGAGTTGGTTCATGTGTGACGAGGACTATATGGCACTGAGGTTTTAATCAATATACCTGTGCCCCTGGAGCTAGTAGTAAAACCTGCATGTTCCAGCAGGGTATAACCAAAGTAATCTAAGGCCTTATAATGGTTACTTATAATCAATTGTGGAGGGAGAAGGAAAGTGTGATCCATTCAGCTTTCTTGTTCATAGTATTTATAATCAAATGAAAAGGGATCACTTGTCCTGCTTTAACCTGGGTTTGTAGGTAGCGTACTTCTGTCCCAATTAAAAAAACCCTCATGCACGCGTCTGATGTTAAGCGAGAGCGGTATATCTTGATTCTCCGCTTTTTAGACTCGTGTGTGCATAATCATGGGGTTAGTGGTTTATGCACCCTCCACCAGGAGGAAAACCCTTGATTACAGCAGTAGTGATTAGTGATAGGGAAGTGTTGTGCCGTGAAAGAGTAAAAAGGCTTGTATACCCTGTATCTCCGATTTTAAAAAAACAGGGTGCAAGACTATTAAAATTGTGGGTGTGTGTATTGAGACAATTGAGGTATCTCACACACTGGTATTCATTGTTCTAAAAAGGTCGACATGTTTCAGCCCTGATTCAGCAGCAATGGTCGGTTGGGCTTTCTTCAGGACCAAGTGAAGATACAGACCAAGGGCGTCTCTGTGATGGTGATAACACTAGAACAGGATTGTATGTTCAGATGTAGTGAATGGTGAAGGGCATATTAGTCCTTCTCTATTGGTGGTCCCGTAGGTACCTGTAATGAGTAAACAAATGTGAAAAAACAAGGGTATTGGGGGTTCTCTGTGTAGGACAAACACAAACATAAAGCTGATTTTGCTAAAAATTGCTGTATTTCTTTGTATAGCAACTAGAAAATGGCAATACTTTTCGTTCCACACACCACTGTCTTTTTAGGTCAACTCACTCATACCTTTCGCAAAAACACAGGTGTGTTGGTCAGCTTGGCAAAATTCACACTTATTCTGTGACCGTTATTCATTGTAAAAATGTATTTTTTTTTTTATTTTTTTATATTAATCCGTATCATCTGTATTTATTCATTTTCACACTGAGGATTAATGCAGTCGTTTTCCCTTTTTACACGGGCAGTATCTATATGGTAGTATGTGCTCAATTAGCTCAGGAGCTAAAACGTGTCTCCTCTATTTGGTAATACTTGGAACGTCTTTCTCTTCCTCTTTGTTAGAAGATTCTGTATTAAACGTGTAACAGGTTTACCAAATGGTATCTCAAATGCCCCATAAGCGACTAACACACTCATTAGTGCAGCCCCTTTCTTATCTGGTTGTAGATAAGACCCCAGTATTGGTTATCGGCTTAATATGTAGAAAATAACCGCGTTATACGGGACACTGAAAACACACTCGTAATTGGCACAGTAACGTTTTACCTTAAAACGGTCCGTGGCGTGCTGTCCACGGAGCCCTCGATGGTCTAAGGAGCCTTCTACAAATAAGCGATACCAAAAAGAGGTTTTGTTTAGAGATTTGAAGACTTTACGGTTTTGTAGCAGTCTCTCAAAAGTGCCCCCGTGCTACCTGCGGTCCTGTCAGTACTGTGCTGACTCTGCCATCGGAGTCCCGGTTCCATGGCTAGGTTTCCGGGTCACGTTTAACAAATGTTGGTATGGAAACGGAAAAAAGACTGTTTCTTATGCCGAATGTCCCAAATTGATTAAAATAGTAGGGGGACGTGGTAATAAATCTATTGGTATTAAAAACCTCAGCCTCACAATTCATAGTGCGTTATTTTGGTATTTGGCTCTCATGATGAAATAAAATTGAAGATTGGAAAAAGTTGAAAAAAAGGGGGGGCTTTTTTGCCGAGTGTCTCGAATTATTTAAGATAGACACAGGGGACGTGGTAGTAATTCTGTTAATGTTGAAAACATACGTCAACATTGCCCTCACAATTCATTGTGCATTTTTTGGTGTTTAGCTCGCATGGAGATATGTATTGGACATGTGATTCTCATATCATATTGCACCTAACAAGGTTTCATTAATTTGTGAGGGAGAGAAGAAAAATAAGTGTGTACAGTCTGTGATTTACAGTTAAAGGGATGTTTTTCAGATGCTACATATGTAATAATATATTGGCTGCATGTACTTCAGAGGCAGTGTTGTTAACAGTCTAAAGGAACTCAATTCTGTTTAGTGGCAGAATTAACATCTGTTAAGGCTGTGCCAGGGGATATTGTCATTTAGCCCTTCGCTATCTGTCTTCAATCTGTCCACCCACCATTGTTCTTTTTCGAACAAGACTTTTTTGGCATTGTGACCTTTATTTACTAGGGTCTCCAATACTATCCATTGTAGATCACCAGTGGTATGTCCTGCTTCAATGTAGTGAGTGGCCATTTTTGTGGTTCCTTTTCTGCATTTTATGTTGCTTCGATGTTCTCCTATACGTAATTTCACCTTCCTGCAGGTCATGCCAATATAACGTTTCTTACATGGACATGTAATCATGTATATGACATGGCTTGTATTGCAATTCGTGTGATAATGGATTGTCCATGTCAGGTTTGGCAATAGTTTGATTTTTTTTGTTGGTTTTGTGAGTCCACACACGGAGCATGACCCGCAAGGGAAATGTCCTGTCACTGGTTGCAGGTCCCAGAGTTGAGGAACTTGAGTTTTTTTCTCTATTGGTCTGGTATGGACCAGCAGGTTTTTGAGGTTACGTGTCCTTCTGTTGGCAAAGCGTGGTTTACGCCACTTAATGTTGGCTGAAGTGACAATTTTCCAATTTTTGTTAATGATCTTCTTTAGATCATTTTGGGCAGAGCTGTACGTAGTCACACATGTCAACAGGTCTTTTTCTTGTTGTCTTTCCCTAGGTTCCAACAGACTGTCTCTATTTTCATTTCGTGCTCTTTTCTTGCATTTGTTGATGATTTTCTGTGGGTAATCACAATCTTTTAATTTACCACACAGGTCTTCAGCTTGTTTTTTATATTCTCCAGTTGTGCTACAATTTCTACGTAGCCTCAAAAATTGGCTGTAAGGTAAATTAAAAGATCGTGATTACCCACAGAAAATCATCAACAAATGCAAGAAAAGAGCACGAAATCAAAATAGAGACAGTCTGTTGGAACCTACGGAAAGACAACAAGAAAAAGACCTGTTGACATGTGTGACTACGTACAGCTCTTCCCAAAATGATCTAAAGAAGATCATTAACAAAAATTGGGAAAATTGTCACTTCAGCCAACATTAAGTGGCCTAAACCACGCTTTGCCAACAGAAGGACACGTAACCTCAAAGACCTGCTGGTCCATACCAGACCAATAGAGAAAAAAACTCAAGTCCCTCGACTCTGGGACCTGCAACCAGTGACAAGACATTTCCCTTGCGGGTCGTGCTCCGTGTGTGGACTCATAAAACCAACAAAAGAAATCAAACTATTGCCAAACCTGACATGGACAATCCACAATCACACGAATTGCAATACAAGCCATGTCATATACATGATTACATGTCCATGTAACAAATGTTATATTGGCATGACCTGCAGGAAGGTGTAATTACGTATAGGAGAACATCGAAGCAACATAAAATGCAGAAAAGGAACCACAAAAATGGCCACTCACTACATTGAAGCAGGACATACCACTGGTGATCTACAATGGATAGTATTGGAGACCCTAGTAATTAAGGGTCACAATGCCGAAAAAGTCTTGTTCGAAAAATAACAACGGTGGGTGGGTGGACAGATTGAAGACAGATAGCGAAGGGCTAAATTACAATATCCCCTGGCACAGCCTTAACAGATGTTAATTTTGCCACTAAACATAATTGAGTTCCTTTAGACTGTTAACAACACTGCCTCTGAAGTACATGCAGCCAATATATTAATACATATGTACCATCTGAAAAACATCCCTTTAACTGTAAATCACAGACTGTACACACTTATACTTCTTCTCTCCCTCACAAATGAATGAAACCTTGTTAGGTGCAATATGATATGAGAATCACATGTCCAATACATATCGCCATGCGAGCTAAACACCAAAAAATGCACAATGAATTGTGGGGGCAATGTTGACTTATGTTTTCAACATTAACAGAATTACTACCACGTCCCCTGTGTCTATCTTAAATAATTCAAGACACTCGGCAAAAAAGCCCCCCCTTTTGTTTTTTAACTTTTTCCAATCTTCAATTTTATTTCATCATGAGAGCCAAATACCAGAATAACGCACTATGAATTGTGAGGCTAAGGTTTTTAATACCAATAGATTTACTACCACGTCCCCCTACTATTTTAATCAATTCGGGCCATTCGGCTTAAGAAACAGTCTTTTTTCTGTTTCCATACCAACATTTGTTAAACGTAACCCGGAAACCGAGCCATGGAACCGAGACCCCGATGGCAGAGTCAGCACAGTACTGACAGGACCGCAGGTAGCACGGGGGCACTTTTGAGAGACCGAGAGACTGCTAAAAAAACGTAAAGTATTCAAATCTCTAAACAAAACCTCATTTTGGTATCGCTTATTTGTAGAAGGCTCCTTAGACCATCGAGGGCTCCGTGGACAGCACGCCACGGACCGTTTTAAGGTAAAACGTTACTGTGCCAATTGCGAGTGTGCTTTCAGGGTCCCGTATAACGCGGTTATTTTCTACATATTAAGCCGATAACCAATACGGGGGTCTTATCTACAACCAGATAAGAAAGGGGCTGCACTAATGAGTGTGTTAGTCGCTTATGGGGCATTTGAGATACCATTTGGTAAACCTGTTACACGTTTAATACTGAATCTTTTAACAAAGAGAAAGAGAAAGACGTTCCAAGTATTACCAAATAGAGGAGACACATTTTAGCTCCTGAGCTAATTGAGCACATACTACCATATAGCTACTGCCCGTGTAAAAAGGGAAAACGACTGCATTAATCCTCAGTGTGAAAATGAATAAATACAGATGATACTGATTATTAAAAAAAAAAAAAAATACATTTTTACAATGAATAACGGTCACAGAATAAGTGTGAATTTTGCCAAGCACACCAACACACCTGTGTTTTTGCAAAAGGTATGAGTGAGTTGACCTAAAAAGACAGTGGTGTGTGGAACGAAAAGTATTGACATTTTCTAGTTGCTATACAAAGAAGTTCAGCAATTTTTAGCAAAATCAACTTTATGTGTGTGTTTGTCCTACACAGTGAACCACCAATACCCTTGTTTTTTCACGTTTGTTTACTCATTACAGGAACCTACGGGACCACCAATAGAGAAGGACTAATATGCCCTTCACCACCATTCACTACATCTGAACATACAATCCTGTTCTAGTGTTATCACCATCACAGAGACGCCCTTGGTCTCTATCTTCACTTGGTCCTGAAGAAAGCCCAACCGACGCTTGCTGGTGAATCAGGGCTGAAACATGTCGACCTTTTTAGAACAATGAATACCAGTGTGTGAGATACCTCAATTGTCTCAATACACACACCCATAATTTTAATAGTCTCGCACCCTGTTTTATTAAAATCTGAGATACAGGGTATACGAGCCTTTTTACTCTTTCACGGCACAACACTTCCCTATCAATAATCACTACTGCTGTAAACAAGGGTTTTCCTCCTGGTGGAGGGTGCATAAACCACTAACCCCATGATTATGCACACACGAGTCTAAAAAGCAGAGAATCAAGATATACCGCTTTAGCTTAACATCAGACGCGTGCATGAGGGTTTTTTAATTGGGACAGAAGTACGCTACCTGCAAACCCAGGTTAAAGCAGGACAAGTGATCCCTTCTCATTTGATTATAAATACTTATAATGGTTACCCCTCAAATGGGTCTCTTGCAGGAGACCTACGTTCAGAGCATGGCGATGGAGATATTGGAGCTCTACAGTGCATTTGATTTTGTTACTGAGGCCATTGACATTCCATGCCTAGATCTTTAAGGTCAACCATGCATGACCTCCCATAATAAGCGGTGTCATGCATATTTTTGTTCCTGTGTATGGTGGGGGACTGTCCATACCTCATCCACCCAGTATGTCCCAAGTCCCCTCCCTCTTGTATCTACTCCCTCTGAGCCTTTGGAAAAGAAAATGTAAAATACAACCAAACAACAATATATCTGAAGTCCCAAACTAAATAACCCCCCCACCCTGCCACCCTGCACAGTAGGCTCAGAACTGCCCAACAACCTAATGGTAACATGCAACTACCTAGGGTTGGCCGGCACTGCCTCATTGGGCGGGACTGAAACAAATATTGCATGCAGTATTTGTTATGAATGGGTGTTAGAAGGGATAAAGGCGCTCATATGCCAGTCACAACAGTTTTTATGTCAAAGGTTATATCTAGTCGTGCTCTCAAAATGGGGGTGGTACACCCAGCACCCCCAATTGCAATCCTAGGATTGACCAACAAAACTTGATAGTATGAGGCACAAGCAATATAGCCAAAGTATTAGTATAAAAGTAATTTAAAAAAATAAGCAGAACATCTTTTCTTGTAGATTTATTTTCGGGCACTTCAACCTCTTTTTAGAACTTTAACCAACACGTGTTTCTTCGTATTGGGGTATCCTTAATTTTCCAACTAGTGATCAGGTTGAATACTTAGCCATAACATTTGATCAGATTAATGGCAAGAGGCAGATTGGCTGATGTGTAGTACGTTTTTTGTCCCCTTGATTGTTCTCTTCAGATATGGCTGAAATATGACAAAAGGGGGAAGGAACGGCTATAGAGGGCTTTATCCAAACATCCAACACCAAGTATTTCTGCATGCTAAGCAATCCAGCAAAGGAAAGAAAAGGCTTTAAGGATGCTGCTCACCCCACCAAATCTTAAAAGGGTGTGGCATGGGCCATACATGCTTCTGTAGAAATATGATTGCCATGGTGGGTTGGTCACTGAACATGCTACTCACAAACAAATGTTCCAATCATGCTTGCATACTATAAGTTTCATCCTCCCAGCTCTCATAGGTTTATGTTGGATGGCTAGCCTTCGCTCCTGCCCCTAGACCTTCCTATTTATTTTGTTCTGAAGGTATGTTTGCCCTTCTCCACGCCTGCCATTTATTCCTCACACAATTGTGCACCTCTCAGAATGGAATTATTTACCAACCTATTCCCTTACCCACCTCATGACCCTAAAAACACCTTTTACTTTTTTCAGTGTTGGACCTCATCCCTGGTATTACTCACCTGTCTTCATTCCTGTTCTCTTCTGCATCTTTTGGTTATTTATTACGCTAAAGGCTTAGTGTATGCTTTACTTGTTTTTAGGCATTTTGCATTTTGTGGCTTCCTTGATGAAGGCGCTTGGGTCACCGAAACGCCCGTAGACTCGATTTCACAAAGATCTATCCATGATCGAAGTCACTCTTTTTGTCTCTCAGCAGGGATACATTCACTGGGGCAAGTAATGTTTCCTTTCTTTGCTGACTGAGCGATTGATATACTTACTTTTGTTAATCATTTTTAATGCAGTATGGGATTTTATTTAAAAATGTTTTCATAATTGAAACTATTGTATTCAAAATATCAAATATTATCAGGTCATCTTTTGACATTACATTAATTATCTTTGATCATGTTGCCTTTATCCAAATGAGGGGCAATTGGATTAGGAAGCATGTTGTTTTTAATCTGTCATGTAACTAAACAGACAGAGTTTATCATAGATTTTTTTATATTTTATAAAAATAAAAGCATTTTATGAGCTATGTTCAGTTGCACACTTAGCCTTTTTTGAGTTTCATTTAACAATTATCACATGTATTATTAAGTAGAACTGTAGTTGCCTAGGGATTTGATTTGCACAATTCTAAAAACACCCTTACCATCCCATACCCTTAACTGCCCCCTAAACCCTAAAAAGATGCTTGCCACCGTATGCCTTCACTTACCTGCAAACCCTGAAAATACCCTTACCACCCTATGCCCTTTCCTACCCAATAACCCGTGCCCCCCATTCTCCTATCCACCCCAGACCCTAAAAACACCTATAGCACCCTATGCCGTTAACCACCCCTAAACCCTAAAAACACCATTACCACCCTCTGCCCTTACCCACCCTTAAACCCTAAAAGCACTCTTGCCACCCTATGTTCTTACCTATCTGTAAACTGTAAATACCCCTTCACCAACCTATTCAGTCAGTCAATCAAGTTTATTGTGTGAATAATTGAAAATCTTTACAATGTCTGAATCATATAAAAGCAAATGCATTTAAGCTCAAATGAACAGATAGTTAAAATATAGTGAAACAGCAGTGTGTGCCTTACTACCCCTAATCCCTAAAAACACCCTTACCACCATAAAGACTTATCCACCCCAAAACCTAAAAACATCCTTAGCACCCTGTTCCCTTACACACCAATAAACCCTAAAAACACCCTTACCGCCCTATGAGCTAACCTATCCCAAAATCCTAAAAATGTCCTTACCACCGTAAGCCCTTACCCACCTCTAAACTCTGAAATCACCCTTACCACCCTATACCCTTGACCACCCTTAAACCCTAAAAATACCCTTGCCCACCCCATAAACCTAAAAAATGCTCTTGTCACCCTATTCCTGTACCCACACCTAAACCATAAAAGCACCCTTACCACCCTATGCCATTACCCACCCCTAAACCATGAAAACATCCTTACCATCCAATTCCCTTACCACCCCTAACCCCTAAAACACCCTTACCACCCTATGTCCTAACCTACCCCTAAACCTTACAAAGTCCCTTACCATCCTATGTTCTTACCCACCAGTGAACCCTAAAAATACCTTTGCCACCCTATTTCAGTGCCACCCCTAAACCCAAGAAAAAGCTGTACCGCCATCTGTCTTTATCCGCCCCTTATCCCTAAAAACACCCTTACCACCGTATGCCCATAGCCACCCTAAGCCCTAAAAATGCCATTACCACTTTTTAATCCTAGCCACCCCTAAAACACCCTTTACACCCTATACCCTTATCCAACCCTGAACCCCAAAATACCCTTTCCTCTCTATACCCTTACCCACCCCTAAATATTAAAAACACCCATGCCACCCTATGACCTTACCCACCCCTGAATCACATTATAGCTGCACCAGGCATAATGTATGCAGGCTAGGTGTTCCCACATTAACAGCCATATGGAACTGACATGGTGAAATGAATAACTTTTCACTGTGTCACTCTGTGATTTGACTGCGGCGAAATCCCTACTCCTTCTCAAACCAGGCGGAAGGATTGACGCAGGGCTTTTAACAAGGGAATTGCCTCTGTGTTCTGATGCATTGCGACAAACTCCAGCAATGCATCACTTTAGCGCCTAAAGATGTGTCAGAATTTGCCCCTAAGTCTGCTGTAAACAAAAGGCTCTTCCTGGTCTTTGTGGACCATGCCACCGAGTACTCGAAGCCATTCCTCCGAGGACAGTGACTACACTCATAGTGGACAGTGGGCAGCAGTATATTTATCCAAGCAGGGTTCTCCAAGTAGATTGTAATAGACCAAGGTCCCAACTTCATGTTTCCTTACATGAAGTCAATGTGGGATAAGAGTGGGTTAACCTATAAGTTCTCCACACCCTACCACCCCCAGACTGGTGGACGTGTTTCGGTACATTGAATTATGATCTCTTTCGGACAACAACAAGAAAACGTGCACCCTCAGGGGCTAGTGAGGAAAATACATGAATCTTCCGAATCACTAGCCGAGAAGACAGGGCAGAAATAGGATTTCAATGGCTTCTGTTGACCCTGGTCCTAACATCAGGGTATTCTCCGGCACCGAGTAAAAAAGAAGAGACAATTAAGGGCACTTTTAATGCAAGTGGCTGATAGCTGCCAGTAAAATCCTCTAGGGTCATTTGCCCAGTTTTACCGACTTGTGTACAGATCCAAGGACCAGGTTACATACAGCGCATTCCTGCATTATGCCTATCATGCCGATCCGCGCAGCGAGGACAGATACTGTGCTGCGGGATTTTTTAATAAATATACCCCTAACTTGGCATTGATTGGTACATCACCCTTAATCCGGTACCCTGTCCATTTTGATTAGTGATAATAGTGACTATCATGCACATCACTTTGAAGTGCAGGCCTTGATACTGCTGTATATGCGTTTTATTATGCGTTTTCATGTGATAAATGCCGGTCGTTAATCTGTCATATGTTGTGGTTAAATAAATGTACGTATGGAAGGCTAAGCAGCTTTAATTCCTGTTTCTCCTTCTATGCATTTGAGATAGCGTGAAAAAAGATTTCTGCTGGTCGTGTGGAGTTTGTTCTGTCTATTAAAAAGCTAATATTTTTCTTACTCCCTGTGTCATCGACGAAGGGCGTTTTCAAGTTTGCTGAGCTACTGCGTGTACTTCCTTCTGGATGTCAGAATGAATAGTCTTGTCAAAGTGTGGTTAGTCAAGACATTTATATTTTTACTGTCCTTACTATTCGATTGCCACAAACAACATCTCCTCCATTTTCTCATTCATTTACGTGCAAATATTGATTCTGTACATTTATATTTTTGCACAATGTCGATGGTGCAAGTGTAAACGGTTTGTTAGCTTTCAGGAAGTTGAAATCTAATTTGCTGATTATTTGCTTCATTTGACCTAAGGTCTAGCTGTTTCTTGTCTTTGTGCTATGGTTAACTGTTGCTTCACGGCTGCTGTAACGTGAGTTCTAAACATGGTTTAGCAGTCAATAGGCCTTATTTAGGGTTTGGCAGAGCAGAAGAACCACTGTAAAATGCACCTGCATAGTCGCATATCATGGAAAAATGACAACGTTTGTGGCACTTCAAAAACTCCATCCTGATGGCAGGGCAAGTTTTGCTGTTAGCTTCAAGTGAGCTTGGTCTAAAATTTGGTTCGTTTTATAAATACATTTGCCTTTGTGTAAGCAATCAGAACTATCAAGTGGAACTCCTTGACTGAGTGCATAGATATTTCCACGCTCTTGGTTATATCCAGTTTCCTTGAGCGTGAGATGTTTGTGCTTAAGAAGCTGCTCGTGTTTTTTTTTTATTGAGGTAATGATCCACTATTTGATCACTAATAATGTATAGCAGTCAGTTGGTTTCTAATGAAGCTGTATTCTGGTATAAAAAGTGTGCCTCTACATTACTGTATCAGGATCATAAGTTAAGTGCCTTCTAATTCTGCTCATATACCACGTGGATTTATCATTATCACCTGCAGGCATCCAGAGGGTAAGGTGCTCAAAAATATTTTGAGCTTCTTTCCCTGCTAGATACAGAAGCAATGCTGTTATCCTTTGGTTGTCAAACCTGTTAAAAGCCAGCATCAGTAAATAAACAGCATCTATAAATAAACTGACAAAGTGAGCCCTCCACATTTCCTCTGTCGTAAAGACCAAGGGCCACATGGACGACCATTAAATTTTGCGACTCGCAAATTGGAACAACTTGCGAGCCGCAATTTGCAAAATTCAATGTACATTGGGATTCCCAATGGGGTTGCAAATTGCATGCCTCATGACCATTAATGAGGCTGTTGCAATTTGCGACCCCATTGGAATGGCTGGCACTCTCTGGGATGGTGGCCTGCTGGGGCAGCAGACCACCATGTCTGGGACTGCTTTGTAAATTAAGCAGTTTTTTGTTTTTTTTGGAATACAGCTCGCTTTCCTTCAAGGAAGATGGGTTGCATTTAAAAAGAAAAATTTAACTTTTAAGTTTCATTTTTTAAGGGCAGGAAGTGGTCCCTCGGACATATGCAAAGCAAAACATCCCTCTCTCCATGTAGAGAAAGCTGGCCATCGAATTTCTGGGATAAGACAGCTCTTAAAAAAAAAAAAAAAAATATATATATATATATATATATATATATATATATATATATATATATATATATATATATTCACTGAAAAAACCATAGGTTATAGACCATATATAGTTAGGAATTAGCATTTAAAAAACCTTATTTTACTCACACAAAACCATTGAAATTCCATATATAGTTAGTTGCACTAACTATATATCGCGCACCCGCAATCCACTGCTGATCATGTCACATATTACATCATTCATGACATGGTCAGTGACATCACTGATGACATCACTGATGACATCTCAAATGACATCACTGATGAGATCACTGATGACATCATCCAGTGACTGTGTGTTTCTGTAAAGTTTAAATATGTTTTACATATTGAAGAATGAGTAGATGTATAAGTGTCTGGACGAAGGATTTAGTAGGTGCATGACTGAATGTATGAGTGAGTGATTAAATGTGTCTCACTGAGTGCATGGGTTAGTGACTAAACTGTCTTAATTTGTGCATCATTATGTCTGTTGTTCTGTAAACTGCTGCATGTGTTGATCAGTAGCTATATGATTAACTATATGGGTTATTGATTGATTGTCCAAGTATTTGTATAGGAGACTGAGTGTGTGTGTGGCTGGCTGGGAGGTGTGTGACTCTGTGCCGATCAATGTGTACTTGTATCAATGATTGTATAAGAAAGTAAGTATGTGTTAGTGTATGTTTGAAAATGTAAGGTGCTCTATGTTTAACTGTATAGACAAGAAAATGGAAGTGTGATTGATTCTTTACAGGACTGACTAGGTGTGTGAGTAACTCCATGGATGAGTGGCAGAGTGTAAGTGTCTGTATAGGTGTATGAGTGCATATGATAGTGTTGTAAAGATGAGTGATTGTATGTATGAATGATTGTATGGGTGAATGAGTGAATGTGTGTGTAGACGTAGGAATCAGTGAGTACGTATGTAGTAACTAGTATTGGTGTGTCAATGGTTTCAAAAATTATACTCTGTATTTAACACTGGGTGAAACAGAGGTTATATTAAAACGTGAGGAGATGCATTGTATTGTCACATGAATGATATCATCAGTGATGTGGTCATTGATGTCATTTGAGATGTCATCAGTGATGTCATCAGTGATGTCACTGACCATGTCATGAATGATGTAATATGTGACATGATCAGCAGTGGATTGCGGGTGCGCGATATATAGTTAGTGCAACTAACTATATATGGAATTTCAATGGTTTTGTGTGAGTAAAATAAGGTTTTTTAAATGCTAATTCCTAACTATATATGGTCTATAACCTATGGTTTTTTCAGTGAATTTTCAAGGTTTTGTAAATGCTAATTCCTAACTATATATGGTCTATAACCTATGGTTTTTTCAGTGAATTTCAATGGTTTTTTAATAGCAAATATCATAAGCTGTCGAATGTCAAGTACGTGGTAAGTAAAAACATTTTCGTGTTTATGCACACTGATCTGCTTTGAATACTGCCCCCCACCCCTCATTTCTATTAGGAGTACTCTCTCTTTGCAGATAGTGAAGGGTAGTTAACGCAGCCCTTTGCCCCCTTTGTAATACGTCGTGCCTGCTTCTCTCTCCATTTGATTGATTGTTCTCTTTGGTTCATTCTCTATTTACAAACAAGCACAGAGTCGCAATACTCTGTTTAGTCTTTGCAGATAGCGAAAAATCGTGTAAAAAAACAAAAGGAATCGAGCAAAATCAGTAGGCCACTAATGGGATCTCTTTTTGACCTCGCTAAAATAGAAACATTAGGAACAACCTGTTGAAAATAGCAATGCGTATGTACATAAGCGGCGTTCATTTGTGTTCACAGTACCCCTTGTTGATTGTTTCAATCGAGCATTGAATTGTTCGAAGTTAATTCTCTTAAGGATCTTCTCTACCTGCAAACGAGGAAGAATAGGAATATTCTCTCTCCCTTTGCAGATAGTGAAGGGTAGGTAACGCAAGCCTTTAACACGTCGTACCTATTTCATTCCTCATTGATTGATTGATTGTCCGAACATTGACTGTTTGGGAATTAGTTCTTTTTGGAGGTATTCCCTGTTTGCAAATAAACGTAGGAAAATCTTTGCAAGTAGTGAAAGGGTACGTAATGCGGACCTTTCTCCCCCGTTGTAATCTGTCATGCCTATCTACTCCCCACTGATTGATGCACCTTTTTCACCCGGACCATTTACTAGAGATACGTCATCTGGCCCGACCAGAGAGCACCCCTAGTGAAAAGGACATATGCAATAATAACGAAGTGATCACTGTATCCTGTTAACAGAAACTTTACCATGAAACAACCTGGAAAGAAAAAAATAGGAAAACGAAAATCAGTAGGCCACTGATGAACATGAACTTTTATTAAACAACAAACAAACAAACGATAACATAACGTAATGATAAAACCTATTAATGTCCTAGAAACAAGAAAACGTTAAAGTATGCCAGTGGTGAGAGACCAGAAAAACAGTCCGAGAAACCAAATCACCCCTCGCTGTCCCAACTCATGCACTCTGAAAGTTCAAAGTTTTGAGGAGTGCTTGTAACATTGTCTGAAGCCTATTTGCAATTGCTTCATCTTCACTATTCTTAAAGTAAGTGGGGGCTGTTGTGATGCGGTGCCACCCTGAACCGCTTGACGGAGGCCCCCGAGGGACGGTGTCATGTCGCGGACTCGGAGGGGGCGCTTGGCTCCGGCCCCCTCCCCAAGTCGTGTTGCCCTGGTGTGGCCTGAGATCGCCCCCGACATAGGTGGCCGGCTCCCGGGGTCAAGCGGAACTTTTTTCCTTTTGGTGACTCTTCCATTCTTCCCCTTGTCCCACAATCCGTTTCACCTAAAGACACGCTGTAGTGGGGCACCCCTTTTCCGTTTCATTTGCCATTCAGCCCGCTTTTGCTACACTGTGCCTCTTCCGCTATTCAGCTGTTTACCGCCCGCTCTTTCGACTACAGCGTCTCGCTCACCATGTACTTGAGTTGCTCCCGCTCTTGCGGTGCAGCGATAGGCGGCTGCCACAGGACTCTCAAAATGGCGGCCATCTCTTCAGATTTGGGCGTGGTCCACTAAAATGGGCCTGCGACACCTTGGAACTCGGACGCTTGTCTGCTAGAGCTTGGGCTCCATTCTCGAAAGCGTCCCCTCATCCTTGAAGATTCTACAAAAGTCTTGGGGGCCCCCGACTCCCGCAGGCTTCTGGTGGGGAGCGCCTAGCATGATTGCTCGTGGAATGGCCACGACGGAGCTACGAAATGGTGGTGCTCTCATGCTAACGCCAGCTTCAGTCTGAAACATCCAGAAACACTGTAGACTACCAATTCGATCAGTTCCGGTAGCGCTCCAACGTGACCCGGTAGAGAAGAACTTGCCCTCCCCTCTTTGACTGATGGTTCTTGTTGCCTGTCCCTTCTGTTGTCATTTAACAGAACTATTTAGCCTGCTGAAAGGGGTTGTGTGCCGTCCGCTGGTTGGTGGAGACATTTTGACTATATTCTGGACCTGCGTTGTCGCGTAATGCGTCATATGACGTGCCGCGTTAGAAAGTTTAATAAATTATTAAACACAATAAACAATCCTTAAAAAATAAAAAAAAATAAAAAATAATCAACAAAACCAACAATCAATTAACAACAGTATTTGAAAAGTCTATCATTCATTTTTCATTGCAGTACGCTGCCCAGAAAGCTTCCCGGTTCCCGGACCGGGCGCTACCCACGCAAAAAAACAAAAAAAAATTTATTTTTTTTTTTGCCCCGCGGGGCCGTTTTAAAGCCTCCACATTAAACCTAGGGGGTCAGGGAGGATCTACTATGCCCCCTTATGGTTATTTGCCCCTTTGTTTTGGCCTCCTCTTGTCTCTCGATCCTACCGAGAGACAAGATGGCGGCCGCTACGGACTGTTTGGAATGTTGACAGACGCCGGAGAGCCAATCAGCTTCGCTTCACAAAGCTCCGTTGCGCGAAAAGTCCGCGAACCAGAGCGCTGCCTGGTCCGCGCTTACAGATATATATCTTTTTTTAAACGTTAATTTCTCAAAATCCACTGGAGCACATATATTGAGACCTACAAAAGGCACATCGGGCTACCAGTCCCTACAATTTTGCCAAGTTTCGTGCAAATCCATTCAGCCGTTCGGGCTAAAAGTGAGGCCAACCGCCCTATGGAAATTAACATGGGAAAAACGCGTTTTGGGACCCCCCTTTTTTCTCGGCCCCCCCTTGACGAACCCCCCCAAAATTTTCAGGGGCTGCTCAGAAACAAAATGTGCCATTTTCCTGAAAATTTCAGCCAATTCCGTCCACAAACGCCAAAGTTATTAGACATAGAATTTTCAAAAAACCCATAGGGAAAAAATCCTAACTATATATACCTACTGGCGACCGCCAGTAGGTAATATATATATATATATATAAAACCTACTGGCGGTCGCCAGTAGGTAGTTATAGTTAGGACCTATTTTCCATAGGAAATCCACAACATTCTATTTGGAATAACTTTGGCATCGGTTGACGACTCTTCGCAAAATGTTCAAAACTAATGGGCAGCTCCGGTCCGCTCCTATCCTGAAAGTCTCGGGGTGATTCGTGAAGCGGGGGCAGAGAAAAAAGGGGGGTCCCAAAACATGTTTTCCCCATGCAATTTTCCATAGGAACCGTTCATCCCAGCTACAGCCCGAACTGCTGAACGGAATTACACCAAATTTGGCAAAGAGGTAGTCTTTAGTTCAGACTCGTGCTTTTTGCTTAAATGGTGTAAATCCATTCAGTAGTCCCTGAGAAAATGACATTTAAAAGTACATATATATCTATGGCCGCAGTGGATCCACGCATCCTGAGTGCACCCTAAGTGCACCCTCCTGATCGCGCACTGAATGCTAATTGGCTGTCAAGTGGTTGTCAACATTTGAAACCAGGAAGTGTTGGCAGCCATTTTGTGCCTCTGTAGATGTGAGGCGGAAGAAGTCAGTGGAACAAGTGTGCAAAACGTATAAAGGGGGCAGGGTAGAAATACCCTGACCCTCTAGACCTGCTTAGGGGGTCCCACAAGGACTCCCAGGGCTCCAAAAAATATATTTTTTTTTTCAAAACGGCAAAGTGTACGCAGGGTGCGCGGATCCTGCCGTAAAGAAAAATAAATAAAACGGATCTTCTTTAATAGTTAGCCCCGGGGGGGCCAAATCTCAGGGCAAAATTAGCAAAATTTATGGGGGCCCAGGGGAGCCCCCCAGCCCCAGGGACCGCAACCCCCGGGGCTACACAATAAATGGTTGGGGGCTCCAAGGCCCCCCAGCAAAATACGTGGGTGGGGCTCAATGGCTCCCCAACCCCCAAGGACCACCACCCCCTGGGGCTTTGAAAATAAATGGTGGGGGGGCTCCAAGGCCCCCCTAGCAAAATACGTGGTTGGGGAGCTCATCGCCCCCCCCCCCAGCCCCAGGGACCACCACCCCCTGGGACTTTGTCTATTTTGGGAGGTGGACTGCGTGGCCTCCCTCCTGGAGCCGTTGAGGGCCCTGGGGACCGCCACCCCCAGGGCGGGCTCCTGCAGTGTCCCAAGGTGCCCACTTCTGGGTCACTGCTGTTTGCTATGAGAGGGTGGGAGTCTCGCGGATCCCGCCCTCCCATAACAAATTTGCGTGTTAGAATCTCCCCATGTGGAAAAGCAAAGCTGGCTCCTGAAGGACCCGGGGAGCCGTCTGGGACCATTGGGGCATTGGGGCTCCCCCTACAGTCCCCAATGTTTTATATGAGCCCCGGGGGATGGGGTGCCTGGGGATAATAAAAATTAGTGATAGGGGCTATTTTTTTTCAACGGTAAAATTAGGAGTTGCACGCCCAGCGTGGCGTTCAGTGTGGCCCCCTGTTGTGCACACATTGGATGCATGACTCCTATCGTGTAGGGTGCGCGACTGCAACGCATTTGGCGCAATATTTCTACGCATTGGGTGTAGGACTCTGACTAACTAACTAAGTACACAATTGTGTTTTAGGCCTACAATTCAACAGTCAGTATCCATACACTCCAGCAAACACCCTGTGACTGCTCTTGCAATCCCATAGTGACTCTTTCAGTACCAGGTAGTAATCCATTCACTAAAGTAAAACTCAACCAATTATGAATTCACCCAGTGTCTCTCCTTATAGTACTGTAATCATTCAGTTAGTATGCATGTACTCATGCAGTGAGCCAGGCTTTAGGGTACGGAGTGCTTCAAACTCCTATGCAGTATGCATGTAGTGGTCTATCCACCTTCACACTTGTGTTTCAGGCCTACAATTCCCCAGTCAGTATCCATACATCCCAGCAAACACCCTGTGACTGCTTTTGTAATCCCATAGTGACTCTTTCAGTACCATGTACTAATCCATTCACTAAAGTTAAACTCAACCAATTATGAATTCACCCAGTGTCTCTCCTTATAGTACTGTTATCATTCAGTCAGTATGCATGTACTCATGCAGTGAGCCAGGCTTTAAGGCACAGAGTGCTTCAAACTCCTATGTTGAAGGGGTGTTCCATAGGTGTGCGTGTTTGCGGAGAACAGTCATAGAACAAGACACATCTCCAGATTTATTAGAAATCATAAATCAGGACATGTGTGTGAATGCTGCACCATCCTCCAATTGGTGTAACAAGGCACAACAAGGAGAATACTTTTCATTTCTCCTCATTTTTCTCTTTGAATGTATACTAAAATGCACAGCATACATTGAAGGAGAAAAATGCCTTCACAGATTGTTTTTGTGCAGGAAGGTGTGTCTTCCTGTACAAAAACAAATTCTGCATGACACAGATATGCTGGCGCCATGGTGCAAGGGTGCCTGTGTCATCGCATGGCTGCAGTTTAAGCAGCAGTGCAGAGGGAAGCATAGACTTGCAACATATTTATGTACATATGTTGCATCCCTGTGCTTCGGAAGTACCACAGCACACTGCAGCTAAAGAGCTAAAAGTGTCATGCTACAGTACTTCCTTATAGCTCTGCACTTATACATACACCATAGAGTACTAATGCATTCTTTCAGTCAATTATGCACTATGCATACATTCAAACAAACTTGCATACACTATCATACAAATATAGCTTTCTTTAACCAGAGAAGTTAATTCTGAAAATAACTTTTTTTTGTTTTTTTTATTTTTTTTAGTTTTTTGAACAATTTTCTGATTATTTTGTTGTTTTTTTTAAATAAAAAAGGACGAAAAAACTGTGAACTTTAGGAACTAACAGCCCAGAAAAAAAAGTCTAACAGCGGTGGTTTCGTTGTGCTGTACAGACTGAAAGGCCGATTATGATGGCGGACGGACCTGAGTCCGTCCGCCACCATAGAGAAGGAGGGACCGTCCGCAGGGGCAGCGGTGGTCCCTCTGTGCTATTTAGGATGTGACCGCCACCCTGGCGGTCACATCCTGTATTGTTATCATTGCGGCGGGTGCTGCTTGAAGCAGCACCCGCCGCAATGATAAAAATGTATGTTGTGCATTTGCATGCACAAAGCGGCAGGCACCTCGCGGTGCCTGCTGCTTTGTGCAGGCAAATGCAGGGGGGTACCATAGGTACCCCCCATGTGCACCCCCCACCCCCCCTTCACCCCTGGGGGCCCGCAACGGGCCCCCAAACACAAATCCGTATGCCTTTACACGGCGGAAATGCCGCCGTGTAAAGGCATCTTTCAGCAGAAATCCTAATGTGGCTGGCGGTGTCTGATAGACACCGCCAGCCATGTTAAAGCTTTTCCGCCGCGGACGGAAGGCGTCCGCGGTGGAAAAGCTGCGGACTGAAATACGATCCCCCAGCCATCCTAATCTGGCGGGGGGTCTTTTTCAGTCCGCAGCGGTTTTCCCGGTGGCTTCCGCCGGCCCGGAGGATGCGGGAAAACCGCAATCCTAATCAGGCCCTAAGTCCACAGACTGCTCTCCGTAGCACAGAAGTTGGTTGCACTTGATGCAGTGTATTTTTATGTGTGCAAATTCGGAACGTATGTCCGGACGTGCTGGCGAAGAGGAACTGGCAGAAGTACTTGGCACTGCAGTTTGAGGGTTGTCTCAAAGTCTCCTGCACTACTCCCGAGACAGATAAATAGGGTGCAGACTCTTAAGATATTTGTACATACTTGCAGTGCTGCACGAGTACTTTTGTATCGGCACTGCCTCTTGAAAAAGCGTTACCACAGATTTTACAGGTGACTTTTGTGGCATTCACCTTCTTTTGTCCTTCAGTGTAGATAAAAGACTTCCACACCACTGAAGAAGGTCTTTTTGCAGATGGAGGTTCCACAACAAATTATTCGTCCGAAGAATGGTCCGATTCATGTGGTGGCTGTTGTCCTGAAGACATTTTGTCCTCAAATTGGAAAATATCAGAAAAGAAATAATACAAAAGAAGTTCTTCTCAGCTAAGAGATCTGTCTCCAAAGAAGCTCTAAGAAGAATTATTGAAATGGGTGGGGTCCTTCAATAGCTACAATGGGAAAAGTTATGAATCAATCAAATCTTTTTTTTTCAGGTCACATGGGGTCCGCGCACCCTGCACACAGGCAGCACGCACCCAACACGACTTAGCAAAATTGCATTTCAAAGAAATATAGGTTTATTAAAAGTAAAAGAATATTATTTTTAGGATTAGCTCAGATAATGTCTTGCCCTAATATGCATATTAAATACATATATATATCATTTTAGACATTTAAAAATTTCGTGGGAGTCGAGCTCGCACCGCATCAAACATGTATATGATGTCACGCATCAAACATGTATATGGAGTCTTGTACCAGTCGCATAGCGATTGCGCACGAAAATACGCAACCGTCGCACACCCAAGGCGGATCCTTCACAACAATTCTAAAATGGCGGCTAGGTTCTGCGCAGTGATCGAGTAAGGTGCGTTTTGGGTGCGCGACTCGCCCCAAAAATTTGAAAAAATAAAATAAAGAAAATATTATAAATATATTACACAATATACAAAATATATAAAATTACAAAAAATAAAAAATATATTTTTTAATTCTTTTAAAAATAATAATATATTAAAAATGTGTAATGTAATGTAAAAAATAAGATATCTAAAAATAAATAGATCAAAAAATGTAGTAAAACAATATGAAATAAATATAAAACAATTAAAACATTTAAAAATTATCATTGAAAAAACCTTTGAAATTCACTGAAAAAAACATAGGTTTCAGGCCTGTTATAGTTAGGAATTATCATTTAAAAAAAACTTCGAAATTCACTGAAAAAACCATAGTTTTCAGTCATGTTATAGCTAGGGATTAGCATTTAAAAAACCTTAGAAATTCACTGAAAAAACCATAGGTTTTAGGTGTGTTATAGTTAGCTGGACATTTCACTTGTACAAAACCATTGAAATTCCTCCATTAAAGTTAGTTGTACTCACTATAACTCACGAGCCCGCAATCCACTGCTGATGATGTCACATATTACATCATTCATGACATAGTCAGTGACATCACTGATGGCATCTCAAATGACATCACTGATGACATCACTGATGACATCATCCATGTGACAATGTGATACATCTGATCATACACTAGTATAACCTTTCAACACTCATTATAAAACTACCATATTTGAAACAATTCACAAACCAATTCAAGTTTCTAAAAACCCACTCAGTGATTCCTAGATCCACACACACATCTAAACACTTACCTATACATTCACTCATACATGCTAACAAAGATCAATAGAATACTATTAAATATACTTATACACCTCCATCGACATTACACACCAGTACACATCCTATTCAGTTATGCAGTCATCCTACTCACTTATGCAAACAATTGATCATACTTATATTTACTAAGCTACACACTTACACAAACACCACTTTATTTATTCATATAGATAGTAACTCATACTAAGTGTGTGATAAAATCCCAATTATAGGTATACAGTTTTCAATACAGTCACTCATGCAATTACTGAGTCTTATGTATACTTATTTATATACAACTGTCACATACACTGTCTATCTATTTGGATCAAGGCACGGTCTGCCTGTGTTACTGAACTGAAACACTCTTAAAAGGCATAAAATGGATGATATCTTGAGATCTCAAAAAGTGATTATTATAGTAAATGGGTGTATTCCGCAATTCCATTCAATAACCCACAGTCATAGTAACCTTGGTGGTGGCCTGAATCCTCAACATCAATTGTAATGTAGTTCTGAGTTGAATAACATAGTTCAACCCCCCACAATTCAGGTAGCCTCTGTGATGGTCAATGTCCTTAATAAGACATGATAACAGCAACAGCACTTCTTCCTCCAAGTTTGGAGAACCCAAACTTGGATAATCTTCACTTTTTGAGATCTCAAGATATCTTCTATTTTATGCGCGTTAAGAGTGTTTCGGTTCAGTAACACAGGCAGACCTGCGTTGATCCAACTAGATAAGCCCTAATGAAGTTCCAGCTGTGGATTGAAATGCATTGGCTGATTTTCAACTTGAACTTTCTACGACAATAAAGATATATATTTTTGGGATACACCTGGAGTTATGACTTTGTTATGATGCACCTTCCCTTTGGAACACGGTTTCAGAAAATAGACAATAATCCAGTATGTAGAATTTGAGTTATGTACTTTTAAAGAATACAAAGAGTTCTTGCTTTTAGATGCAATAAGTGCCTAAAGGGGTTATATGGTCGTGCTGGACCAGGCCAAAGTCAACAGTTCAAGCCAACCGTGATAGAGAGCAGGCCATGGACAGGAGCCATGCAGGCCCATTGATCACAGTTATGGGTGGGTGAAGCTCACGGAGTTGCACTACATGGAAGTCCGCTGAGTTGGATAAAAACTCCATTAAATTCTGCAGAGTTCCGCTCTGCCCTCCCCCTGAACTGAGGTGGCTTGTACTGCGTAAGGCGCCCCACACTTAGGCCTGGTGCCCAGCAGAGGGCCATTACATTAATTCACTAAAGCGGCAACTCAGTGAGTACACATGTGCGCAGGGTCTGTAACTCTACATGTCAGGGCCGGCACAAGTGTCTAAATCATTCAGTAATATAGTATACTCCTCCTCCCCATAGTCCGTGAGCTACAGGCATCACACTGCTCTAGCCTCCTGTCTCAATGCTAACCCATCCTGTTACCATGAGCTACTAACGGCACACTGTAGTTAAGCACACGAAGCGCTGCCCCCCAACCACCCAGCCCCGTTGGTTGCCCTACCACCTCCTTACCTGAATCATCCGATGTTCCTGACAGAAGTCCCTTATCTCAACGGATGTTGTTTGACTCTGAGCAAGAGTCTTTAAATATAGCGGGTTATCACATTAACGATCACGAGAGCCTCTGTGTGTAAGCGGCGTCTTTCATATGTTTTGGTGACATTAATATTTCAATTTGGGGTGTTGGCCTAGCATACTCAGCTACACTATGCCAGAGGCAGAGTACTTTGCTGAGCTCTGTGCTCTAAGCGGAGCGCGGAGCGGAGAAAACTTCTCAAGCGTAGCTGAGTTTTCCACCCACACCTAGTCACAGTACCTTGATCCTGGTTGCAAGACCAAGATCACTACTGCAGACGAGTGATGCGTCAATGTCAAGCTCACATTCGAAGTGATGCAGCGATTTTCTTCACGCAGTAGCGCCGATGCATTGAGTTCATTGAGCAAATGCCGTTTCTCAGCGCAGCAGTTCCAAAAGCATTGCGCCATGGTAATCCATGCTTGATGCATTGATCTTCTACACGCAGTGGCAGAGATGCAGTGGTTCCGAAGTGGCGGCTCCAGATGCGGTGTGGCTGATCCGATTGCCATGCACCAATTCTACTTCTGCAACAGGGTCAATGCACTGGTTCTGCTACACGCAGACTGGAGATGTGTCATTTTCTCTGGTGAAAGCATCTGGGTCCACTTCTAGTGAACCAGGCATAAGAGCAGACCTTTATTGCCCTGACTCTCAAACTACAGGAGGCAAGCCAACAAGCCCTTGGAGATCACTTTGGTGCAAGGCAGAGGCAAGCTCTCCTCAACAGTGTCAGAAAGCAGCAGGGCAGCACAAGAGAAAAGTAGGCTTGCTAAGTCAGCAGTCCGGCAGTTCTTCTGACAGAGTCCAGCTGCAGGTCCAGAAGTGTCTAATTTGGTGGGGTCAGAGCCCCAGTAATTGTACTCAGTTGTGCCTTTGAAGTGAGGGTGAATTCAAAGAAGTGTCCTTGAAGTACACAGCAGCCTTTTCTTCTCAGTCCTGGCTCAAGACAGTAGGGGGTAATCAGGCCTTTTGTGGAGGGACAGAGCACTGCCTATTCAGGTATGTCAGCCCCTCCCTCCCTTTCTGCCAAGTAAGAGCCATCAGAATGCAGCTGAGTACTCAGACACACCTAACCTTCTTGTATTTGAGGCTGTCTGGGGGAATTAACAAAGTATAGCTGTCACCCACCCCATACATAAATTGGAGACAGGCTGAAGGCACACAGAGCTGTAAGAGCAGAGAAATGTCCACTTTCTAACTTTGGCATTTCTGAAACAGTAATGTTAAATGCAATTTTACCAGTAAAGAGGATTTACGATTTCCATTCAAAAGATATAAAACATAACCCAAGAATTCCTTTCCAATCATGAAATACATCTTAAAAGTGTATTAAGGGATACCAAATGTTAACATATGAGAGGAGTTGGCCACACAGTAGTGAAAAATAAATGTAGAGGTTTTTCACTACCAGGACAAGCAAAATGTAAAAGTACATGTCCACACAGTGCCCTGTCCTATGGGCTATCTTGGGCCTACCTTAGTGGTGACGTGTGTAATAAAAGTGGAGTTTCAAGCTTGGCAAATGGTTTTAACAGCCAAACCGAAGTGGCGGTAAAACTGCACACACAGGCTCTTCAGTGGTAGGCCTGAGATATGTTTAAATGGCTACTTGTGTGGATGGTACAATCAGTGCTGTAGGCACACAAGGAGCAATTAATTTACAGGCAATGGATATATGATACCATTAAGATCAATGGGGTCACCCTGTATCCCTCAGGACCTGGGTTAATAGCTATAAAACTTCAAGTGGGCCCGTTGGGTAAGTACCATGGGGTACTGTTTCAGAACCTGGTTATTTCTAGGGGGGCAAAATATGCGTAGTTGTGCTACACAAAGCCCCGCAAAATGGTAAAAAATCTCTGCGAGCACGCGAAGGTTCCGCGAACACGCAGAATTGCTTGTTCTGCCCGTTCACGATGCTTTTTTCCTGTTTGCGTGCTCGGGGAGAAATATCTCACGAACACGCATTTTGAACGCATGAACAAGCAAAAAATTCCGCTAATCGCAGAATTTTTGGCAATTCCGCGTTCTCCGCGGAACGCGAAATTACCCAAATTCCGTGAGCGGTACGAAATTTACTGCCCAGGCCTAGTTATTTCTTTCTTTGAAAACAAGGAGAGGGGCTCATAAAGTCCAAAGAGGCAGAGCACCAAAATCAACAATGAAGTTATAAAAATTCCCTTTGAAATTAAATTCTTCGTATTACTCAATACAACACCTGTTATGGCACTCAATCAGCACTGTCTAAGTGTGA
This sequence comes from Lissotriton helveticus, assembly GCF_964261635.1. Classification (NCBI taxonomy): domain Eukaryota; kingdom Metazoa; phylum Chordata; class Amphibia; order Caudata; family Salamandridae; genus Lissotriton; species Lissotriton helveticus. Next base: position 1,782,643,817 of record NC_136067.1, on the reverse strand, counting down.
CAGTGCTGATTAAGTGCCATAACCAGTTATTTCTTTCACAATCAAAAGTGATTTTATACTAGAATGTTATAAATGTACCACATCTTAGTAAGTTTTTATCAAAAATATATATTTATTAAACTATTTGTTCTGTTTTTTATTTTTCTTGCCAATTGTGTAAAGAATTTTATACAAAAGGATAATACCAATAGGGGTAAAAAATCGCTGCGAGCACGCGAAAGTTCCGCGAACACGCTGAATTGCTTGGTATCTCGGTGCTGGGGGCCGTTGGAAAGATTAAGCGAGCTATTGCCCAGAGTCACATGGTGCTGGACAGACCCCTGCAACCAGAGCCGGGGATCAAACCGTGATTCCCAGCGACCAGCGTCAGTTGCCCTGGCCGCGGCGCCACACCTCTCCCCTGGGGCAAATGATTTAATAAATATATATTTTTGATAAAAACTTACTGAGGGATGGTACATTTATAAAAGTCTAATACAAAATCACTATTGATTGTAAAAGAAATATTCAGGTTCTGAACCAGTACCCTGTGGTACTTACCCAATGGAACCGCTTGTAGCTTTATAACTGGATATATGGTATGACACTTTATAAGGCACCGTTTTGTGTAGCCAGTGTGCTTTTGCCATAGGTCTGCTTATGTTCTTTGTTGTAGACATGCCTCCTTGCTTGCTGTTTTTGTTTGACCATGTGACTGGCAGCCACTTTGTGCAGCAACCATTTTCTTCCAATTTCAAAGGGAGATTGATAGGAGAGGGCTTTGCCTTTTTGTATTTGTTCAATGTTTTACTTTTCTGTGATATCATTTTAATATGATGCTTGAGGATCAATGTAGTATTTGTGTATTAACAGTGTTTTATTCTTTGTGTATTTTTTGAATTTTTCACCTGCACCTTCTTGCCTCTCAATGGGTTTCTCATAGTCTCCTAGTATCCCCTAGTACATAAGCTATACATTTTTTTATTTAATATTTTTTCTTTAAATTGTATTTTTTTTTACATTCTTGTAATTCTTCTTTATTTAAACTGTTTTCTATTTAAAAAAAAAAATTACAACGCATTTGTTTTTTAAGTATTATTCCATTTTCCCCTGGACCCTCTGTCTGCCATGTGTACACACACACCAGCCTTCATTTTTTAAGGATTATTTCTTTCTCCCCTGCACTAACTTGCCTGCCATAGGAGCACAACAGCATTCATTTGTTAAGCATTATTCAATTTTCTCCTGCACCACCCCAACTGCCACAGTTGCCTCCCTTAGATGCACACAATTCAAACAGTTACAGTTTGGAAATGAAATATTATGTTCTGGTGGTGTGATTGACTTTGGAATGGATATACTATTGGAGTTAATTATTTAAGAAAATAATGATAACTTTAGTAACCAAACTAAATTGTATTGTCTTTGTCGGTACTAATTCAAGCTGCAACAATGCCATATTTCACTAAACATTTTTCTTGCTTGTTTCCTTTTAGGTGTACAAGAAACACCACCCACAGTACTGCCAGACAGTCATGTGAGTCCTCCAATCTCTTCCACTTGTGCATCTAAGTGCCCCTACCAACTGACAGTTATAAGATGGCCCCAAAGAAAGGAGCCATCCAGAAAATGGCCAGTGGGGAGAAGAAGAAGCACATATCAGCAACTGGCGTGGTGGGCCAAAACTTTTTCGGGGGTTTTGTGCCTTCCACACTGGTCCCTAGGGAGCCAGTTGGGAGCAGCACTCCCTCATCGACGGCACCTCCCCAACCTAAGCTCAAGGCCATGTCTCTCAGTGAGGCAGTCACTGCCATCATGTATATGCAAACAAACAATTATTTTAAATTGGATTTGTTTCTTTCATAAGGTAGTACGCAATCATTGCAGGAAAGTCAGGAGAGTAGACAACAGTCGCAGATAGCAATACATCTTCCTGAAGTGGGAGCAGAACAGGAGGTAGATCTTCCTGCTGAGCAAGAACCTTCTCTTTTACAACCATTGGCTTCCAGATCTCCAGCAAGAAAAAGGAAGGGTACTCCATCATCTGATGAACTGGACATGGATTAGACCGAGACATGCCAGAAGAGGCTCAGGAAAAGGAAAGTTCCTGAAAGCCTTGCAATTATGGGAGGGAATGACAAGGATGATGAGCCAATCATTGTCATGGAAGCTTTCCCAGAGGAGACCCACATTATTGCTTATATTGAACCTGCTCCCAAGGATTTGGCACTACCACCAGCTTCCGCATTTGTAAGGCCCCTGCTGAGACGTGCATCCACCACTACCTCAGTAGTACACACTGCAGAGAGGCAATCATCGACATACCCGCCTTCCTCCAGTTCTTCATCCATTTGAGGTGGCACCAGAGGCCCATTGGAAATGTACACCTTCCCACTTTGGGACTTCTTTATAATTAGCAAGCATGAGGAGAACATTGCAATATTCTCCATTTACCATGCGAGTGTTCATCAAGGTATGCTTGGTACACACTATGGTACTGGAGGACAAACAACCTATATGTAAAAACATCATGCAATACGCTGCTAGGAGCACCTTAAAATAAATTATGGTGTTGGTGAAGTTGATGAGAGAGGGGAATCAGCTCTGATCGTGATTCAGAGGGGAAGGTGATGAGGAAGAATAGGGTGACATCTTTACGCAAAACAGCCCTATACCCAGCAGTACATTAGCATCTCCCTCCTCAGTGATCTTACAATGGCACAAGAGTCAGATGGAGACACAACAGCACCATACAGTGACTGTCCCAACAAGACTCGCATTTGTCCACCACCTACTGGTTCATCTTCTCTCTGGAAGTCGCTTGTCTCAGTGGCACCAGAAAAGAAAAAAAACAGGCTACTATGACGGCCATGTTTAGGCAGGCGAGGCCGAATGAATGCAACCACCCAACAGCATATTTACGCAACAAGAAGCTGGCTAAAATGTTAGCACTGGACCGCCTCCCTTTTTCTTTTGTGGAAGGAGTGTTTTTTTTTTTTATTTGTGTGGACCATCTGCCTGAAATGGAAGAATCTCAGCAGGATCCATTTTGCCAGAGTTGTTGTTCCAGCACTCCATCACAATGTACTGCAATTGGTTTAGACAAGCTTTGCAGCAGAGTGCTGGTCACACTATCCACTTGAAAACAGACATGTGGACCAGTTGTCAAGCCACTGATTACATGTGTATCACTGAACACTGAAACTCTTTTGTGGGGTATAGGTAATAGCAATCTGAAGGTCTCGTGCTGAAGAAACTTTTAAGGGCATTTATCTGCTTGCAATAGAAGCCATGTTCACCAAGGAGAAATCGCATACAGCTGCAAAAATCTTGGAAGACTTTAATAATACCAAAAATAATAATAATAAAGTAGTGTATAAAGTGCCAAGTTATTGCTTACAAAGTGTTCCAGCACTGAGGTTTTGCTCCTAATACAAATCCAACACCAATCAAAACAGCTTCAATCACATCAATCTCAATAACCGCGTTTTACATTTTTATGGAAAGATAGTTCAGTTCTTTCCTGTCTGAGAGCGTGGGGGAGAGAATCCCACATCTTGAGTGCTAAAAAACTAAAAAGGCATCCCCAATGTGCATTCTTCTTATAACTAGGATGAAGGCCTAAAGAGCTCCTGCTGATCTTAGATACCTTCTAGGAGAGTAGGATGTAACAAAGGGATGCAAACAGCATGGACCTTTTTATTGGAGATTCTATACTAGTGGCTTCAAAAAAGAGCTTTTTCCTCACAGACAGCCAGTGCAATTAAGTAAGAGCAGGGCCCATAGATGACCGCCTTTGAAGGCTCAACAGACAATGAGCTGTCACATTCTGGACATGCTGGAGTCTTCCCATTCGAGACTGTGAGACTCCCAGATGTAGGACATTGCAGTGGTCCAGCCTAGATTTAACCAGAGCCTGGACTACTGTTTTCCGAGAGTTCTCTAGGAGAAGTCCAATGATCTTTTTGTAGGGTTTTTACGATCCCAAAACACTTCTCCACTAGAATCATGATCTAGCTATTAAACGAAGTTTCGCATCAAACCAAATACCTAGATTCTTGACTTTTGGTTAAGGTACAGGCAGCAGCCCCAGCATGCTAGGCCACCAAGCAGAAGACCAAATCAAAGGCTGCTTACCTAGGATAAGGATCTTGGTTTTACCGGCATTCAGCTTCAGGCAGTTGAGCCACACAGTGACCTCCAACAGGCAAGACCTCAGCAGAGCCGCCATGTTGGGTTCATCCTGACATAGGGTGATGATAAGCTGTGTATCATCAGCGTATGATACTATGTTAAAAATGTGACGCCTGACGATATCAGCCAGAGGGTGCATATAGAGATTGATTAAAGTGGGGCTCAAAGAAGGCCCCTGAGGCACCCCCTGATGCAATGGAAAACCCTTGGATCAAAAAGGTTTTAGTGCCACCTGAAGGGTACAATTTTGTAGAAAAGAGGTAAGTCACTGTAAGGCTTAGTGGACAATACTGCAAATCCACAGCGGTTTAAGTAAAAGGCTGTGGGAGATGGAATTGCAGGCTTCACTAAGGTCCAGCATTAGCACAGCTGCATTTTCGCCTCTGTCAATGACCTGACGGCTAGATTCAGAGGCAAGCAATAATACAGACTATGTGCTATAATGGGGGAGAAAGCCCGACTGGGTCATATGAAAATGTTCTTTTGCCTCAATGAAGGTTGAGAGTTGTATGTTAATATCTTTCTCTGCCCCTTTAGAGAAAAAGGGAAGCAGTGAAAGGGGCCTAAAGTTTCCGGTTTGATAGGATCTGATAATGGTTTTTTAGGAAGCAGAACTATGAAGGCCTTTTTCCAGCACTGAAGGAACTGACACATCTCAAACCAGCTATTAAATAGCTCACAAAGCAGAGGTAGTATTATGGCCATCCCTCGTTCAAAAACAGCAAGAGATGTGGGATCAACAGGGGCCCCTGATTTAACAATTGTCACTAATGGATGCAATTCCTCAATTGTAATAAGTTTTAAAGTGGAAAACCCCAGACTGTCATCTGTGGGTTCAAACCATTCCTTGAGACAAGGAGCATCTCTCAATTTCTTATGGAAGGTAGAGTAAATAGAGGCCACTTTGTCAAAGAAGAACCAAGCAATGACATTGCAACATTCCTATGATGGTGGAATGGTCACTGAAACTCGTTTGAGGAACGAGTCGGACGACAATGACTTCACAGAAAAGTTCTCGTGAAGACTTTTGAGCCATCTCAATTTTACCTGCATAAAATGTGTGACGACTGGTCCTAATGTGTCCATGATGAACCTTAAGGCCGCTCAATAGTTAGCTTTATCTGTGGGGTCAAAATGTATCCACCAGTTACTCTCTTAGTGTGTGCTCTTTTTTTTCAGAGCGAATAACTCATCGATGAACCATTTTGCTTAAGGTTTAGTTCTTTTAACAGTGTGAGCAGCCAGTGGCGCGATTTGATCAAGTGTGCCCGATATCCACCCTTCTGGCTGAAATGTGGCTGTGGCTACTCAGTCATTCAGAATAGGGCAATTCATATCCAGCACTTGAGTAAAAAAAGCAGGTCACCTTTGCGCATCTCCATGTCCTGACCAACTGACCAAAAATGGACGCAGGCACTGTTATTGCCAAGGGAATTTGATAAGAAATGGCAAAATTATTTTACCAGAGAAGAGGGAAAGGGGAGTTACTACTTACCGAGCCAAATTCGAGAAAATAGGGTCCAGCCTATATCCCAGCCTGTGAGTAGGGGCACTAACCAATTGAACTAGATGAAAGACTTCTAAGTCTGTGACCTGTGCAGCCGCCATTGGGCATGCCATAATCTCAAAATGGAGATTAAAATCTCCAGTGACTGAAAATGTGTAATAACGTAGAACAAAGAATTATAGTACCTCTGCATGAGAGCCTATAAACTTTGAAGCCGAGCCCGGTGGATGATATATCAGAAGACCAGCTAAGGTGACAAGACAAGGGACAAGAGAGAAAAAGCTGGCTCACTTCTTGCAATTATAACTTCCATAAAAGTGCAGAGGCTGGATTGTTTAAAAATGATAGCAATCCCACCCTCCCCCTTTCTGCCTGTCAGTTTAACCTGGCAATCACATATCCTTGGGGCATGGTTGACAAGACATCAGGCTCCAAGCTTTTGAGCAACCATGTCGCTGATAGAAAGATTGCATCTGGCAGGTAATCAGTCAGAAAGTCAAACACCTCTAACTTGTGTTAGACTAATGAATGACAGTTCAGAGAATAAAAATGTGCCACATGAGATGATCGCGGAATCTCACTCCCTTTAGGGTCAGATGTCATTAAAGCTATGGGTGCAAACCCACACCTACCACAGTGGGGATTCATTTGGCTTAGGTGCAAAATATGACAGCAGTACTTGGATGTGATTGGGGTCAATCTCAATCACTCCATAGAGGTGTAGCGTATAGGGGCTGAGCTCAAACGAACAGGTGGCCTGGCCCCTGGAGTCATCTAGGCACGTCCGCACACCAGCCCTCTTTTTATGGTGGGTTGGGCACATAGCAGGATCAGCACTAAAACGATGAGCTACTTTGCTCATGACTCACTCAAATGGCCGTCAAAAGGAAGAAGCCTAGTTCCCCTTCAGTGATCAAAAATGAAGCGCAGTCTACAATACATGAGCTCCAAATGGCTCAGTTTTTGAAGCACATAAAAAATGATTTCTTGAAGCATACAAAAACAATTTAAAAGCCCACAATCAAGCAAGTCAGAAATGACCAAGGTCCCCTATTTAACAGTGCATTTAAGGTAAAGTGCAGTAATTAACAGAATACATGCAAGCAGCTAGAATTTATATTAAAAATGATATCAATCAGTTAAGGAACTTGAATAACAATGTGTTTGAATGGCTATGGCCCAGAGCTCGCTCTCAAAATTGGATTTGTTAATATAGTTAAGGCCATGGAAGATGATAAATATTGCAGGGTCCTGTATTTGGCACATCATCTCCCTGTGTTTGCTTTGTTGGCACATAGCATCAACATCATTGTTCGGGATTTTTTATAAAAAGAACTAGTCAGCAACTTACTGGTCACATGCAAAAGAATCTGCACTCATTTCAGCCATTGTTTTGAAGCCTGGAATCAGTTGAGGATCATTCACCATGATAATTGAGTACCAGCTAAAGCCCTCATACAGGAGGTGACAATTCTTTGGAACTTGACCTATTACATGTTGCATTGTGTGTTTGAGCAGTATGTTACATTCGATGAGTATGCCATGCAAACGCAGGGATGCTAGTGTGAAAAGCATGATCATTGAGATGAACAATTAGCGCATGGTCAAATGCCTGACAGAGATACTTCTTCTTTTTGAGGTTTTCACACGCAAAGTCATCAAGGAGGACAATACAAAGGGTCTAGCTATCCCATTGTTGCTTCTGCTATAGGACCAGATAAAAAAGGTAGCTGAAATGTTCACATGTCCAGGTGACAAGGAAAACAAGGAGGAGCATGAGTTGCTTGAGGGCTTAATCCAACACTTGGCTGATAATACAATGCTGCAAAAAGACATTGTGTCATCCAAAGAGAACATCTATGCTACAATAATTCATCCGTAGTACAACAAAATACTGACCACTTTCATTCCTTTTTCAAAAGGGGATATTTCACAACACAAGACCATTAACAATTGTTAAGTGAGGCAGAGCTCTGGAAGAAGAACGGCTATAAATGTGAGTCCCACTCCTGTAAATAAGCTCTGGGGTGCCATCTTCAACTTCCAGAGAGGGCAGCCCTGTTGTCTCACAGCAGCAAACACCAGCATCAAGAATACCAGCAACAACAAGAACAACAGGAACACAAGAATCAGCCTCAGCCTCTGCATTGGCTTAGTATCAAGTGGCAGAGCTTTTCAGTACCACAAACCTGAACGAGCTAGGGCTTCCACAGGAACAGAAGGACTTTCCCCCAAATCCCAAACTCCACTGCAAGTTAATAATTAAATCCACTCACAGTAAAGAGGGGGAAAGGGGATGGAGACAACAGAAGAGACTCCACAGCTGTGCCTCTTCCACACTGGAATCGTAGTGAGGGACTGCTTGGGCATCTTCAAGTACAAAACACACCATTAATACTTTTACACCAGCCCTTCCCTCTTACTACCCAGCTACTCAAACTTGACCACCCATAGCTTATACTAATTACCTGTCTTAAGCCGTGGCTTGGCTGCTCTCCTTTACTATTTGAATAAATTGCGATATTGAAACTATTCTACATTTTAAATCTTTCTTTTTGTCTTTTTCATTGAGTAGCAAACTGCTGAAGATGAAGTTGGTAAGTATATATATATATATATATATATATATATATATATATATATATATATATATATATATATATATATATATATATAATATTGATATCTACAGTAGTTAGATGGCAAAGATTGAGTAAAACAAATGCTGCTGTACTAGTTGCTACTCCTGTACTGCTTTTGTGTATCTCTCTGTCGCAGTGTTCACAGGAGGTTGTCTTATCCACGGACCTCAATGAATGTTCCACACAAAATACCATGCTGGAAGGCGCCAAGGATTAGTCTCTTGAACTGAATGCTTTAACACTAGTTCCTCTCATGCTCACACAGGAATGCGCAGAGATTTTAGTCTATTAAACAGAATGTCTGTGCAATTATTTCTCCTTACGCGCTCGCTGGAAGGCGCAAAGAATTAGTCATGAGTTGGTTAATTTTCTTATTAAGATCCTCTAGCAGCTGATATGGAAAAAGCGGAGGAACTAGTCTCTGGAAATGTTTATTTAAAGGCTCCTCTCAAACAATGCATAAAAATGCGAAGGTCTGAGCCCAAAGAAAAGAAGGAAACCACTTACTGACTTCTCTTCTATCCTCCCTCTTACTTCTGAACTCCGGAACAATGAACAGCTGAGAGCTGAGTCACACTGGCAAGCAGGAACTCAGACTCAGAAATTACTGCTGGTAAGCTCTGGCAATGGCAAGCGGAGAAATGAATAAATCCACTACTCCCCTGCTGAAAATACCAAATTTGTAGAAGCGCTGACAGGAACGCACTGCCTCCACTGAAACAATGGTTGAAGTGCACTGTGCATTCAAAGGACTGGAACACTAGAACTCTCACCTTTATAAAGGGGAAAACCACTGGTGGCCGCCATATTGGACCTACAACTAGGCATAATAGAATTTAAATCAGTACCACCCCACTCTATCTCAAAGGAGTGAATCTGTGCAGCCTGTTCCAAGGGTAATTAAACACCCTCTTGTACCCAAACCTAACAAAGGAGTGAAATGGAGAACAAAAAGGCCCAGCCCTAATAGAGCTAAAGTCCAGTGCAGAGGCAAAGACAAAAGAGGTTGAGCAAGTGGCATCACCTATGACCATCGAGACAATGTTACAGAAGTATCTGGATGAAACAAAAGAAGTCCACGTGGATCAAGACACATTGTTGTATTGGTGTGGGAAGATGCAGCAATGGCCATTGCTCAGTAGGCTGGCAATAACGCATCTGGCTTGTTCAGTAGCCAGTGTGTCTGCTGAGTGTGTGTTCAGTGCCGATGATGTAGTTGCCACAGTGAGAAGGACCAGAATCTTGCCTCAAAATGTGGAGAAATTAACCATGATCAAAATGAACAAACACTTTATACCACTGAATTACACCGCTCCTGAAAACCACAGGACGAGGTGGAGGGTGATTGGTCAAACTCAGTTCAGAGTCTGTTAGCTGACCAAATAATTGCAGCATGCTATGCTCTTGCTCTGCCTCTGAGTCTTCTTGGTACAGTCCTCATGAAGCTTACCTTCTGTCCTTCTCCGTGACTCTACAATAATGTTTCTGTTTTGCAATCTACTGCTTTCTCTTCTCTTGCACAAAAATCTCCATAACACTCCTGCTTACCTTACCGGACCATTTCAGCCAGGTACCCAAGATTGATGGGCAAGCTGAGAAAAATGCAGAAGCACCCCCCAATTTGGCAATACAGTATAATTTTTCTATTAACAATATTTTTTTAGAACTTTGTGGGTTCACTTCACTCCTTTGCATTTTTCAAACCTAGATGGCAGAACATTTAGCTATATAGGGGCAGATGTACGACCAATTTGTATGCGCAAAATTAAATGCAAAATGATTTGCGCATGCAAAAATGTCTGTTTACAATGTGCAAAACCCACTCACAATTCCCTCAAACAAATAGTGAGTAAATACCGACTTGCGATTTTAGCTCATGCAATTTGCGACTCTCAAATTGCGCCACGCAATTTGCAAGTTGCAAAATAGCATGTACATTTTGCGCATGCAATTTACCACTAAGCAGAAACAGGTGGTAATCAGGTTCAACCTATAAAAAAACACCCAGAACGGATCACAAACCTTTCCAAAATGTCTGCCCTGTATTTGTTAGCAAGGCGGAGGTAGATAATGGCGGCATTGTAGAGGAGAAGAAGACAGGAGAGGATATTCAGTCAGGCTGACATTGTTGGATAAGAATGAAGAGGAGATTTATGATCAGTATAGACTAAGAAGCAGGGTCATACTAGAGCTCATTGACACCTTGAAGCCTCAACTTGAGAGTAGAACCAATGCGCAGCAATGCTAATCCCACACATGTGCAGGTGTTGTGCTCCCTCCACCACTTGGCCACTGGTAGTTACCAGGATGTCATTGCAGTAACTGGTGGTATGTCTCAGAGTGAGCTTTCGCGTTTCTTCCATGACTTCCTAGACACAATGCAATACCACATACATCAACACATATACATGACCCGTGACAATGAGGAATTAGACCAGCCAAAAATGGATTCTACAGGTTAGTAAGATTCCCACATGAAATAGGGTGTATAGATGGGACACATGCCCATATGTCCACCGTCCCGCATCGAATAAATTATTCGTAACAGAAAAAGCACACATATCCTCAATATCAAAGTAGTGTGTAACGCAAAAAACATAACAGATATTGTAGCCAAATACCCAGGAAGCACCCATGATGCATTCATTTTCTCGCACAGTGGTCTGCATCAAAGGTGAGAAAGAGGTGACTTTGATGATGGATACCTCCTAGGTAATGTAATCACCTGTCCCCAAACTTTTGTTAATGTCATAACATGTCTGTACTAGACAGAATCTGCACTACCCTAAAGCACTCCTGTCGGAGTGAAAATAATTTTGTTTTCTAATTTATAAATCAATTAAGAACTACGGTTAATCACATGTTCAATCTACAGAGTCTTTTCTGAACCAATATAGAAACAAAAATTATATCGAATCCATATAAGGTAGTTTGATGCTTCTTTTTATTCCCTTGCTCATTGCACCATCAGGATTCAAGCAAGCCGGGCCGACGACGCCTGAAATGGCAGAAACCGGTCCCCGGAAGCTTGTTTCCTTCCCAGTACAAGAATTGGCTTGGTAGTTTGGTTTGCCCTGTTCCCATCATGCACTGGGACAGGAACAGACTAATTTGCATATAGCCAAGTTCTGAGCTGGGATGGTGCAGTGAGCTAAAAAACGGTGATGGATCAAGCCCTGATCTTTGGACTGGGTAAGAGTGGTCTGCTTAATTCAGGCACTCTGTTCATCACCACCCCCTTTTCTGAAGCATCTTTTTATTCAAAAGCACAATTCTGTGAAGATCATGGATTTCATGTAGCGTTGTTACAAACTTGCAAGTGACAATTCCCCTTCAGGAGAAATCTACAAAAACATATAATGTAAATTAACTTCTGTCATACCTTTGATTCAAAGACCTCTAATTATCCGGGGTGAATTACATAATTCAAACATGCTGTACAATGCTCTTTAAGAATCATGTGTCAAGAAGTGTGTCCATTGTGTACATTGATCAATCTTAGGGGCCCATTATGATGTCAGGCGGATTGCCCCCGCCAGGCTGGCGGTAGCCACCGCCAGCCTGGTGGGGGCAATCCGCCCGACAGCCACACTTGTTTCCCCCCCCGCCATATTAGTATGGCGGTGGGGACCTCGGCGGACGGAAAGACCGTCCGCCACTTTTCCGCCTCAGTCGCCTGACGGCCGGGCGGAAAAGGAATAATATGGTGGCGTGGTGTCTATCAGACACCGCCAGCCATATTAGGATGGGTGTTCTTAGGTGCCTTTCCGCTGCAGCGATGCCCCCACGGAAAGGCATGTGGTCTTCACTCTGGGGGCCCCCTTCTGGCCCCCAGAGTGAAGTATAGGTGGGGGTGCACACGGGGGGGTACCTGTCGTACCCCCCTTCATTTGCATTAACAAAGCGGCAGGCACCGCGTGGTGCCTGCCGCTTTGTTTATGCAAATGCAGGATGTGCCCGCCACTGTGGCGGGCACATCCTAATACACCCCACAGGACCCCCGCCCTTATGGCGGGCGGTCCCGAATTCCGAGAGGATGACCCCCTTAGTGGGAAGTGCAAAAAAATCCCTAGTGTAGTTAAATGAATGAAAAACAGACTTTCTGATTCTCTATGTAAGGCATATTCAAGATATAGTCTATGTCGGTTGCATTGGGAGATTTTGCATGTAGAGTTCACTCACACTAACGCACTGGTTGTTTCCATGGCTTACACAGAGTATCAGAAAGTCTGTTTTTCATTCATTTAACTACACTAGGGATTTTTTGGCACTTCACATTAAGATTGATCAATGTGTTTCTTGGACACACTTTTTGACACATAATTCTTAAAGAGCATTGTCCAGCATGTTTGAACTATGTAATTCACCCCGAATAATTAGAGGCCTATGATTCAAAGGTATGACTGAAGTTAATTTACGTTAAATGTTTTTGTAGATTTCCCCTGAAGGGGAATTGTCACTTGCAAGTTTGTAACAACGCTACATGAAATCCATGATCTTCATGGAATTGTGCTTTTGAATAAAAACATTGAACACTGATCACCCCACCGGAGCTGCACCACTCGATACGAGCACCGCCTCAGTCGTCCCCCGTGTTTGTTATTGTTACCAATCACGCACCGGTTACCAGGTTAACTTTCTGGCACCCAGACAATTCATGTGGACTCCGGCGCAAGTTATCACCAAACTTCCCCGGCAATCCTCCCCGTAGGACCAATACCATGCTGGCCTCCATACCACACGCCTTGCACGCCGCATCTCGCCCTCCCAGACACTGTATGTCGTGTACTAGCCACATGCAGGCTTGTTTTATTAATAAGTCCTGATGATGATCCTATGACTCCTTGCCAAAGGGATCGAAACGTCATCGACACCCAAGGTACCATACATATCAGAAACAATGTGTATTATGTTATACAATGGTACTCTAATTTGATCTAAATCTGCCTAACTGTATGATATGCAGAAACTCCCGCTCTTTTCTCGCCTGCAAAACTTTCCCTAACAAGTTTCTGTCTTGTGTTTGTGTATGTTAATTGGACACAGGCTGTGTCCCACTTGCAACTGTACGTGATTTTACCTCAATGCACTTATTTGATTGATTAAAACTCTGTCCGGCTGGACAAAGAACATACAGACTATCTAGCTCATGTTCATTACTCCCCTGAACTCCGTAACTGTCTAGGGATCACTGTCTTTAGTAATAATTTGAGTAAAAAGAAGCATTGAGCTACTTTGGATGGATTCGATATAATTTTTGTTTCTATATTGGTTCAGAAAACCTGTGTAGATTGAACATGTGATTAACCTTAGTTCTTAATTGATTTATAAATTAGAAAATGAAATTATTTTCACTCCGGCGGGAGTGCATTAGGGTAGTGCAGATTCTCCTTAGGGCAGGTTGTCCTAGTTCAAATGTTCTTTCAGAATCAGTGGCCAGGTAGAACCACTTCAGAGTCAGCACACCAACTGTGAGTATTTGGTTTATGAGAATTGTATCAAATGTTAGTGCATTGCAGTGGTGATACTACACTTTATAAAATGTCTCTAAGCAGTTAACATCAACATCATATGTCTCACAACAGGTGACAGTGCATATTCTCTGCGTCCATGGAATCTCACACCGTACCTGTCTCCAAACAACATACATTAAAGGCAGTATAACACTGCACACAGACGCACAAGGACAGTGATTTAGCGTACTTTTGGAATACTGAAATTGCGCTTTAGATGCCTACATAAGAGTGGGTAAGCTTTGCAGTATGCGCCAGAGACAGTCTGTAAAATTTTAGCAACATGTGCCATGTAACACAACATGGCCTGCAGTGGTGGACTTCCCATGGATGTGTCTGACACAGATTCTGAGGATGATGTCCTGGGACCAGCTGCACAACAACTAAGGGAAGGGGAGAAGGCGCAGGGACCAGATTACAAACAATCTTTTCTGAAAGGTATGTAGACACCAGTTATATAATCAGCTGTACAAAAGACATGACTAATTGTGAATGCCAATGGGTGTTTTAATTTTCATACATCCATTTTCAAAGTAGGACATGTCCATCAGTAACTGTAGGATAATGACACATAATGGAACAAAAATGGGTTTCGTCACCAATTGAAAAGAAATTAAAAGGGCATGAAAGATGTTTGGGGAACTCAAAACTTTCATTTCCTGCCCCTGCGTGTATCCTGGACAGAGGTGCCACTAGCCATCCCAAGGTTGCGGCTGCTGCTCCTGCGCAACATAGGTCTTTCTGGGCTGATATGCTGCTACTGCTGGACAATTTACTATCAGTGCCACCAAGGCCACCATCTCCAATTAACTGGTTCGTCTGCAGTGTTTCAACTGCAGCTGTGATTTTTTCCAAACCATGCGCTACATCGCCACTATAGTGGTCCATTTGTAATTGAAGGCCAAGCGTGCGCTGGCTTTGTCTGTTAGTTGCATGTGCCAGCCTATTGATTTGGAATAATAACGTGGTGGAGCGCACAACCCGACTGCATTTGAGGGTCCGCCGTACATGGGGATCAGTATCACTAAACATGATGACTATGTTTTAAAGAAGTAACCATCTTGTGCAATGGACTTCTGAGTAAATAAGAAGCGCTACAGAACACAAAGCAGCACACTAGAAAGACTAGAACTTGGACATCAAACCAAGCTATCTATAGACCCAGGACCTGTATATTAAAACAGGAGAATAAGATACAAGATATCAACAGCTCCCAACTGGGAGATTGGAAGAGTGCCCGTAGAGTGGGTCCGTTTTTGTGAGCCTGATACAGATGGTCCAACTCTTAAGAAGGAATTTGAAGATCCCCCCCATAGTGACCAGCATTTGGCATTACTAAAAATTTTATGATCATTTTTAATTGAAATATTGGTTGAGAAGGAGACATAATGAAACATTAGTCTTGACAAAGGTGGTGCACATATAACAATACACCGAAACGCTTCGACGCAATTCACCTAAGTTAAATTCATGGCACGGATTGTCAGGAGGAATCCATGTGACTCAGACTCTTACACAAGATTCCAATGAATTAACATTCCGATGTGTTATTCTTAACACCACGGGTCTTTAGTCTCTTTCCTGTTCTTTGTATATTGTGGATATATATATATATTTTTTAAATGTGTGTACCTCTGTATAATCTGGATTGTTTTTAATGTTTTTAATTGTCATTTGATTTAAATAAATTTACACTTTGTGATAACAGTCATTTCAGGTTTTTTATAATTGAGTGATGTTTTTGTATTGATAACCATTGTATTCTTGCATTATAATATTCATGATCATAGAGTGGAGTGTGAATGAATGATTACCATTTAGACATTAGCTATACCCAAGGGATATTTTTCTTGTTGATAAATACTGGTACCCTGTCCCTTAGATAGTTGGGCCATTCCCCTTTTTTTCTTACATTTGCCGGCCTATTGATTGCCTTGATGAGATTCTCCATTTTCTGCCCCCTGTTGCGCTCAATGCGCCTCTGGTTCTCTCCTTCTGCCGACCCATCCTTGGCCAAGTCAGCAACAGTGCTGTTGAGGGCATCCAGTTGGGCTTCTATTCTGGACTGGTTTTGTTACCGTTTGGAAGTCACCATGCAGAAGCCCTGGGACATTCTCACATTTCTCTGTCTTTGTATTTGATTGGTGCAGGCGCTGTATTTGCAACATTTCCCTATCAATGGAAGCAGACATTGCCTGACTGATTGACCCAGTTGTGACAGACCTTGGGACTGATGCTGGGACTGTTGGGTTCTCCATGAAAGATGCACACGGGTGGACTGAGGGCCTGATGGTGTGATGTTGTGCTGCACTGCAGAGGTGGCAGTCGATATTGACACTAGAGTGGTTGCAGCCGCAGTGGATGGGACGTCAGTGGACCTGTCCCCACTCATTTCCCAACATCCTGCCCTTCCTCCATTTCCTCTGGCTCGTGGCTACCCTATGTGTCCCCCTCAGTGTCCTCTGCTTCCAATGGTGAGTCTATGTGACAAAAGAGATGACAGATGATATTAAAAGATGTGTTTCACTGTATCAGTGGTTGAACAATCCGCGGCGTTCGACACCGTCTCGCACACCATCCTGCTAGATAGACTATCCAGCTTTGGGATACGGGATACACCTTTAGCCTGGATTAGGTCTTTTCTGAGGGGCAGAACGCAGCGGGTCCACCTTCGACCTTTTGTCTGTGAGGACAAACCGCGTACCTCTGGAGTACCACAGGGCTCTGCACTTAGTCCTCTCTTTTTCAATGTTTACCTCTCTTCTCTGGCTGAGGTTATTGAATCCTGGGGGGTCTGAGTGATCACTTATGCGGATGACACTCAGTTGGTGTTTTTCTTTAGAGATCACTCTGATGGCAGCTTTACCAACTTTAGACGCTGCCTCATTAACATCTCCTCCTGGATGACTCTCAACACTCTTAAGCTGAATATCGATAAAACAGAGGTGTTATTCTTCAACCAGAGCACCTTACTCCCTTCCACTTTGTGGTGGCCATCAGAACTTAATCCTCCCCCGGTCCCAGTTAAATCTGCACTAAACCTGGGATTTCATTTTGACAATAAATTGTCCTGTGAGACACAAATCAATAAGGTCACCTCGGCTTGCTTTGGTAAGCTTCGCATGATTAGGAAAATCCTCTCTTTCCTCCCCCTCGACTCGCGCAGGACTCTCATCCATGCGTTAATCACCTCACACCTGGACTATTCTAACAGCCTGTATGCCGGAGCTCCGGCATACCTGATTAAACGACTGCAACTGGTGCAGAATGCTGCTGCTAGGCTGATCTGTAATATACCCTATCGCCATTCAATCACCCCACACCTGAGAAAACTTCATTGGCTGCCAGTCATGTATCGTATCCAATTTAAATCCTTAGTGCTGGCTTTCAGGGCACTTAATGGCCTTGGCCCGGCCTATCTCAGACGCAGACTACAGCCTGCTCGCGGTCTGAGATCTAACCATCTTCGCCTTCTCTACTCTCCACACCGTTCTAGGACAGGGGGAAGAGCCTTTGCTGTGGTGACGGCCAAACTGTGGAATAGCCTCCCACTGTGTCTTCGGCTGATCACATCTGAACCAGTGTTCCGACGCAAGCTGAAAACATGTATATTTTCCAACCCATAGCCACGCCTCCCCTGACTCCTTTGGTGCCCCCTCAGTCTGTAGCGCCAGGACACCCCCATTGGGGGTAGCCACATGCTTTACAAGCTTCTAAAATAAATAAATAAATAAAATAAAACAATGTTTATCAGCTCAAATCATTCCCTCACTACACTTATTTTGTCACAGACTACATCTCCATGATGCAACACTAGTGTTGTTTGATGTTTGTACATAGATGTATGTTTGTGTTTGATTAGTATGCATGCACAGTACAGGCGTTAGTGGGTATGCACACGTCATATGCACAGTTTTTACTTACCAGGATTATTGGATGGCTGGTATGTATCCAGGGTCCCAAAGCCTGCTACAGCTGCCCTCTCCAGGGTGGCTTCCACCATTGCTTCAGCAGGTGTTGTGTCCGCTGAAGTCGATGATCCCCCACCAGTCTGTTTTGCTGCTTCCATGTGCTCTGCTACTCTCTCCTTTGCCCCGGAGCAAAGATCATACCACCTGTTCTTGATTTCATCTATGGAGCGGTGTGCTACTCCCAGGGCATTAATCCTACGCTGCCTGCTGTGCCAGATCTTCCTTTCCTCACTTTCACCCAGACCGTGTGACGATCGGCCAAATAATTTTTCATGATGATTGCAGATTCCTCTGTTATGGTGTCAAGTTCTTTTTCTGCAAACTTCAGCTTTCGCTGCCTCTGCTTAGTTCCCTTGTTTGTCTCCTAGCTGTTCATCTTTACTCTCTCAGCAGTGTCTCACAATGCTGAAACACCAGCACATGTGTTTCTTTTTGTTTAGGAGTCGATTTGGGCACTACTTCCTGTTTGGGGGTTCCTTCACCACAAACAGGAAGTTCTGATTTTTTTAAACATTAATTTAGCTATTTGCCAGTGCTTTATTGCAATTTCAGCGCACTCTCGCAAATAGCGCAGGCAAAACACGCTGTTTGTACAGGTCTCGCTATTTGCGAGATGACTGCGACTCGCTAATAGCGAGTGGCTCAAATAGTGTTGCGCGTGAATATCAACTCGCAATTTGGATGATTGGGGTGTTGGTAGGTAGCGAATAGCGCGTTGCTACTAGCAACTCGCTATTTTTCACTAACAGCGAGTCGCTATTTTTGGTGGTCATACATCTGGCCCATAAAGATTTGGGTCTCTGGGGCTGAAGGACGTTTTGCAATGCATTTAACTGAACTGCGCTGTTGGAAAACGAGGCAGTATCTGTGAGGCCTGCACAAATAACATGACTACACTTGTCCTGCACTGGGTACTAAACACCTAATTATAGCGCCCGAATCTCAGAGGGTAGCGTTGCAGAGCAGTCTGAGGCTTACTCAAGGGAGGTGGTGTGGGCTAGTATACGCCATTTACAGTTGCGCAGAAATAACACTCAATAATTGATTGTCCAGTCTGTACTTTGCTTTATTAAAGTAAGAGTACATTTATTAAACCCACATCCACAATTCAATACTATGCACCAATTTACAAATATACTTAAACTGTTGGAATTACCTGTGACATTGCATAACATCTCCACCCCTCCCGATGGGGGGTGGGGTCTAGTACCACCACTCCCATGTATGCACATCATCTTGCCCCAATGCAGTTAGTTGATCATAACTTGGAGCGAGGGAAAAACAAAACCCCGGGCACAAGTTATTAGGTAGATATGATTAATAACAGAGTCTCTGATATCACAAATATCTCCTTAATAAGTCCATTCAAGGTTTGTGGAAAGTTTTCAATTAATTTTACTCATTGTTGTCGACAAGCACAACCAGCCAACACGTGTTTTGTCACAGTGGGAAGTATCCTGTGACGTCTTCAGGGCTGGAAAGGATAAAAAAAAGTAATATAAACACATGGGATGCCCACAATGCAAACATGCACCAGAGTGTCCCCTGGTATCATTGGTGGTTTCAAGCGAAAGAACACCATAAAGTAGTGGAAACCCTAAAATAAATAGTGTTGAGACACATATGAGTGACTTACATTTGGGAAGATAAAAACAACACAGGCCCTGTGATATAAAATCTGCGTGACAGTAAGAGGTAACATATGTTATTGTTGATCAACCTGGAAGAAATACCATATATGTCGCTTCACATGATAACTCTAAACCAGAAATATTCGCGCGGTGCAAGGCGTAATATTAAACATAGTTACAGCTCTAAATTCTAAATGGATAGAGACAGATTTGCTGCAGAGCTTTTTGACAACGTAGCAATAGGGATTGCAACTAATGCACCCTCGACCAGTGGTAACTCTGTGTGCAAGGAATGCCTCAGGGAAATATTCCTGAGACTAGAGAGGCTCAAAAAGCCAGAGAATTCTAGATGGTGGGATAGTGCCACCCTGAACCAATACCTCAGACTAAGCAGAGTCCCTAGAGGACTCAGATCCCAGATTTTTCCAACTTTCGACGACCTGGATGATGATCTAATAGGTAAATGGGGAGAGGCTCTGACCTCCAACTCCAACTCATTAATTAATATATTGATTGAGAAAGCTGAACTAAAGGTATCCAAACTCCAGGTTGATATCGCTATCCTAGAGAAAGTAATGCTAGACTTAGATATCAAAGAGACCTGTGAAAAAAAGTACGTGTTCTTGAATGATATTCTAACTAAACATCAGAACGAGATCAAAGAGAGGAATGCCAGAAAAATGAAAAGAAACGAGGCAGACCATAGGGAAGGAAGGGTGTTCACTTTCGGCAGAAAGTATGACCAACTGGTCCAAAATGCACAATCTGGAGACAAAACACTAAGACCAGGAATCACTTCAGTCTCCTCTAGTTCCACCTCACTTAGCACCATTTTAACTATGATAGTGACACTGAGAACCAAGCAGATCATGACAGAACAGGACAGACTAAATCGTCTTTTGTAAGTGATGTTCAAACTATACGGAGAGAGAACAGAATGCAAAACACACGAGGCACACTAGACAGAAAACACGTAGAGGTAAGAGAGCAGAAAAAGACGAATACAAAAAGAAACTGAGATCAGGGGACGGGAGGAACAAATAGACAATTTGAATAAGGAAGTACAAGTAGTTAGCCTGTCTTGCAAAACACTTAACGAGGACATGATCTCATTACTTAGTAAGGGATTAAGCTTCAATCCTGGCGGCACAGGGAGACATTTGTAGACTGAAAATAGACGTATTCAAATTTATCAGAGGTTTGAAATTAAAAAAGCATTTTAGTGTTAATCCTCCTACTAATGTCAATAAAAACCTTTTGAACATTTCGAATGATGATTTGTCCAATGTACAAAGTATACGAGACATCCAAGCTACACACCTGCTCCTCTCCCTGACAGACTTGGAACAATCACCATACAACATGGAACTTCTTCTCAAAGAACTCAACATTGACACTGACTCCACCATAGCTAGCGGTCTCAAGTCTAAGTCCAAATGGACCCCCACTCTTCCTGGGGGCAATACCATAGACACGTTCCACAACTTAATACTGTAGGACATAGACAAATACGAACAGAGATGATCCAAAAGTAGACAATACGATAATGACAATCTAGCAAGGAGTGAACGCCTAGCGCTCAGAGCATTAAGTACAGACCCTGACATTATAATCAAGGAAGCAAATAAAGGGGCTAATGTTGTGGTTATGAACTGGGAAGATTACCACTTGGAAATCATAACACAACTATCGGACATTACCTGCTTCGAGCCCATTAGTTACAATTCTACAGGACCACTAACCATCAAAATCAATAAACATCAAACTGAGTGGCACAGATTGGGTCTCATTGACGATGACAAACACCAATACATGAAAGTCTTTAGACCCACTTTTCCATGTCTCTACACCCTCCTGAAAATACACAAACTGGCACCTTTTCCTCCTGGCAGACCTATTGTTTCGGGGATAGGTGGTCCAACGGAGAGACTGGCACAATACGTAGACATTTTCCTGGGACCCATTGTCAAAAACTTACCCTCATTCATCCAGGACACCAAACACATCCTAAGCCTACTATGAGATCTAAAATGGCAACCTGGCTTGGTTCTAGTCACTCTAGATGTGGTGCCTCTCTACACCAGCATCAAACCTGATTTAGGCTTAGAAGCCATCACTCGACTCCTTCACAACAAGCCTGCAACTCAAAGGCAACACACAAACATGCTGATCACAATGATGGAAGTGATCCTTAACAACAACTTATTTCATTTTTGACAAAAAATGGTACAAACAAATCAAAGGAGTAGCAATGGGGTCTAGATTTTCACCCACATTTGCTAATCTGTACATGGGGGTTCTGGAAGCTGAGTGGATTTGCGGCACCAGGGGAGCTCAGTGGATCTGACTCCATTGTGTTTTGGGGTTACTACATTGATGATTGTATGTTGCTATGGTCAGGCACCCATGAGTAATTGGAGGATTTCTACACTTATCTCACCTCCAACAACATGGATATGAAATTTACCATGCATTCTAGCACGTCCCACATCAGCTTCCTAGATGTAGAACTTTACATCAGAGAAGAGAGGCTACACAGTAGACTTTATCGCAAAGAAACATCTTGTAATGGAATTCTGCATGCTGTTAGCTCACACCCCACACACCAATTACAAGCGATTCCCTACGGCGAATTTGTAAGAGGAAAAAGAAACTGCAGTGAAGAAGCAGAATTTAAACTATGCATTTCAGACATGAAAATCAGATTCAAGAATAGAGGGTACAAACAGTCCTACATCAACAAAGCTGAAAACAGAATCGCACTCACTTGCAGGGAGAACACGCTGCGCAACAAGAACAAAAGCTGTAAACAAAAACAACCTGTGAGATTAATTACAGATTACACTGACACCAACGAGGTAATCAGAAAAAGTTTCAACAAACACTGGTCGGTCTTACAATCAGACAGAACACTTAGCAACTTCATTACTTCTAGACCCCAGATTACTTACAGATGAGGTTTGACGGTCAGAAACAGACTCAGTCCCACCATTCCATGCTCCACCTTGGAAAATACTTGGCTCACGGCACACATAATAGGCTTCTACAAATGCAGGTGTTGTGGAGTATGTAGATGGGCAAAGAATGGAACCAAAGATTTCACGAGCTATGACAAAAAGAACAGATACAACATCAAACAGAACCTCAATTGCAAACACAAAATTTGTGGTGTACGTCATTACCTGTCCTTCTCAGGCTCCTCTGAAGAGATTCTCTTTCTATGGCATTGATGTAACTGCACCTAACATCAGAGGTGTCAACAGGGAATTAAAACTGAGGCTCATGGAAGCTACTTGGATCATGCGTCTTCATACAGTGAAACATGGATTGAACAGTGATCACGAGATGGAATACTTTCTTGGCAATTGAATTATACTTATTGTGATTCATTCTCAGACTTCTATAATGTTCAACCTTTTGTGAAGGATTCACACACCTTTTTCCTTGTAAAACCATGTGTTTTTTTACTCCCAGACTTATGTTAATAATTTCTGTTCCTACTTTGGGTAGTTAGGAGTAGGACGTTACAACAATCTATATACAAAATGATTTAGGGTACTGTTACCTACATGACCAATAGCGATTCAATTTTAATTTCCTGCTCATCCTTCCACCTCTCCTTTTGTTGCTCTCCTCAACACTCCCTTTCTGGTCTCATTTCCCTAACACGGACTCTACCCTTCTACTTTACCAATATTTTCCTTACCTTTTCCCTTCTATGAGCCTTTTGGCATGTGCAGTTTTTTACTGATGACTTTATTGTTTTCCGTACTTTCTTCCGCCCGTTTATATTTTTTCTTATTCGCACCACTTTCACTCTCACAGAGCACTTCATTTCTTTTTTACTTAGTTCCCCTTGTCCTGTCTCTTTTCATCACTTGTTCCTATGTAATTCTGATTTGCCACCGGTCATTGAGGTCCTGTGACCTGGCTACCCTTCTATCGTTCTATCCTTTATTAGCACTTATCTCATTCATCAGACAATAGCGTTGTGCACCTCTCAACCTATCCACCTTCATTTAATACTTGTACACTCCACCCTTTTGGATATCCCATTTTCCCTCTTCAGTTTCTTTTCTGGACACAGTTTTCTCTATCATTCTGTCCTCTTTTAGCACCTATCTCATTCATCACACAACAGCTTTGTGCACCTGGGTAGGCAGACAAAATATAGAATTTTTAATATCGACCTACAATAATATCAATGTTTTAATATCGAAGGGACAGAATATAGAAGGTAAGTAATATCGAATTTTTTAATATCAAAGGGGTAGAATATTGAAGGTAAGTAATATTGATTGTGTTAATATCGATGTAAGTAATATCAATGTTACTAATATCGATTTCTATATGATTTTTATGTATATTATGTATTTAATATGGTTTTTTTTGGAATAGTAATTTTTACCCCTACGCTATCCAACACTTTCCCTACTGTTGCACTCTCTGGAGTGGGAATAGTCATTTTTACCCCTACGCTATCCAACACTTTCCCTACTGTTGCACTCTCTGGAGTTGGAATATTCATTTTTACCCCTACGCTATCCAACACTTTCCTTACTGTTGCACTCTTTGGAGTGGGAATAGTCATTTTTACCCCTATGCTATCCAACATTTCCCCATCTGTTTTTTTTTTGGAGTTGAAATAGTATTTTATTCCCTCTGTTATTTAATATTGTTTGTATTGTTTTAGTTAATGTAGTATTTAAATAATTTAAAAAATATTAAGAGTACATTTATTTTTTGTATTTGTTTTGCATATTTATTTTTTATGTTAATATTGTATGTGTATAGATGAATTTGTAATTTATAATATTTATAATTATTCATAAGGTATTATAATATTCATTAAAATTGATTATTAAGTACCTATATTACATATTATATGTAAATGTTTAATTAATCTTTTAATTACATTTTTTATATTACTTAATTTTAAATATTATAAATTATTTTTAACTATGTGTATTATATTTTTAAGTATTATTTACTTTATTTTACATATTTTGTTTAATTTAAAAAAACAATATTTTTTAAAAAGCGATATTTTTGACATCAATATTTTTTTCTCGAAATTTTTGTACTTACCATGTTGTGGATTGGATGTCGATATTGTTGACATCGATATTTTTGCTCCAATATTTTTGTAGGTCCATATTTTGTCTTTCTATATTTTGTAAGACATTCGTGCACCTGTTATCCTATCAACCTTCTTTTAATACTTGTACGCTACATCCCTCTTGGTTATCCCCTTTTCCCCTTTCATTTTCTTTGCTAGACCCCGTGTTACTCTGTTTCTTTTACCCCTCATAAATGATATTCTGATCACTGCACCGCCATCTTTACTACTGCCATTTTCAGAGATGTTATGTTCTAGTCGTTTCCTACTGCTGTTCTTTTAAAGGCACTTCTGGCTCATCCTCTGTTCACTTCCGGAACAGAGGTGAACCAGTGCCTGTGCCTCGCATCAGTGTACTCTCTGAAGATAAGCCCTCTGCCCTCACCCTTTTTACTTTAGAAACCAGCTTCTCCAGACCCTTGGTGTCACTACTTGGTTGAGTTTCTAAAGCTCTGTCAGTTTTGCAGGTCTTGGCCAATGGCGCACCCGCCTGTTAACCGTCGTTGGAACGCTGCAGTTTTAGGATCGCCGGTGTCCCGGTAAGATCCACTCGCCACTTTTTAATTGGGGGTCAACACGCTGCCCTTCTGTAGCTTCATTGCTCTTTACAGTCATTCACTCTTTCAGTTTTACGCTGACTATTAATCTCTAGCTTTTCACACTCTTTTAGGTACTCTACGGCATAATCACTGAGCAACTTACTGCACACGCACTTTTCTTCCAGGATCTCCGTCTTTTCGGTAAGATCCACATGACACTACTCCTCGGCCTGGATACAGTCACCTTGTAGCGCAGGTTTAATGTTGAGCACCTTCCCTTTCAGGTTTTCCTGCTTTCTAATACCCACTATAGCTTTGATTTTCCACTTCCGAAATTAGAACAGCCGCTTGTATTTTTTCACCGGCGAGGCGGTGAGTTTTTATACTTGGTTTTCCTTCCATGGTTACATCCTATCTCCCAGTATCCTTTATTAAATTATTCTATATCATGCTTGTATTTATTATTAGGTTGCCTTGAACAGCTCTATGTGTTGCGTTACAGCTATACTCGCCGCGCAACCCTCTACACAGACATTTTCCTCTGGCCACCAATTTTTGGGGGAGACTTCATTGGGAGCATGATGGTACTCCCTGACTTTACTTTGTGCTGGGGGCAGCCCCCGGGACCTGACCCACCCCGGGGGCACTTCGTGGATGGCAGCGGAGCCCCACATGCTTCGTCATCTATCCTCAGAGGTCACAGGTCGCCTGTCTTCTGGGGGGCATATCTCAGCCCCCAGGGGTCCTTCTCCCTCTGGGCCTCTGAGAGAGAGGATTCAGCAGGGAGCTGTCTTCACTGGCTCCATGCACCAGCCTTTCGCCTGGCTCTCCTCCTGGGCCACCCTACACAGAGGCCCCTGCTTCTGCGCACTGGTCCTGGTCTCTTCTCCTGGCACTTTAAGAAAAGGAACAAGCTAGGTTAGCACACCACCTAATGTAAGAGTATTGTAGACTCTAAGTAGTCCTAGATCCTACCTTAGAATCAATCAATTTCAACAGATATTTGGTAACTAATTCGCAATTGGATATATACAATGTCCAATTCATAAACCGTAACAATGGATTCAGAAATCCAAAACAAGTAGTATTCTTTAAATTCTTTATTAAAAATCCATATGTAGATTAGACTTCTCAGCTCACACCGCCGACACGTGTTTCGTCTCTTTGCGAGACTTTTTCAAGGCAGATATTGTCCTTCTCCTGGCACTGTTCAATATTCTGGAGCAGTCAGGGGGTTCCTCCTTCCAACTACTCATTGCTTCAGGCTCCAGCACCCTCTACCTCAGCAGAACACACCCCAGAGAGAGCTTCTCTTCCTGTGCAAACACTTTTTAAAGTTTGGGGAGGGGGCTGGCTTGAAGTCTCCATTGGCCCTATCACACAGCGACACATCAAATCCCTGCCCAGGCTCCCTCCTTCCTGCCCAGGTCTCTGGGTTGGTTCAAGATGGTGTCATCCAGGGTCTTTGGCCACATGCTCTCTGAAAAAGCCCCTTCCCCCAGGGCTTCCTTCTCCCTGGTGCAGCCTAGTGCCTGGCACCTAGTGATAGCTGCTGATGGGCGAGCCTGTAGCTCCACCCATCTTTTCTTCCTTGGAGAGGAGGCCTTAGCTTGTGGAAGAAAGGTTATCAATCCCGCCTGCTGAGGTCAGCCCTCAGCCAGGCCCTGGTTATGGCTGACTCAGGGAAATATGACATTTCTGGATGACCCAAAAGTAGTACCAATAGGACTTTGGACTCTGCAGAATACTTCTTCTCACACCTGTTACATTGGCCTTTAGTGAATGGCTGGAATCTGTAGGCCTTATGAAAGTTAATCTAGCCCATGGGCTCCACATCCCCATAGGGGAATAATGAAGTGAGAAACATTAAAACACACAGACTTTCCGTGCAATGTTTCTTACCAGTGTATAAAGCCTATTCCATGTCACCACCCCATTCTGCATAAGTCCTGCCACACCAGTCTATCTGCACCTGCACCTTGGCTGCACACGCTAGGAATCTCCCCTGCGCAGCCCCTACATGTGTGCAAACGCATGTACACATGTGTCTGCGTGTAACCAGCCTGGTATCCCTTACTCCAGCTGCTGCGCAGTGGCCTGGTCAAGCCAGGGGGACACCAGTAAAATCCCCATGCAGTCTCTTTCATGGTAAGTTCACTGTGGGTGAGTTCCAACTTATGAGGCTCCCCCACCATAAAAGCTCAACAATTAGGTGCTCAAAAGCGAACGATCTGGGCAGCCCATAGTGTCAAAACCACTTCTAACATGTGCCATATTCATTCTTTCATTTCCTTCCACAACAGATTGATGATGATGTGCTGCTTATCGCCTTGATGAATATTGTCGTTGTGTAGAGTTTGTCTTTGTAACACCTTTCCCCAAATCCCCTTTTCTATCCATTTATCAAGTCCCTAACCCCCTTCCCTTGGGCTGCATGATTTATTGAGATGTGACTTTACTTTACACCATGTATGGGGTGGATGTGGTGTAAATAGCACCAGCTCACTGTGGGATCTTCTATTGCCTGAGCAATAGCCCACATCTGCCCCGTTTACACTCCCATTCATCATTTTTCAGTATCATCAATCAGGCCTTGTGTTGTTTTGTGTAAACGATTAATATTATCCACTCCTGACTCTGAGTTCATTTCTCCTGACTCGAGGATTTCATACGTTTAGTTTTAATAAAAAATACCAGCTCCCCATTGCTCAGTTACTATTGGTAATTTTTGTTATCATATCAGCTCTTCTTTGTTGATTCTTTGTTGTGTCATGGTGGCAATCTGGTCTCAGTCTCTCCAAATTTATGATTGAAATAATATAACACACTAACTTTGTGTTTTCTTTCAATCTAGCTGCCCCTAGGGAGAGGTGTGGCAAAACGGCTAGGGAGGCTGTTTCCAGAGTGCAGGGCACATGGTTCGATCCTCAGTGCCAGAGGCAGCTCAGCATCATGTGACTCTGGGCAATAGCTCACTTAATCTCCCCAACATCCCCCAACCACCATAAGATGGCACCATGGTAAACCCTGTAGTATGAAGAGTGAGAGAGGTAGCACCCTCGCCAATCTATTCCGGGGAGAGAAGTTTTGAGTGAAGTGAACTAGTTAAGTTAGTAACTAACTGCTACTGAAGATGTTGATTATCTAGGCTGTTGTAAGCAATATAGGCAATGGTAACCCCCCTTAGTGGTCAATATAGTTACAGAGGACAGTTGGACAAGGGTATAACTAACTGGTGTACACTTTTTAAAGCAGTTTTTTAACAATCTATGCTAAATGCAGCAGTGCAAAGTAAAACACCAAAATAAAGATTTGAGGCACAAATAAAGTAAAATAACTATTTCCCTTTTATTTTTTTAACAATTATAAAACCCACCCTTTCCACTCACAACAGGACCACCCCGCTCCCCAAACAAATCACCCCATCTCCAACAAGTGTCCAAAGAATAATTAACTGCCAAATTGGTCAAACCCCGGTCCCAACTCCCTTTCCCACCATCTCCACCCACAATAAAAGGCTCTTTCACTAAAACTGACATTTTAAAAGGGCTTTAGAAGAGGGCATCCTGTACGCAGGCCATATGGCAGTCATGTTTCTGCTCCATCTGGGACATCCTCTCCTCAAGCTGCGCCAGATGCTGCAGGACGCATTGCTGGAAACGATGTTCTGATTGGGGAGGGGCAGCAGTGGTGGTCAGCGAGGTACCTGACAGCTGCCGGCAGCACTGGCAGTGCTATTGGCTAGAGGCTGCTGCTCGCTGGTGGAGCTGGTGGAGCTGGGCCCAGGGGCAGTCGCAGCTGCTTCAGCCTCCTTGTACATGAGCACCACCAGCCAATGGTACTCCTTCTGGATTGTCTCCGGCCTCTGCTGCCACAGCCAGGCTGCTATCTCCTGCCGTGTTGGTACAGGTGCTGAAATAACAGGAGTAGCTATATTGAAAAAAAAAGACAAATTGTAAACCATGCTGGTCAAATACTTGTTTAAAATTAAATAGTGGCACAGTAGCAGTACATTGCTGGTTCCTTTGGCAGATTGGAATTTGATTGGATTAGGAGAGTCACTGGGCCATTTTCTACGCACACATGCCTCACATAAAAAAGCACTTGTTGGCTTGGCATGCCCCTTCCTTATAGTGACTAAATGTGATGGAGTTACCCGTCTGCCAAGATATAAATTAGATCCTCAGTTTAAAAATGTGCAAAGCAATGAAAGAGAAATCATAGTTTTTAAAAGCAGCAGAGTTTCATTAACTGACCGAATGCGTCCATGCCACAACCAGGATTAAATAAGGGAGCCTGCGGCAGTGTCAAGGAGACAAAACAACCAGCTCACTCTGCAATGAGAATGGGTAAAACAATGAGGCAAAGCAATTATTCCAAGGTCATTGAAAGATGTACATTAACACTGCACACAAGCCCCCCACCGCTCAAATCACCAAAGTTCCCCACACAATTTAAAGATTTTGTTGAAAAAGGCGCAGAGCAACGAAAATGAAATCACAGTTTTTTTTAAAGCAGTAGAGTTTCAATAACTGAAACAGAGCTGTATGAACAGAAATATCCAGTTTCTAAATATGGCATTTCTAAAACAGTAATGTTAAATCCAACTTTACTAGTAAAGAGGATTTGCTGTTACCATTTAAAAGATATAAAACATGACCCAGCTACTACTTTCCAAACAGGAATTAAAGCTTTAAAGTATATTAAGGAATTCCCAATATTGACCTATGAGAGTAGGCCTCACAGTAGTGAAAAATGAATTTAGGGAGTTTTCACTAACAGGACATGCAAAACTTAAAAGGACATGTCCTACCTTTTACTTAAACAGCACCCTGCTTTATGGGTTGCCTAGTGCCTACCTTACAGGTGATGTATGTGTAATAAAATGGGAGTTTCAGGCTTGGTAAAGGATTTTATATCTTGAGGGATAGGACCGTATTTGCGTTTCTTGCACAGGCGCACAGCATGTTCTTTCATTTAATAATAATATTCAGATGTCAAGAAATTAATCTATGTACTCCAAAATATTGTATTATAAAGACTTCATTTGTTTTCAGGTGGTTAATCACACGTGAAACAGTGGGTTTTGAATTGCTTCTCATGCTTCAAATATGCTAATCCAAGCCTTTTTCTGGGCACGCCACAAAACACGGAAATCATCTTCAGAAGTGAATCAAAATACCCAATGCATTTCGAGCTCTAGTGGGCTCTTCTTCAGGGGTTTCACTACAAATAAAAAACATGTATCAATGAATTACGATTCCAAACCCATTGTGACAAATACTGTGCACGTTTTATAAAAAAAAACATTACATGTTTAAACTCTATGCCGTACATTGCAATCAGCCCTTAAACAGCATTTTCCCTCTAAGATGGTAACACTGAGTTACCTGAACAATGACCTAGGGTTTATGAAGAAAAAGGCAAGCAAGGGTGTGCACAGCAACAATTTGATGAATAGGGTTTTAAATGCCAAGTCAAAGTGGTAGTAAAACTGCACGAAAAGCTCTGTAGTGGCTGGCCTGAGGCATGTTTAAAAGGCTACTTGTGTGGGTGGCACAATCAATGTTGCAGGCCCTTTAGTAGCATTTAATTTACTGTCCCTGGATATATGGTATACCACTTTACAAGGGACATACAGTTACATTAAATATGCCAATTGATTATACACAAGTGTTACCATGTTTAGGGGAGAAGCACATACACTTTTGCACTGGTCAGCAGTGGTAAAGTGCTCAGAGTCCTAAGGCCAGCAAAAGGATTCATCAAAAAGAGGAGGCAAGTAGGCAAAAGGTTTGGGGGAAGACCACCCTAAGGATGACAGGTCTAATAGGAACTGTGTAAGAGATAAGTACTGTGATGAGTAGATGGTTAATTCCAATTTTCCAAACAAAGTTACGATCTTGCGAGACTCTTGCAGGAATGTGAACAGTAGAAAGGAGTAGGTGATCTTTAAATAGACTGTATTAAGTACACTTGCTACTGTAGGAAGCAGTATAAATGGAGATGGCGTTTTTCAGAGTGTACTATATACGCCAATCAGCCTTGTAAGAGTTGTGAGTAGGGTATAGTCTCTTCCACACATCCATTATCAGAGAGAGTGGTGTAAGCAGTGAGGACAGTCCATGGATAGAGTATGTTATGCCCATCATCGTCCAAGAGAGAGGTCTCAGCAGAGAGGACAGTCTCTCTCCAAACACCCTACTATGCACACCTATCATCTGAGACAGAGTAGTGACAGAAGAGGCCAGTCCATGTACACAGCCAAATATGCACAACTGTCATCTAAGAAAGAGGTCTGACAGGAGAGGAAAGTCCACTATGCACACTGATCACCTGAGACAGAGGTTTGACAGAAGAGGCTAGTCCATGTATAAACCGTACTAAGCACACCTGTCATCTGAGACGGAGTTCTCACTGCAGAGGCCAGACTATCTCCGTACAGTCTAATTATGCACACCCGTCATCTGAGAGAGAGGTCAAGAAGGAGAGGGTAGTTCATGTACACACCTTACTATGCTCAGCCATCATCTGAGACAGAGGTCTGATAGCAGAGGGCAGTCCATGTACACACCCTAAGATGTACACCTATGATCTGAGAGAGAGGACTTAGTGGAGAGACAGTATCTCTCCATATCCCCTATAAAGCAAACCTGCCATCTGAGAGAGAGGTTTGGAAGGAGAGGGCAGTCTATGTACACACCTTACTAGGCACTCCCATTATCTGAGAAAAGAGGTATGGAAGGAAAGAAAGGGCAGTCCTCGAAAACGCCCTACTATATACACCTTTCATGTAAGAGCATGTCTGAGGGAAGAGGCCATTCTCTTCTCAGACCCTACTATGCATACACATCATTCAAGAGAGGGGTCTTACTGGAGAAGCCAGTTCCTCTATACACACTACTATGTACATGTGTCATCTGAGACAGAGATCTGTGTGGAGAGGTCAGTCTCTCTCCATTCAGCCTACAACACAAACCCTTTATTTGAGAAGGAGGTCTGGAAAGAGAGGGTTGTCCATGTACACACCTTACTATGCACACCCATCACCTAGAGAAAGGTTTGACAGAGAGGCAGGTCCATTTACACACCCTAATACACATACCCTCAATCTTAAAAGCAGGTCTGACAGGAGAGGCCAGTCTATCTACACACCTTCTGTGCACACCCATCATTTGAGAGAGATGTCTCAAAGGAGAGCCCAGTCGCTCCCTATAGACCCTACTATACACATGTGACATCTCAGAGAGGGGTCTGAAGGCAGTGCATGCGGCAGGGTTGTATTTACATATGACAATTAAATATTTCTTCAAATTCTTTTAAAAACTAGAAATTCAAAGGTTAAAGTAATGTTATAGTTAGGTATGGTTGAAAAAACTGTGTTTTTTGTTTTTTTTAAACTTAGAAATTCACTGAAAAGACAAAGGTTAAAGTAAGATTATAGTTAGGTGTGATAAAAAGATCTGTTTTTGTTTGGAAAAAACCTGTAGAAATTCACTGAAAAAAACAAATTTAAAGTAACTGTTAGAAACTGTCCACGCAGGAACCACAATCCTAGTCAGAGTAGGTCCCAAATATACCATAAAATGACCTGTGCTCATCCTCTAGTAGCTTGACACAAAGCAGTCAGGCTTAACTTAGGAGGCAATGTGTAAAGTATGTGTGCAACACTTCAAACAGTAACACAGTAAAAACACCACAAAAAGGCTCAATGCCAGTACAGAAAATTGCTTATATTTTTCATTAAACCAAGACAAGAATGACAAAAATCAAATCAGTGGAAGTCATGATGTACATATTTAAAGAATAAACTGTTTTCTAGTGCTTAGAAATGTTTCGCGCCAACTGGGGCCAGCTGGTCGCGCTTAACAGGGTCAAATCCAAACAATCAGGCTGACCGCGATGGAGAGTTGGTCAGATGTAAGGACCAGCCTTCGCTCACTGAAGAGTCCCTTGGATGCTTGGACCTCAGGGTGATTCAGGGAGCAAGAGAGGCAATGTGTTGGTGATCTCACAGATGTAGGCGATGCATAGGTTCTGAGCTGCTCACCATTGAGAAATCGCCGAGAGTCAAGATGAGACCAACATCGGGGCAATGCATCATCATCAAACCACTGGGCTGAAGGCAATGCTAGAAGCATGAAGCGATGCGTTTCGCAGCCGGCAATGCAAAGTCCGTGGTCCATGCAACAAAGGATATGCATCAGCATTGAGGGAAATTGTCCAGTTTCGATAGCCCAACATTGTTGATGCGTGGGTTTTTAAATATGCAGCACTTTCAACTTTCTTCCCAGGTCCCAGGACTGGACTGGTACAAGTTGGCAGAGCAGAACATACAGCAGACACGGTCCAGTTGCTTTGCAAGTTGAAGAGAGAAGTCTTTGATATCCCTGAGACTTCAGAAAACAGTAGGCAAGCCACAAAGTCCTTGGCGCTACTTAGGTTCTGCCATGTAGAGAGATGCAGGTCCATTCCTTCTCATTCCCTGGTAAAAGGACAAGAGGCAGCAGGCCAACACAACAAAGCAGTTCAGAAAAGTGACACTTCCTCCAACAGCACAGCATCCTTGTTCTTGGTAGAATGTCCTCGGTTCCTGAAGTGTTCTCCGTAGGTGGTGTCAGAGGTCCAGTACTTATACCAAGTTGCGCCTTTGACGTAAGGGAAGACTTCAAAGTGATGCCTTTGGGGTGCACAAGTCCCTTTCTTTCTTGCCCTGGCTTCAGACTTACTACAGGGAGGTATACAACCCTTTGTGTGGGGACACAACTCTTCTCCTTCAGATGTAAGTGCCAGCTCCTTCCTCCCATTCTGCCCTGGATGGCCCATCAGGATGTGGATGGCCCATCAATCATACCTAAGCTCCCATTGGTTTGCGGCTGTCTAGCGGGAATGAATAAAGCCAGCTGTCATCCACCTCGGATCCGTATTCAGAGATGGCCAGAAGGCAACAAATGGTTACAGTAAGAAAGTGCCAACATCCCAAAAGTAGCATTTTCAGAATTGCAATTTAAAAGTTGATTTTTAAAATTGTCATTGCAGAAACACCAAATTTGGGTGTCCCATCTCTTCCCAATTGAAAATGACACTCACGAGCTGTAATAAGGTAATCTCAATGTTAACATTTGGGAGAGATAGGCCTTGCAGTAGTACAAAACAAATGTAAGAGTTTTTAACTACCAGGACTTGTAAAACTTAAAAGTACATGTCCTACTTTTTAAGTACACCGCACCCTGCCCTTCGACCTTAGGGGTGACATATGTATTAAAAATGAATGAATCAATGATGTCATTTGAGATATTGTTGTGTAGTTCCTATATTCCCAATAGGCTCTGCACATTGGAATATCATATCCTATAGATTTGACGTAGGACCTATGTCTACTAGGTCTCTATCAAATATATTAGACTTAATTGTGAGTGCCAGCTAGCTCAGAGGTCACTAGAAATGTTCTCGAATAAACAAGAAGGGATTAGTTTCTGACAACCGTATAAACATGACAACTTTGTTTCCCCAAGAATAAAACAATTCTTCTGAGTCATGGAAACAATAGATATATGTTTTACTCAGACAATCGTGCATGCTTCGTTTCATCAGAGGTACAGAGAAATAGAGAGACAGGCGTTTTCAATAAAAGGGTTTTATTGAACAGTCTTCTTTCTCAAGCAAGTAAAGTGTACTGCTACAATCGTAATACAGGTTGCAAAGTATAATGCGTACAGTAAGAAGAGTATTATAAAATAATACTGTAAAAGAATTGTATGGTTCCTAGACCATAGATAAATACATACATAAAGAACAAAGGCTAAAAGTACTCAACTGATGCTTCTAAAATACGCCTACCCCGATGTACCTAACCTAAGTCTAGTATGAGGGAAGAAGTAAGTGAGGTGTAGCATAGGGTTAGTTTGTTTTTGCCAAGAATCTAACCAAGATTTCTCTTAGGGTCTAATCAGCTCCGTACCTTTGTTTTAGAAAGAAGGTCTGGTATCTCTGTCTCGAGACTCGATTTCCCAACATCCCGCGAAGGGAGCTTGGAAACACTGGAGCTGGATTCTCAGCAAGAGAAAGGACAGCTTCTCGAGCTGCTCCGAACCACTGTGTGTTTGCTAGGGCAAGTGCAGGCATATTTATACTTTGAAGGTGCCTAGTTTGACGTAAAGTCGGACATAATAACGTCATCAAAGAACCCCAAGGGAATGGTAGTACTTTAAAAACTCCATGATTTCTCGGACAAATCAATATTCAAGTAAGGGGATGTCCCTGACTGCTGAAGCCGAGTTTTCCAAGAAATCGTTGTGGCTTTTTGGAACTAGTGGAAGTAGCCATGCCTGTATTTGGACTGGATGGGTTATGTCTAAACATGGGCATGATTTCTATGCCTATATAAGGGTAATGTGAATTATAGCTGCATAAGGGCATGAATCGGTAAATTACGCTTGGATTCTAAAATGGTACACAACACTCACTCCACTTTATTATGTTCAATATTACTAAATTCTAAGCATTTTTAAACATATCTAAAGCATGATGTGTAAAAATCCCTTTCAAAATACATAAAATGAATTCGAAATGGCTGTACACGAAAGATGAGTATTTGTGCAGTACACATTTTAAAAAGCAATATTTTCATTCAAACCATGTAGTGTGACATTGAAAAATGCTCATCAAAATGAGTCATGAAATAAAGTTTATGAAATGGCTCTTAAATACAGAAGAAAAATCGAGACCATTCCATGACAGAATGTATAAACTGTTTAGGTTGTGGACAAGGTCAAATATTGTCATTTGGAAATGTTTCAAAGAATTCTTGTTCTCTAAGAATAGTTCGACTTTAAGCAGATTACTTATTGCCCCAAAAAATAAAATTTCAATTTTGCAAAAAGTCAAATCGCAAAAAAATAGAGTTCTAAAGTTGGAAGTTTTGTTTTGAAAAGTGAAGGTCGAATACAGAGTCCCATAGAACGCTGTGTGCTAACTTCAAAAGTCATTCTCATTTGGAGAAAACGTCAAATCTTCTAAGCTGGTAAAGAAATCATCTACCATATTGGTGAAAGTTGGACCACTTCATTAAGTAAACCGATAGCACAAAAATATGAAGCATCTCCGCCAGCGTTAGACGCATTAGCAATGTTCGTCGGAGATGGAGATGGAGGTGGTACCTGTGTGCCTGTCGATGTACGCATCTCACCGTCAGCAGATACCACTGGTATCAGACATGTTTAAGATACGACCTAACATTTCTACAAAATGTACGGGGCAGTTTGTTGATAATAGGGCATGTATCTCTGCAGAGGACCCTGCAACTTGTAGTTCATACGTCTCTTTGGACGAGGTCAGCGGCACAGTTTTTTGTAAAAGAATGGCTTTCATTCTGCTTAAAGTATCAATTCAATTAGAAGAGATGTTCAGTGAAGGCCATAATGGCGACTCCCCATCTGTCTTAGCTTTAGGAAACAATACTTGCATACAACAAGTGACCCTGGATGACACAGTTACGAGATAGGCTATTCCAGGCATCATTCCACAACAGATGTGATCATTCAACATTATGTAGCTCCCGTTAGAAAGCTGCCTAAAAATTGGATCCATCACCGTTGCTGGAGAACTTTGCAGGTGGCAGGATAAGTTTTTTGAAGAACCTTCACAGTCTCCATGTAAATTAATACCCTGGCATTAAAGTGTACTGCTTAGTGTGCTTTTGCATTGTGTACCACTAAGAAATACCTCTTTTCCCCCACTCCAACATTTGTGTGTCTATGGTAATTTCCAGGCTGACTTTATGTATTCCTTACCCAACCTTTCATATACGGCAACTGGTATGTGTTTCAAACAGTATTGAAAATTGGAAATTGTGACAGGCAGAGTGATTATCCTGTGTATTATCCATTCTGTTGCAGGATTTTCTGAAACAGTTAATGGTAATCTTTCCATTTTTTCAATGCTCAGCACCGTATAGTCTGCTCCTCTTTGTGCCAAACTGATTTGTTTATCTGTAAGGTTAAATACAGAAAACAATGATGTGGTGTTGATTAGACGCCATGGCACAAATCCAGAACGAAGATTTTGCAACGTCCAGCTTAAAAGCATTATAGAACGTAATTGCGACTGTCCATGCTGTAGCATGAGCAAGTCCTGTTCCATTATGTCTATGGCAGAGGATACTTTGCTGTCCAAAGAATACATTCTGGATGACAGGGTCTTTAACCCATTGTCAACTACAGAGAGTGCTTTCTCTAAATTAATACGATCAATTTCTCGTATTCTTTCTGCAGTCTCTGCCTGTGTCGCTTTCCAAGCTTCATTATAAATGGCATATATACCTGTGCAAATGAAACGTTTATGACATCGTTTTGCCGGACCTTGTAAGAAGTCCCTTAAATCAAGGCCATCTTTAGGTACAGATAAGTGTTGTTTAACCACTGTAAGTGTAGATTTTTGTAGCCACTCAAGGCACAGTTTTCCTACACTGTATGTTGTCACTATCCCTGGATGTTGTCTCTGGACATATCTTGGATCTGACCTGGTTATTGTAAACCCTTGTGTCTTGTTGAGGAATCTATCTTGACAGTTATTCGTGTCTGTGGGCCAGATTAACCAATTTTTCCAATCAGGATCAGTTCTGTTTTTAAGAAAAATAGTTTTTACGTTGATCCCTCCTTCTGAAGTGTTTTTGCTATCAGATGTAGGTGTAGATATGGACGGTTTATTCAAATCTTTTATCTTGGCTAGGCCAAGGCAGGATGTCTGTTGCACAGTGTAATTTAAAAACATTATTTGTTCAGGTATAATGCAGGCTCGAAAATAAAGCTTTTATTCCCTGCACCTGCCAGTCTTTTGATCCCCAGACAGTTTTTGTTTCTATGTTGTCACTCCAAAAGTCGAAACCTAATGACGACAGTTGGGCATAAAAGGCTGCTGAATAAATTTGTGTTGTATTAGTCAACATACTTTTCATTCCTGTCTTATTAACATTTTTAAAGTAAAACGTTTCCGGATTTGTGGTATTAAAACCTGAGAAGTATGGACATTTTTCATAGAATGTTTTTGAGCTACCTTTTTGTGACGCTGGACAATGTTCCCATTGATTAAAAATATAAATATTCCTAGGGTTTGCAGATTTGTGCAAGTAATGATGACCATAGTAATTATAACAATACATTTGGGCATAATCTGATGAACCTTCTAAGTATTCAAGTTTTGTGAATTTAGCAGACATCTCTAAGTCTGGCATCATATTATTAACAGTCTCAAAGTCCCAATCATCAGAAAACGTGCTGGGTGAAACAAAGTCACTCAAGGAAACTTTAAATTGATGTGGAATCTTCAACAGCTCTTCCAGACCATAAATGTCATACTCAGTTCTGCCCATGATATACCACCAGGTATAGGGAAGGCTGTGATGTTTACTGATGTCAAGTCTCTTTGTTCATGATGAGATGATTTGTGTGGCTTTAGGAGCAAGTTGATGTTATTACTTGCTGTGTCCATTTTACTATATCTTCCATTTATCAGCATTCCCAAAGTTAATACCATGATTAGCCAAAGTAGGAGAAAAGTACGCCAAGCACAATCCAAAGTTCAACCCATGGTGAAATTAGATAAGTTTTTTCAAGTTCTTGAAAAAGTTCTGTTACTTGTTCTTTAAATGTTTTATATACTGGTGTCGTTTCAGGCTCACTGGGATCCTCAGAAAACGTATCAAAGTTAATGAAATAGCCAGAGGCAGTTCTGTCAATTGTTGGAATTGCATCAGTATTACTTGAAATCACTGGAGATACCGGATCCTTTGTCATGTTAGTATATGCAGATGCTACATCATCGTGACAAACTGTTATTTGGGTCTCAAGAGGCACAAGTTCCATAGCTTTATTGCTTAGTCCTTCTTTTCTTACTGCTGATTTTTTCAAACGTGATGAGTCTTTCAGTTTGAACCTCTTGGATAATAGCAAGATTTGGTCTTCTGCTACATCTTTGGAGTCCACTGGACCTACTACTTATGTTTGGCCATATGATGTGGTTTTACCAGGTCAATGGGCACAAACCTGTTCTCCTCTCTTCCAGCAAGGGGCGTCAGTACAACTTGTTCTTGATCCGTGGATTGCTAGCACAGGTACTGGTTTTCTGTAAGAGGGCCCAAATTCCTTCTTATCCGTGATCTTTTCTCTGACTAGATCCCCAATCTTTGGAATCCAGACAGGTCTTGCTGGGACGGGTGGTTCTCCTTCAGTGGTCATTGGCTTCTGTATTATGTTGCTTTGACTTCTCCTTTTCTCATTTAAGTCCTGCAAAACAGCCAAACGGTCTTTGATATCAAAGGGTTTTTGTTCCATCACTGAAGTGTGATGGTGGAGGTCCTGGACAAGCATTCTAGTACCAAAAAGGATTTCATATGGAGTGATTCCACCCAGAGAGTGTCTTGGCAGATTATTTAAACTACGTTGGACACTTATTAGATGTTTGACCCACCTGTCACCTGAGCCTAATACCCTAGCTGTTATAGATTACTTTATGTCCCGTTTTTTTTTTCTACCACAGAATTTCCCTCAGGATGGAATGGACTCGAATACTGCAATGCAATGCCCAGATTGGCCATGGCCTCCTTGTAAGCTTTGGAACTAAACGCAGGACCCTGGTCAGAATGTAGCGTGCCGTTTGCGTATGTGCCAATAAAGACTCGCAAATCTTTTATAACAGTTCCGGCGACAGCCGAGCGCTGAGGCCACATCCAAATGAATCTTGAGCATGAATCCACTGCGACCATGATATATTTGTAGTTACCATCCCTCTGTTAGGGACCACAGTAGTCCAGGTAAACGCCTGCTAATGGTTTATCTGAAATTAAAAGGGATGTCTGCGCCGGGCGTTTCACTGTTGAAACTTTCATTTTCTGGCAGATTTCACTTTCCAAAACATAGTTTCTGGTCTGTTTCCTCATGTGCGGCCACCAGTATCTTTGTTTTAATAATGACACTGTAGCGGAAACACCTGTGTGTGCAGAGGAAAGCCCTTCATGTGCTGCTAAGATTAGTCCTAATCTATGTTCCATATTTGGAATTACTCTATCCCCCACTCCAGGGATTCGTGCAAAAGGAGCATTATTTACATCAGTTATATATGAATACTTGAGTGGAAAGCCTTTTTGTAACATTTTACCGCTGTCTTCATTGGAAGCGGCGACAGCCTGCATTATTTTGCTGTCTATTTTTGTTTTTAAACGAGTGATTGCAGCTACTGAAGCCGTTTGCCCAGCTGCCTTCGCGGCTTAATCAGCCAATGAATTCCCTGCAACGTGAATGCCATCACGCTGATGACTCAGTGTATGGATCACGTGAGTCTTTTGTAGTTCTTTCTGTAATTGAACTAC
The DNA here is from genome assembly GCF_964261635.1 of Lissotriton helveticus. NCBI lineage: Eukaryota > Metazoa > Chordata > Amphibia > Caudata > Salamandridae > Lissotriton > Lissotriton helveticus. The sequence continues at coordinate 1,782,603,358 of NC_136067.1, read as the reverse complement.
TTGTTCCCAAAGCAACTTATGCTTGATTGTGCCACCTTTTGCATCTTTGAAACCGTTTTGAACCCAGTTCTGCAAGTATTCATTGTAAGACTGGATGCAGTAATACGAATCGCACACTATGAGTGTGGGGAATTCACGATCTGTATTTTCAAGCGCCATCTTGAAAGCCTGTAGTTCAGCTCGCTGAGCTGTACAGTCTCCGAGAGATTGTGTTTTTGTGACCATAGGTCTGAATTGACCATTGCGCCAGCGACCTTTAACAATCGCGCACGCAGCACTATAAGCTTGTTTACTCCCAATTGCGGGTTGTGCTGATCTGTCTGTATAAATTATACATTCGTACTGTTCTAGAGGCAGAATGTCAGGGGGCAGAGGACATTCTTGTTTGTATTGTAGAAATTCTTATGTTTTTAAGTAGGGGACAAAAACGTATTCAACGTCTGTTGCAGCAAGAGAGTTAACCCATTGTACCCATCTTGGATGTAAAGCCTTAGCATTCGGAATGCTTGCTTTTGTCACTGTTTCTAAGGCAGGTACAGGAGTAACGACCATAATGTGTTTACCCTGTGCGAGAGCTCTCTCTTTTGCTACTGCAGTTTGAACCGCTGTCCGAATTTTTTCTGTTGAAGTGAATTTCATTCCAGCTTGTGTGTACAAGTGTGATTTGTAAGCAATTGGTACTTTTTCACCTTCATTAAAGGTTAAGTGCGTAAATCCACATCTTCCTGGGATTATTCTGATTACAAGATTGCATACGTTTACGCGTGTTTGTAAATGTGATCTTGCTAACATGTCTGTTTGCACTGAATGCAAAATTTCTGTGTGTTTTTGAGTCCAATTAGTAGTTTTGAAATCAGGTTTGATTAATTTGTAGAGAGGTTTAACCCTTTCTGCATAGTTTAGAATGTAAGTTCTTCCGAAATTCAGGAAACCTAGAATTGACTGTCATTTTTTCAGCATTTTTTGAGGTTGGAGCAGTGCACATTTTTCTAAAAAGTTGGCTGCCAGGCTTTTGCCTTCACTTGATAACTCGTATCCCAAGAATAGGACATTGAGGTGGGTAATTCTTGATTTTTTAAAGTTGAATTTGTACCCTTCAGAGGTGAATCCAAGTATAATGGTATTCACTCTGTTCAAGTGCCTGTCCAAGTCATCATCTGTTAGATAGATGTCATCAACATAAGATAATGCCTCATCATCATATCTATCTATTAACTCTGTTACTCTGGCTGAAAATAACCCTGGACTATTCTTGAATCCCTGGGGGAGATGACAGAAGTGACCTTGTGTCCCCATAATTGAGAAAGCGGTCAAGTTCCTGCTTTCAGGTGTAATGTTTTGACAGAAGAAATCGTTAGAAATATCTAATGTGGTTTTATATTTTTTGCGCACGATGTTATTCATTAGTGCTGCACTGTGTGCATTTTTTCTGCAAAAGTTTTACAAAAAGAGTTTAAATGTCTGTAGTCCAAAACGAGACGATATGTATTGTCTGGTTTGGAGACAGGGAACAAAGGATTGTTCATTGACGAGGTGAATGTTTCAATCACCCCTTGGTATTCAAGTTGATCTAATATCTCCCTGACCTGTTTTTTAGCTTCTTGCTTAACTGGATACTGCCTCTGTGCAGTCGGTTGTGATTTTAACTGGATTTTATGGTGAGGGGAATCCTCATCCCATCCTACATGATTTTTATATAATGCTGGAGCCTGGGCCACAGCCCATTTTCTGGCATAGGTACATTTTAAGTGAATTGGAATATGATTGGAGAAGGCTGGCATAATGATGTCTTAGCCATGTGGGCACTCCCTGACAAATTTCGGTCACCAGTCTCTTTCAGGTAGAAGAATGTCATAACCCTTAGAGAGCTTCTCCCAAAAGAGTGCTCTTATTTTCCTAGTTATGTCCCCCTCCATCCAGAGCTTTACTTCATATAACTTATGGGGTACACTAACTCTGGTATCAGCTGTTTCAACTTGAATGTACTCATTCAAGTCCACTGTCTCCAGATGATCCTTCAAGATCTTGTGAGCTATGGTGACTTCTGCTGTGCGGTCCAGCATTGTCTGGGCCCAGCCCGTTCTTGAGTTGTGTCCTCAAGATCCTCGGCATGTCTGATTTTTAGACCTGTACCTTCTTTTTGGTGAATTGGGTTTTCTTATTTTTTGGAACGTGTTGATCGTCTTTGGACTTCACGCGTTCTTCCTTGTGTTCTGAGCGTCCTCTTCTTTCCGATTTCTGTGAGGAAGTCTGAAAGGTACGAGAGGAACGTGTATCAGTATCTTGATATCTATCAGGTTTTCTCAAATTATCCCTGTTCCTGAGATTATACCTCTTTTCAGAGGGCTCCTTTTGAGGAGACCTTCATCGGGACTGAGAACGCTTCTCATTAGAAGTTTGTTTAGTATTTTCCCACTTCTTTTTAGGAGTAGTGAGAGTGTTTTTAATAAAGACCTTTTCAGGATTTTCTGTTAGTTGGGGTTTTACTGGTTTCCCACCCAAACTATCTCTACCTAGTTCTTCATAGGATTTTTCAATTATTCTGGCCAGTCCATATGGTTGCCCAGTTATATCAATTTCCCTTAATTTTTTGCGGATCGCCACGGATGCTGCTTTACCTTTAACATTAGCTAATATTAAAGCTGAGACCTGTTTGAAATCTTTCAGTAATTTCATACCTAGATTTAAAGCAGGCTCTGCCCCGTATTCATTTTGAATCTGTTTCAGGACGTCTGGTGTCACCGCAATAGACGGAACACCATGTGTTTTTGAGTAGATTGCAGCAAAGACTGTACACCAAGTGTTGCAGTCCTCCAGGTGTGGTGCGATCCTCATTGGTAAACAAATTGTTAAAATTCTGTGTTTCTCATGAGGTGTACTGTCAGGAAATACTGCCTCAATTTGAGTAATTTTTTGAGCTATCCAGAATGGAATTTGTTCCCTTTTTGCGGGCAATTTACCAATGACTGATTGTATAGTCTGTGGTGTAATTTTACCTGTGTTCCTCTGGTGAGGGGTGTGTTGTGGAATCCTTATAGGAGGTTGGACTGTTAGAGTCACCCTGGGCGTAGTAGGCGTAGTGGGGCTACGCGAAGCTACGCGAAGTGGACCAGAAACTACGTCCACCTACGCACTTCGCGTAGCCCCACAACTCGCCACCCGCCTCGCTAAATACTACCCGCCTCCCTCCCACCCTCCCTAAATACTTAAATAATGTTTTTAAAAAGAATAAACACCACTTATCTTGTCGGCTGCGTCTCCGGGGCTCCCTCTGGTAACCGCGCCGCCATCTTGGATACTAATGCGCATGCGCGGCCGCCCGCGCATACGCATTTCTCGTGAGAATGAAATGCTAGATTTCACCCAAATGAAATGCTAGATTCTGGCAGTCCAACATGGCATCCATGATTTATAAGAGAAACTGCAACTTGTTAATCCTTCTTTTATGTTTACGGTATTTTGCATTTGGCACTTAAACAGGCACTCTGTGGAGCTTGCACTTGTGATCAAAGGGAGAAGGGTGTTTTTCTGTTTGCTTTCCGTAATAAAGTAACACTTTCTGCACATCAGTCTGGAGTGTGCGTCTTGCTGCTTGAATTGGTCTGGACGGATTGTATATATATATGTGTGTGTGTGTATTCACTGAAAATTAACTAGGAAAAATTTCAAACACATGAAACCACTGAAATTCCCTGGTTATAGTTATCAACGGCCACACTCGCCGTACTTGCACTACCCATCCTGCTCATATACACCCATATCTTTCTGACAGTTGCAAGTCAACTGAGATTCAGAGCATCCTCAGGCTTATCTTTAGTCTTGTCCAATAATGCCTACTGTGCAGGCTGCCATATAGTGGCAGAATCCATCACCAATCTAATCTCTCTACATGGAGTTGGCCACATATGAGATATCATACAAATCCCACAAATTAAGGTGTGGTGTAGTGACTCTAACATGATGGATATTGTGACAGGGGCCATGGCATTTAACACTTCCCCTGAAGCACCAATGTGCTCAAATGTATTTGTGGGGGGGCACTTTACCCTGTTAGACATATGCCTCAGTCAGAAGCCCAGTTGAGGAAGTGGTGTCAAATGCAGGTGAAGAATAACATCAAGAAGCAAGTTTCTTCAGAACCTACAAAAGGGGCCAGCCAAAATAATAGATTTTGAGTTTGAACACTCCAAAAGGCTATAACATTTGGCCCATGGATCCGGGAAACTGAGCTTATTGGTCAATGGGAAAATGAGCTTGAGCTGTGTGGTCAGCTGCTCCAACAGGTCAGTCACATACTTAAGGGCATGCAGATCAAATGTCTGAAGTTACAGCGAGCACACTTAGTTCCAACTTTCATTCCTCTTGGGGTTCATGAACCTTCATTGTGAGGTGGCTAAGCAGTACATAGATAAAACATTTGGGGAGGCCACAAACAGCAATGCAGCAGCGTGGATGATGTTTTACGCTGCGGGGCAATGTGGTCATGGGTAACCTCGTAAACAGCACCACAGACCACACAGCACTCTCAGGCGTGCAAAAGCACACGTACCAAGCGTCGCTGAGACACGGTTGGAAACTTTGATTTTCCTGAGTTTCCACAGCAGGGGACCAGCTCTCTTCTGGCCATTGGTGACAAGTTACTTCAGGACACCACACAGCAAAGTCCTTTCAAGCAGGGGGACACAGTACACAGTGGAGTCCCTTATCCTTTCCTTAGTCAAATCAGCAAGCTGCAGGCCAGCCCCAGAACACACAGCAAGGGTAGTCCTTCTCTTCAATCTCTTCAGCTGTTCTACTTTGGCAGAGGTTTCTCTTGATCATGAAGTAGTTTCAATCCTTTTTCAGTCTTGAGTTCAGTCTGTAGTACAGGGGGGTTTCAGCTCTCACATTTATACCCCCAAAGGCTTTTGAAGTCCCTTGTGTTAAGGGGGCTCTGAGCCCAGTCCAAACCAGGCCCGGGTGTCTTCCTTCCAGTGAACACCCTCTTCCTTTGATAGTGAGGGTCTGGGCCCAGATGCTCTGCAGGAGGTGGAGCCATCCTTTTGTGGCAGCAGCACAGCTCACATCACATCCAGGGGGCTACTCCTCCCACCATACCAAATGCAGGCCAGCCTGTTGCTGTCTCACCTACTCCTCCCTGGTATCAGGACACTCCCCAGACCCTGTCACATTCAAACCCAGATAGTCAATACACAACCAGGCAGAGGCACGCAAGATGGTTAGGACAAGAAACCAGCCACTTCTAAAAGCGTAGTTTCTGAACACACAATTTAAAAACTAAATTCAGGCACCCTAAACTCCATCTCTGAATCTTATGCCGATGGGAAGATACGCTGGAAACGTGTGACGAAGCATTCCCCATTTAGTCCTATGGGCAAGATGGCCTTGAAACAGTGAAAAACAAAGATGGCAGTATTTCACTGTCAGAACATGGTACACACCTCAGTACATGTCCTACCTTTCACATACATGGCACCCTTCCCAGGAGGGTACCTTGGGCATAGTATAGGGGTGTCTGATGTGCATAAAAAAATAGAAGGGTAAGGCCTGGCTAGTGGGTGCACTTGTCAGGACAACAAGGCAGTTAACAAACTGCGGGCAGGCACTGCAGTGGCAGGCCTGAGATCTCTTTTTAGGGCTGCTTATGTGGGTGGCACAATTAGTGCTGCAGGCCCACTAGTAGCATTTGCATTACCAGCCCTGGCACACATAGTGCACTTTACTAGGGACTTTACGATTAAGACAAACATATCAATTATGGACAACCAATTACCATAACTCTTTTTGCAGTGAGCACTTGCACTTTGACACTGATCAGCAGTGGCAAAGTGCCCAAAGCATCTAAGCCAGCAAAACAAAATCCATCACAGCATCAAAAATAGAGGAGGTAGAGGCAAAAAGTCTGGGGTAACCACGCCAAGAAATGCCAGGTAACACGTGTCCCCTCCAGCTGATAAGTGGGGAGAACTACCCACCCTCAAGGGAGTTCTCACCACTAAGGCAGAAAAATTGGACAGACCATCAGCATTGGCGTGTTCTGTTCCAGGGAGGTGTTCCACTGTAAAGTCCATTCCCTGTAGGGAGATGGATCACCTCAAAAGTTTTGGGTTCTCACCCCTCATCTGCATCAACCATCTGAGGGGCCTGTGGTCTGTCTGAACCAGGAAGTGAGTCCCAAACAGGTAGGGCCTCAGCTTCTTCAGTGCTAAGACAACAGCGCTTCCCTTTCAATTGCACTCCACCTCTGTTCCCTGGGAAGAAGCCTCCTGCTAATGATAGCTACAGTTTGTTCTAAGCCCTCATCAATCAATTGTGAGAGTACTGCTCCCACACCATGCTCTGAAGCATCTGTCTGCACCACAAACTCTTGGGAGAAATCAGGCGCCTAGAGCACGATGCTGTGCACTTGGCAGTTTTCAGGGTATCAAAAGTGGTCTGGCACGCATCAGTCCAGATCACCTTCTTGGGCTGCTTCTCTGAAGTCAGTTCTGCAAGGGAGCAACAATGGTGTCATACTCCTTCACAAACCATCTGTAATACCCCGTGAGTCCTAAAAAGGCTCTCATCTCTGTCTGGGTTTTGGGGGGTTCCCAAGCCAGAATAGTATCAATTGTTGCCTATAGGGGCGCCACCTGGCCGCTCCCTATCTGGTGTCCTAAGTACACCACAGAACCTTGCCCTATTTGGCACTTACTTGCCTTGATAGTGAGACCTGCCCTCTGCAGGGCCTTCAACACTTCACAGAGGTGTTGCAAATGTTCCTCCCAACTGGAGCTGAACACAGCAATGTCATCCAGGTAGGTTGCGCTGAATTCCTCCAGCCCACACAGCACCTGATTAACCAGTCTCTGGAAGGTGGCAGGGGCGTTTTTCAAACCAAAGGGCATAACCCTGAATTGGTAGTGCCCCTCTGGCATTGAGAACGTTGACCTTTATTTGACCCCTTCGGTCAAGGCAATCTGACAGTACCCAGACGTCAAGTCAAATGTACTGAGGAACTGGGCAGCTCCTAGCCGATCCATGAGCTCATCAGCTCTGGGGATGAGGTCAGCGTCAGTCTTGGTGACCACGTTGAGCCCACAGTAATCCACACAGAACCGGAGTTCTGGGGTGGTAACAGGCGCAGACGCTTTTGGCATAAGGACCACTGGGGTAGCCCAGGGGCTCCTGGATGGCTCAATTGCCCCTAACACCAGCATCTTGGAAACATCCTCCATGATGCTGGCCCTGACCTTATCAGCTACTATGTAAAATTTAGTTTTATAGGCAGTCTGTCTCCAGTGTCCACATCATGGATGCACCAATGGGTGACTCCTGGGGTCAGAGAGAATAGTGAGGTGAACTGGCCCAGCACCTGGCAACAGTCCCTCTGCTGTTCTGGGGTCAGGGTAGGCAAGAGGTTCATCCCATCCACTGACTCATCCTTTTCCCTGGCTCACAGAATGTCAGGAAGAGGTTCACTCACTTCTTCTGCCCCATCATCTGTAGCCAAGAGCATGGTCACATCAGACCTCTCAAAGTGGGGTTTGAGGCAGTTCACATGGAGGACTCTCAAAGGGTTCCTAGGAGACTGTAAGTCAACCAGGTAGGTCACGTTGCTCCTGAACTCCACCACCTTGAAAGGCCCAGTCCACTTATCTTATGGCACGCAGGGCTCCACTGGTACCATCACCCATACTTTTTGCCCAGGTTGAAACTTGACCAGAGTGGCATTAATGTCATACCACTATTTCATCTCTACCTGTCTGGCTTCCAGATTCGCCTGAGCGGGTTGCCTGAAAAACCTAGTTTGGTTCCTGCAGGCCAGCATGTAGCTATATACATCCTGGGAGGGGGGGGGGGTTCTAGGATCCTTCTCCCAGCCCTCCTTCACCAAACTCAAGGGTCCTCTTACAGGGTGAACATACAGGAGCTCAAAGGTACTGAACCCTAAGGACTTCTGTGGCACCTCTCTGTAAGCAAACAATAGGCATGGTAAGAGGACGTCCCACTTACACCTCATGGGTTTCTCAAGAACCATAATCATGCCCTTTAGGGTCTGGTTAAATCTCTCAACCAGCCCCTTTCCTTGGGGTGGTGAGGGTTTTAAAATTTCCTCTATCCTGTATTATGCACTATGCTTTGTTAGTTAGCTGTGTGAGGTTATATTAATTATAACCCGTATAAAGCAGAAAGGCATGTTTGACTAGAACACCTCCATCTTGGATTTTGTAATCACTGCCAGTTTGCATTTTGGTTCATGTTAGGCCTAGTAATGAAATTGCTTGCTTCAGCAGAACAGTTCATTTTGTTATATTTGTGTCTGCCGTGTCCAAGGTTGCATCTGCACTTGCTAATGAGAACTACAATTGTTTTTCATTCCTGAGCATATACTTCATGATGTTCTCACATAAGGAAGACGCTGGTATTCGGCTCAGCAGCCTTGGGCTGCTGATAACATGACCCACTGGCAGGTGCAGACCCATCTCTCTGTGCCTCCTTTGTTCGTATCCGGCTCAGGCTGGTAGTTTTCCATTGTGGGTGTGGCTGAAGTCCCTCGAGGAGTTTTTCATGTATTACCGAATGTTGGGGAGTCAGTCCTCTCGATGATCTTCTTTGGGTGAGGTTCTGATGGGGCTCGTCTATAGAGATACATGCCAATAAACGTTTGTTGTATCTTCTCCACTGTCTGACCGACTCTTCATTTGGGAAGGCATAGTAGGTGGTGATTACCCGCGTGGCCCTAGAATTGCCACGTCCTTCAGATGGCGCCTTAACAGGGACTCCGCTATTAGGGCCCCCTGATCTGTAATCAGATCGTAGGGGCCGGGTGGTACTTGGTTGGACAGGCGGATCGGGGGCCCTCATGTACAAGATCGAGTTGGATCTTATAGCTGCTCCGCCTTTCCAATCAGGTGGATCCCCGGCTATTGGCCCTTGGCCGGAGTCCTCAAGGCATAACCTTGGAACTGACAGTTTGGTCCAAAGAGACGGCAGTGGAGAACAACCTGTGACCTGTGTGCAGCTGGTGAGTGATTTGATTTGTGGAAGAATGGCCTCATTGTATAGTGTGTCAGTGGGCCCTTGAGGAACACAGAGTATGTGTGAGCAGTTCACCGGGCCAATTGAAATCAGGAATTTTTTGTAAAAGGGTCCGCGAATGCTCATAGGTAATCTGCCAGATTATTGGTGAGTTTATTGGAGACTTTTGGTAAAAGACGCTGTGTTCAAAGTGAGGTGTGAGCAAACTGCTGGACAGTCTTCGGAGAGGTCCGCGACAGGCTCCGGAAAGCACTGGGAGAGGTCTGGTGCAACGCTAGCCAGAAGGGTCCCAGATGAGGTCCGGGGAGTGTGTCGGAATGATCTGAAGAAGGTCTGTGGTGAAAGCCTGTTTTTTGGTCTCTGAAGCAGTCCACAGACTGGCTCATTTTGGTGTTGTGTTGGTCTGGTGCTGAGGTCAGTCCTCTGGTATAGACATGAGTCGATGGGCTATGCCTGGTATATGGTGAAGACACGTGTTCTGTATTGTATAGACACTAGCCGATGGGCTGTGCCTGACACCTGTGACGGTGTTGAAAAACTGATCCTGGTGTTGTAGGAATTATCTTCTTGAGTATGGTGTGATATTAGGAATTACTGAGATATTGTCGTGGTGGAGAGAGGTGTGGTCAGGATTGATGCTGGCGACGATGGATGAAAGGAGTGCATGTGTGGGCAGTGATTGAGCATCTGAACGGATACCTTGCTTGCACAAATATTTTGTTGTTTTTTTACCTATCTTTCTTTCTGACTTTTTATTATGTTGTAAATTGCAATGTGTTGCCCGTGAGAACATGGTGTATGTGTGTGAGGCGTCTGGGGTTTCTGGCCAGATAATTCTAGTCTGGAAATAGTTGTGGTTGCTTTATTCAAATTTCTAATTTATGTGCTGTATATATATTATAGAATGCATTGCTGTAGTAAGATTAGATGTTTTGGATGCTGCTGTGGCACTACGGACTCCCAGTTAGAAGAGAGACAGCCCGCGCCTCCGGAGGGCACTCCGAATTTCAATAGTTATGTTAAACATGGAATTGCCCCAATTATGTTTACTAAGTTGTGGCATAAGTACACTAAAGACAATGTAGAATTGCAATGGTCCTTACTGGTTCTTTTGACGAACAGAAAATAAATGACTTGCAAGAGAAAATGTTTTCTAGGTGGAGTCGGCAGTCTATGTTTGACTCCATGCAGGTGTGGCAGAAAGAGGCGAAGCAACGACGCTTGAGAGAGGAGAAGGCGGCTAGGCGAAAAGACACGCAAACCATTACACAAAAGGCAGTCGCTTATGACAGGGCAGAGTCAGAGGAAGGGATAGAATGTGAAGATAGGAGGCTCCGGTTGCAAGTAAATAAAAGGTATGTTGCTAGAGAAGAAAGGGATGAATTGATTGAGGATGTTTTAGACTCCCGTCCACCACCACCATTTGCCCCACAGCGAATATACCCTAAGGTCCCTGTCTCCGCTGCTCCAGAAGGAGGGGCTGTTTTTCTCGATCCACCCCCTCTGCAACAGGGAACTGTTACCGCTTTGCCCACGTCACCTTCGCTTACGCCCCCCGTCTTGTAACATTATATGGGGGCCTAGCCCTGTTTTTGCTTCATCCTCTGCGAGCGCTTCACCACAGTCAGTGAAGCAGACTCCGGCGTGTGGGCATATAGATATTGACCGATCAGTAATATGAGACCACGTAAGGAAACTGTTGATGCGGTCAGCAGTAGGTCAGGTGGAGAGACAGGTTGTGGCAAACCAGGCAGCTCAGTGGGTTCGGCACCCGATTTACAGAGTAGAAGATATCTGGAGTGTGATGAAAGATTATGAGCCCTTCATACAGCAACTTGCTGTCAAACACTCTGATTGCGTTGTGTGAGCAATGTTTTCAGGGAAAGGCACCGCAGAATATTTACGATATACGAGATAGAGTGTACATGACAGACATGGCTCCGAATGAAGTATTTAGTAATGTAACAACACTGGTGGGTTATAGGGATCAATTACATCAGAAGGTTCCAACATTGGGGATTCTCTCAAAATAGGAGCTCAGAGGGAAAACTTTGGACCCAGGTACCCTCCACTCATATCATTATATACACAAAAACCTGGTCCTAATCTCCATAGGTAATGTATTCTACAACATCCTTTGTTGACTCGTTAGTGTGGTTACACTTAACCTTCCACCCACTGCAAGAGTTACAACAAGGTGTGCCTATCGTTTAAAATATCCTCGCATATTCTGTGTGTGTCACTCCGTCTATGTCAATAGTGTCTACTCTCAGTCAAAGCTCATGCAACCCCATGCAAGGAGACAGAGAGAAATAAGTCAGACCAAATCAGGAAAAAATGTGTGGATGGTGGGTAGGAACCTCACGGGAGCAACCACCAGGGAACTACTGACAGGTTCTCGTCAGTGTGTTTGCATTTCTCATCATTGGCTCCTTCCCACCAGAAATCAACAAAAAGTAGGAAAAATATTTAAAGCAAATCCTAATCAACTCAAAGGTGTGTATCCCTATAGCACTCATGTGCGTCTACCCCCACGGTATCAACACCGCTACTCAGTGTGAACACACAGGATCACACTGAGTCAACAAAGGATGTTGTAGAATACATTACCTATGGAGATTAGGACCAGGTTTTTGTCCAACATTGGGGACCCAGCACCCTATGAGAGAGGTGCACCCCATCTATCATCCTGAAATACCGGAAATGCATGACAGCACGAATACAGTAATTAGACAGCGAGCTGATGCTCAGTTTCAAGAGCAGTGGGTTTACACTCCTTGGAGGAGGAGTGAGGTTATTTCATTGAAGACTCAGTTGCCAGATCCGAGGAAGGATCTGATGGCGTACTATAAGGAGTTGACGGAAGCAGCCTCTTCCACTGTGATGATGTTGGCAGACAGAGTTATTTTTTGGATTGTTGGTACCCATTGGTGTCTGGAGACTAGTACATGAGCAGGACCATGCGCTTGAGTTAGGTGAAACATGGAACAAGCTTAGGGAATGAGATAAGGAGCGCAAGCCTGGAGAGAAGCTGAGGTCAGAAATACTAGCATTACTGGGCGTGTCATATCTTACATGCACTCCCTTATCCCGCCTAAGAAAGTGGATTGGGATAAGTTGACATCATGTCGACAGAAGAAGGATGAGAGTGTCTCCTATTTCTTCACAAGGTTTGAAGGGGTATTTTTAGACTTTAGTGGCCAAGATTTGGCAGAGGAAGGAGGGGGTTTGACTATTCGTAAATAGATATGTCACCAATTTACTACCAGAGATTGTTGCTCGATTAGAAGTGACAGAGAGCACATGGATGACGTCCACCTCATCAGTAATTTTGAGCATGGCTCAGTACTATGAACATAAGGAGAATGAGAATAAGGAGAAAGTCGAGATGAAAGCAAAGGATTTGAAGACGAGAATATTGTTGCAGCAGGTTGCAAGAGGAGGTGGTAGAGGACATGGTTCAAGTTTTGGCCTGCGAGGCCCGAAGGCTGGTAGAGGTGGTGCCTCGAGAGTGCCTTTGGGAAGAAACCAGTGAGCTAATTGTAGAAAGGAAGGACATTGGAGAGACGAGTATCTGGAACAGCAGTCGAGTGGAGAGCATGAGGCAGCCAGAGTTTCTGGAGGTAGGGGTCATGGAGGATTGGGACGAGGGGACATGCGCAGGGAAAGTGCGGAAGGAAATAGAGAGAGTAGAAATTATTTTGATGGAACAGGGGGATGCCAATACTATCACCAAGACTATGATATAGATGGTGTGACTGGATTTTCACACAACTAGGACAGCCATGGACAGAGCACGGGACCCGTATCGGAGCCTATAGATCAGCGTGGACCTATGTTACTGCCGATCTGCAAGGGTCCACTGAGAAATTTTTAGTCGATACAGGTGCTATGAATAGCTCTGTTTCCCACTCTCTGGTCCCAGGGGTGGCTCTGTCTGGCCAGAACAATGTTTCTGTAAGTTTCTCAGGTGTACCGGTTGTTAGCCCCATCTCCAAGCCCCTTGCCCTGACGATTGGACCATACACTGTGGACTCGCCGTTTTTGTTAACGGCACATTGTGGTGAGAATTTGCTGGGATTGGATTTGTTAAAGAGGTTGCATGCGACTATATTTTGTTCTCCGGATGGTGTGTATCTTATTGTAGGCCCACTAGTTGTTCCTGCCAGACAATGCTTTGCGAAGGACAATCCTATTCCTCCTGAGTTTCAAAAGGTGCCCCGGGAACTGTGGGCCACAGATGTAGGATTACTAAACATTCCCCCTGTCTCTGTCAAGGTAAAGCCTGATGCCAGGCTGCCCCGGACTCCTCAGTATAAAATATCACAGGCAGGACAAAAGGCCTTGTTACAAATATTACAGGATTTAATACAGACGGGAGTGGTTGAGGAGACGGCCTCGAATGTGTGCAACAGCCCTATTCTTTCGATTCTGAAAAAGGCCACGACTGATTGTTCTGACACGGATCCAGATGTTTACAGGTTCTTACTTGATTTGAGAGGTTAATAAAGTGGTGATTCCCCAGTATCCTGTCGTCTCAGACATCACCACATTAACGATGATTCCGCCCACGGCTAAGTTCTTCTCTTTTGTGGATCTGAAGAATGCCTTCTTCAGTATTCCTATTCGTCCATATAGCCGTCATCTTTTTGGCTTCGCTTTAGCAGGCCACAGTTTCAGATTCTGTCGTGCTCCTCAGGGGTATACTCAAAGTCCCAGTATTTACAGTCAGGCTTTAAAGGCATAATAGCACTCCCTAGAAATTACCTCAGGTAATGTGTTGCTGCAGTTCATGGATGATTTATTGGTGGCTTAGGATACAGAGGAGGGTTGTAGGGAAGCTACAGTTAAATTATTGTCACACCTGGCACATAACGGACAAAAGGTATCCCTTTCAAAATTTCAGTATTGTCGACAGAAGGTCACCTACCTAGGTCACCTACTGTCAAAGGAGGGTCGCCGACTAACTCCTGAATGTATAGCTGCTATTGCTAACATGTCTGTTCCCAAAACCCAATGGGAGGTACTCGTGTTTCTGGGTATAACCTCCTACTGTCGTCAGTGGATTCCCAACTTTTCCCTATTAACAAAACCCCTTGTTTACCTACCACTAAGGATGTGCATGAACCTTTGCCTGGACACCAGCATGCCAAAAAGCTTTCGATCAATTGAAGACTGCGCTTTGCTCTGCACTAGTGCTTGGTACTCCTGATTGCAAGAAGCCTTTTGTGCTTTATGTACATGAGGCAGAAGGTTGTATGCTTTCTATGTTAACACAGGGTTTCGGAGGTAAGCAGAGACCTATACTGCACACACTGAAGTTCGTGTTTGCAGTCCATTAAAACCCGTATAAAGCAGTAAGGCCTGTTTGACCAGAGCACCTCCATCTTGGATTTTGTAATCACTGCCAGTTTGTATTTTGCTTCATGTTAGGCCTAGTAATGAAGTTGCTTACTTCAGCAGAACCATTCATTTTGTTATATTTTCCTCTGCTGTGTCCGATGGTTGCATCTGCACTTGCTAATGAGAAGTACATTTGTTTTCATTCCTAATGATACACTTCATAATGTTCTCACATAAGGAAGACGCTGGGATTCGTTTCAGCAGCCTTGGGCTGCTGATAACACGACCCACTGGCAGGTGCAGACCCATCTCTCTGTGCCCCCTTTGTTCGTGTCCAGCTCAGGCTGGTAGTTTTCCATTGTGGGCTTTTCCGAAGTCCCTCAAGGGGTTTATCCTGTATTACTGAATGTTGGGGAGTCAGTCCTCTCGATCCTCTCCTTTGGGTGAGGTTCTGATGGAGCTCCTCTATAGAGATACATGCCAATAAATGTGTGTTGTGTCTTCTCCACTGTCTGACCGACTCTTCATTTGGGAAGGCATAGTAGGTGGTGATTACCTACGTGGCCTTAGAATTTTCACGTCCTTCAGTGGTAAGGCATGGTGAACTTAAGGGTTACACCACACTCCTTCCACAGAGATTTCTAATCACCTGCTGCCTGGTTTGCAGCCTGTTGCCGCAAACCTACAAGAGATGGGGACTCTTTCTGCTCCTCACAGAATTCCTCCCTGGAGGGCCCTCCTTCCTGCTGCCATTGGGTCAGCTCAGGAAGGTCCCCCAGTTCAGCTACTTGCTCCCGCGTAGGCTCCAGGGCATCCCCTCAAGGTTTGCCGCCTCTGGGTCTGTGGAAACTTTGGGGCTGTTTCCCGTGCCCCCTGCCTCTTCTCTTTATGGCAGGCACCTGGGCCGCTGTTTCAGGCTCAGGTCCTCTTGAACACCTTACTGGCTGCAATAGACCGAGTGGTCACACAAGCCCACTCAGACAGACCCAACATCTCCAAATGCGCCTGGCGCTCCCCCTCCTTCCATGGGGAACTCTC
Source organism: Lissotriton helveticus (assembly GCF_964261635.1). NCBI lineage: Eukaryota > Metazoa > Chordata > Amphibia > Caudata > Salamandridae > Lissotriton > Lissotriton helveticus. Next base: position 1,782,587,956 of record NC_136067.1, on the reverse strand, counting down.
CAGGTCATTCCCCAGCAGACAGTCTACAGGCATGGACCGACTAACAACAACCTTCAAGGAATCTGAGACCCACCCACTAAAAGGGAACTAGCGCCACCTTGCAGAGGTGCACAGAGTTGTCTGCTGCAACTACAGGGTGAAGTACATTGGGAATTACCTGCTCCTCATACACCCACTGACACCTAACAGGTGTCAAACTGGCTCCTGTATCTCTCAGAGCCTCCACCCTCCTTCCATTGATGGTCACCCACTGCCTGTACTGTTCACGAGTGAAACCATACCTGAGGCATAGATATCATCACCCCTTTGGTAATCTCCCACTAAGTCTTCTGGAATGTACACTTACCCACTGGCAGTGGCTGTGCGCTGTCACCATTTGACTGGACTCCAACTGTTTAGCCCTAATGTCCAGTTCCCTCATGCTTAACTCTTGAGCTAGGAGAATCTTCTTTGCTTCCAAGGCCTCTGCTCGCTTTTCACTTTCAATGAGCAGCTTTTTCTCCTCTGCTTGAGCCTTAAGTTTTAAAACCTCTAACTCATGCTCTCTGACCCTTTGGTTTTCCTCCAGCTCCTCTAGGGAAAAACTCCTCCCTGAATGGTTACTACCAGCCCCTGAGACTGGTCTTCCCACTGGCAAATTCTGTGGACCAAATCCATTCCTTGGGTCATACCCATCCACCTCAGCATCACCTGTCTCCTGAGCCTCTTTGGCTTCCCAAAGGCACTCAAGGCCATTTGCAGGTACTCCTTCCTGGCGCTACTTTTCATGGGACATCCCAAAGCTCTGCAGAATTGCCTCAATTGATCAACTTTGAAGGGGAGCAATGCCTCAATGTCGAATTCCAATTCTACAACCTCACTGGCTACTTGACTCATTTGAGACATGATGTGTGTCTTAAAGGTCGCTCAAAAATGGAACCAAAAATCAAAAACACAATATGTGGGTGTGTGTTTGTCTGCGCTAAAACTAGTGATGTACATCAATCACTCTGAGTCAATTTCAAATACACCTGTATCCAGAGGCAACACGAGGAAGGAGCCAGGATAACTCTTGTTATTATTGCTGTCCGGCTGTTTGGGGACCCCGTGGACATCATCCTTGCTGTTTTTTAGCCCTCCCTGCCCTCAAAGACTCGTAGTCCTCCCGCAGCCGCATTTCCATCAAACCAGCTGCCGAGAGGAGGACTACCTTTCCCAGGGGGCTGAGCGGCGGTGACGTCACCTCATGCGCCCGGAGGCGCCTTAAATCGAGCTCCCAATGCGCGCGGGACTGCGCCGGACAAAGGGCGGGCCCTCTGTGGCCCTCAGAGGCCTGAGGAGGCTGGACTGGGCCACCCTCCTGTTCACTGCCTACAAAGTTTGGGACTTCATTGTGAGTAGCAGAGCTGATGTTTCTGTTGGACTGAGCAGTTCAATGAGGGTTCTATGAACTGTTATTGTAGACACTGCTGCCGTAGGGGGTACTCTTTTATTGTTACTATATAGTATTTGTTTTATTCATTCCCTGGAACGTTGTTCACCATCGTTGTTAATATGTCGACGAAGGGGGTCCCAAAAAATGTCATCTCTAAAACTGTGACTTCAAAGGGGTTAATTGAACATTATTTAACCCGGGCTTCTTCTGACATAGAACGCGAAATTGCTAGAGCAGAAAAGGGGTTATCATTAGATGTTCTACTCAACATGTGCCCTTTACTAGGCCTTACTGAACCAATGCTAAAGTCACCATCAAAGGAGGTTATTGAGCTTAATGTCTCTACCACTGACATTAGGAACACTGGGGACATGGGTCCAACTTCCACTAACATTATTGATAGCCCCAATTCTACCAAGGGGGACTCAATTGTTATTGTAGATGTGCCAAAACCCCCTGAGGAATGTCTTCCTAGAACACTAGGCTCTACCCCTAATGACAGTAATATTAACCCTACAGTAGCTGAACAGCTCCCAGCTATAAAAAGGAAGCGTAGGGGCTCCAAGCATAGGGGGAGGCTGGCTAAGCAAGCCAAATTGTACCACAGCCCCCCCAAGGTTCCTACTATGCCCCCCAGTTCAGAGAGGACTACTCAAAGCCCGCATGTGCCTCATTCTACTACTCAATCCCCCCTTTTGGTCCAGATTGAAGATATATTTAGGGCCCTAATTTTGCCGCTGGTTGAAAGACTCAAGAGACTAAATGATATGGTGGAACAAATCAGGGACGCAACTAATGCCAACCATGCAGAAATCAAGAAATTGGTCCAAAATAGTTGTATCGATGTTCATATATCATCTAGTTTGCCTAAAACCAATGTTGTTAAACACCCCAATGTAAGCCAACCCGTGGTTACTAGACCTATATACCCAAAGGAACAAGATTCAAACAACTCTAAGGGTGTGATCCCTCTACCGAACATTACTCCCGTAAAAATCATGCCCATTATCCCCAAAAAGCCAGAAATTTGTGATAAAGGGCAAAGTAACAGAATGAATACTATAATTGATTTACCCCCAGAGGCTGCCCCCTTTGTGTGCATCCTCTCGGGGGCCCCAGAGCTAAGTCACGGGAAAATAGAGAGCCAACAAGAACTTAAGAATAAAGTTGCCTTTTGGCTTAGTAAAAACAGACCACTTCCCCCCAATATTGACGGGCGAATTCTAAATGTTAGAAGGGTTGGGTGGCTTGGACACACGACCAAGGATATACCGGGAGTTTTGGTTATTGTTAATTTTAAGAGTACCAGGGTAATCCCATTTCTGAGAAGCTGGCAACCCCAAATAGGTGACGGTTGCATTGTAACATGGGAACTTTCTGATTTCTACCCCAAAACACAATCCATTTCACATGTGAGCACTAGGACTAACAGTACACCACCCCCGGGTCCTGTCAGTTTGCTTAATATTCAACCGTTGATAACTTATGGCAGGTATGCTCCACTGTCTCAACTTGATGAAAATGATTGACATAGTGTTGTTAGAAATGTATCTATGCTAGGGGTTGAAAGGGGTAACATGATAGATGTGAAAGGTTTAGCGGCCTTATCACCCACTTATATCCCAGGGTCTATTGTCGACCCCAACTTGTGTCCCCCTGTAGCTAACATATGTTCTATTTCATCGGTCAATTTATCCAGCCCAAATACGATCATAAATGAACATTTGCCAGCTATGTAATACACTAAGGTTGCAGGCTGGAATATAGCGGGGCTTGAGTCTAGATTGTGTTTACCTGATTGGGTGGAATTTATAGACAAAGGCAATGTTTGGTCCTTTCAGGAAACATGGGCGGATGCACCTGTATTTCGTGCGGGGTTCCTAAATTTCTATAAACCAGCATTAAAAGGCCATAGAGGGCGCCCTGTAGGTGGTCTGACAACATGGGTCCGCCAATCTGAAGGAGTAACGGTCGAAGAAATTCCAATAGATAGCCCAGATGTATTAATTATTAGGATCCGGTCGACTAAGGGTCTTAATATTTTGCTTGTTAATATCTATGCAAGGGGCCTTCAGGGTGGGGCAGTCGCCCCGACACTAACATTTTTGGATGACTTCCTTTTTAAAGTATCAGACGTGGGGTTTAAGATTGTGGTAGGGGATCTCAACACTTGTTTTGAGCCATTGGGTAATGAGGACGGCAAACTTACTGAGACAGAAGATATGTCGTGGGGAATTCCCCAGTTAGAACTGTTACCCATAAAAAAGTGGTCACAAGCTGCCATGCACATTAAAGGAATGTGCCTAAACCTAGGGTTAAGGGCAGCAAATGGCAGGGTGAAATCTGACAGGATGGGTAGGCACACTTTCGACAACGGCAGACACAGTAGCCGCATTGATTACATCTTGATTGACGTGAAGCTGTGCTCTGCCGTTGTTGATATGGAAGTTATAGTCAGACCTGAAAGCGATCATGACCCGCTTGTGTTGTCCCTACTGGATAATAGTTTCCAGGTTGCCCCGTGTGAGGACTCTAATGTTGTTCAAGCTCAGGTACGTTTAAAAAACGATTTGAGAAGGGTTAGGTGGCCTACGGTGGCTGTTGACGAAGTAGCCAGAACAGAGATAAGACTCCTAGTTTCCCATACACTGGAAGTACTGAAGAATTGTGGGTCACAGGACATGATTAATGCCAAAATTCCAAGTGTCCATAGCGAATTGTTTCAGGGGCTTAAAAAGCTGTTCACTAAGAACATATCTAATCGGGGCAGGAAAAGCACACCAAGAATTGCTACCTGGTATGACGAGAAGTGCAGGCAGACCCAAGGAGAACTGTTCTTAGCAATTAAATCAAAAGCTCACAGTCTAATCCAAATCTGTAGAGCTGCTTACAAAGAAGCACAAAAAAATGCAAAAATAAAATGGGATGAAGAACGCTGGAAGGCCCTGACCGAGGCGTGTGGTGGCAGAAATATGCAACAATTTTGGCACCTCCTTAAATGGGGTAAATGCCTAGATGACCGACCAAGCTCCCCTTTTGTGGACCAACAGCAATGGGAAACCTTTTTCGAAAATCAGTTTAGGATGAATAATGATGCTGTGGCAGTTTTACCCCCCCAAACTCTGATGAACCGCTCATATTTACCCACTCTGAAGTTAAGTATATTATGAAATCTATTCCGAGTGGGAAAGCTCCAGGCCCTGACT